>NC_058130.1:65351009-65426268 GCF_016433145.1 Gracilinanus agilis
AGAGAGAGAGAGAGAGAGAGAGAGAGAGAGAGAGAGAGAGAGAGAGAGAGAGAGAGAGAGAGAGAAAGCAGTTTCCTCCAGTATAGCTAGAGATCTATACTTGGACCCTGACAGGTCTGTTCACCTCCACAACATTGCAGCTCCATGATCTGTTTTCTCTAGCTCCTGAGCTTATCTACATCTCAAAGGCTTCATTTCCAGGTAGGGATAGACTAGACAAACATCTAGCCAAAGATAGTGACTATGATGATGAGAGGGCTGAGAACTACTTTTATATGAGTAATAGTTAAAGGAATTGAGGGCACTTAGCCTAAGAGAAGAAAATTATTAGGAAAGGGCACAATAAATGTCTTTAAATATCTTCAGTGTTATGAAGGGGCAGCTAGGTGGTACAGTAGATAGAGCACCAGGCCTGGAGTCAGGAAAACCTGAGTTCAAAAATTACCTCAGACACTAGCTGTGTGACCCTGGGCAAGTCACTTAACTGTTTGCCTCAGTTCCCTCATTTGTAAAGTGATCCAGAGAAGGAAATGGCAAACTATTGCAGCATCTTTGACAAGAAAACCCCAAATGGGATCACAAGGAGTTGGACTCAACTGAAATGTGTGAACAATAACAACAATAAAAATTGTTATGAAAGAGGAAGAAAAGATTTATCCTGTAATTCTCCAGAAGATAGAACTAAGACCAAAGGATGGAAGTTAAAAAAAGAAGGACCTTTTCTAAATATAACAATTTCTAACAATTAAGAGCTGCTTTTATTTTCTCACACTCTCAGGATATTCAAATAGATCAAAAAGCAAATTTCATTTGAAAATAGACACAATCTTATTGCTAAAATCTTCTGGTGCTCATGGGGCATAATTAGCTGCTTAGAGAGTAGTGAGTTCTCCATCAGTAGAAGTATTTAAGCAGGTTGGACAGCCATTTGTCAAGTATGCCGTATAGAGGATTTGCTGTGCTGAAATGTTAGGTTACAGCTGACACAGTATAGTGGAAGGCGCTGGGGATTTGTAGACAGAAGAGCTAGGTTTGAATTTTGATTTTGCTAATTATAAATTGGCTACATAACTTTATGTAGATAAATAGGTCTTGGTTTCCATGTTTTTAAAATGAAGGGTTAAGTCTCCTTTAGTTGAAATTCTATGACCTCATCTTGTGACCTTGAGCAAGTCATCTAGCCTCTTTCCATCAGTTTCCTCATCTGGAAAATGGAGATAATGATATTGGCACGACATACCCCATAGAGTTACTTGTGAACTGTAAAATGCTGAATGAATGTGAGTAGTTATTATCGTAGATGATTTTCAAGGTCCCTTCCTACTCAGATTGCATGCTCCTTTCTTTATTATTTTCTTTAAGGTGAGCAGAGCTGAGCAAGAACCCATTTCCTTTTCATTTATCTCATGAAGCCTGTCTAAGGCAATGAGCCTTTCTCTCTGGGTCAGAGTTCAGACTCCCTTGTTAGCAACACATGGGGTGACACAACACTAACAAAGTATGTTGCTGCAAGACCATAGAGAAGTCTGGTTCCCAGAAGAGAACCCTCTCATGGGGCACTGTAGGTCAATCTTACCACAAATTGACCTCCCTTTAATACAGCTCTTTGAAACATGTATCCCTTCCTCACAAAACCATATTCCAGAAGAGGAAGGCAAAACTAAGTACCTAATCTCAGATTCTCTCAAACTAAGCTGGGAGCAAAGGGACTAATGTAGGTCCAGCCCCAAGGAAAGCAAAAATGGAAGCTGAAGGCCTGCCATGGTCAGTAATTCAAAGAATCTTCCCTTTCTTTCTCCTTCGTATCCCAGAATGTCCCTGGGATGAAAGCAGAAGAGGGTGTGGAGTACTAGAAAGAAGACACATGAGTTCTATTCCCATTTGCTCCCCAGATAGTTGATATAGGGCATTATTTTATTTCTTGGGTCTTTCTTTCCTTGTTTAGAAAATAAGGAAGAGGAATCAGATGATTTCAAAGCTTACTTCTCATTTTATGACTCTTAGAGGGATAGTGTGGTACAAAAGAAAGAACATTACATTTAGAGTCAGAGGACCTAGGTTTGAAACTGGGTTGTGCAGTGTGGTAAAGAGGGTAGAGTGCTAGGATTGGAGTCAGAAAAAAACTAGGATTAAGTCCAGCCTTAGACATTTACTCTCTTTATGATCCTGGACAAGTCACTTAACCTCTGTTTGCCTCAGTTTCCTTATCTATAAAATAAGGGGGTTAAACTTGATGACCTCTAAAGTCTATGATCTTAACTGTATAACCTTTGGAAAGTCATTTAAACCCCTTGAGCATCCATTGCCTCATCTATCAAATGAAAGAGTGAGACTAGATGACCTTGAGGTCCCTATCAGGTCTAAATCTATGATCTTTGGATGATTCCATAATCAACAAAAAAGAAGGAAAAAAAAGCATTCTTAAGGGCTTATTATATGCCAGGCTCTGAGCTCAAAGATTTACAGACATCTGATCCTAATAAAAATCCTAAAAGTGGGGGGCAGCTGGGTGGCTCAGTGGATTGAGAGCCAGGCCTAGAGATGGGAAGTCCTAGGTTCAAATCTGGCCTCAGACACTTCCCAGCTGTGTGACCCTGGGAAAGTCACTTGATCCCCATTGCCTAGCCCTTACCACTCTTCCACCTTGGAGCCAATACACAGTAATGACTCCAAGATGGAAGGTAAGGGTTTAAAAAACAACAACCTAGAAGTGGAAGCTAATCACTCCAAGAGATATCAAGAAACAATAAAACAAAATCAAAAGAATGAAAAAACTGAAGAAAAAGTGAAATATCTCATTAGAAAAATAACTGACCTGGAAAATAGACTGAAGAGAGACAATATAAGAATTATTTGACTACCTAAAAGCCCTGATAAAAAAATAAAGGCCAAACATTATATTTCAAGAAATTATCAAGGAAAACTGCCCTTATATCATAGAAATAGAGGGTTAAATAGAAATTGAAAGAATCCACCAATCACTTCCTGAAAGAGATCCCAAAATGAAAATTCTGAGGAATACTATAGTCAAATTCCAGAGCTCTCAGGTAAAAGAGAAAATATTGCAAGCAGCCTGTATGAAATAATTAAAATATTATGGATGTCAGGATAATATAAGATTTAGTAGCTTCTACATTAAAGAATCAGAAGGCTTAGAATATTCTCTAGGGGTCAAATGAGCTAGGATTACAACCAAGAATCATCTAACTACTAAGTTTAAGTATAATCCTTCAGGGGAATAAATGGATATTTAATGAAATAGAATACATTCAAATACTCTTGATGAAAAGACCAAGAGCTAAAAAAAAAATTTACTTTCAATATCAGACTCAAGAGAAGCATAAAAAGGTAAACAGGAAAGAGAAATCATAAAGGATTCAAAAAAATTCAAATGTTTACATTCCTACATGGGAAGATTAAACTCATAACATCTAAGAACTTTATAATTATTAGACTTATAATTATAAGTATTAGAATGAATATACTGAGACAGAGAGCATAAATGTCAATTGACTATGATGGGAAGATATCTAAAAAATTAACAACTGTGGAAAGTTTACTTAGAGAATCTATAAACTCCTTTCCAGGGCAGCTAGGTTGTATAGTAGATAGAGTGCCAGGCCTGGAATCAGGAAGACCTAAGTTAAAATCTGGCCTCAGATACTTAGTAGCTGTTTGACCCTGGGCAAGTCACTTAAAATTGTTTGCCTCAGTTTCCTTGTCTATCAAATAAGCTGGAGAAGGAAAAAGTGAACTACTCCAGTATCTTTGCTAAGAAAATTCCAAAAAATGGTTTACATGCAGAGTTGGACAAGACTGAAAAGGATTAAGCAACAAAGTCCCTTCCAGCTTTAAAACTCGGGTCCCATGAAGACTTGGTATTGCTTCTCCTCAGGTACAAACTTCAGGAAAAGGTGTGAGTGCCATACCAGCCAGATGCAGCTCAACTCATTTCTGCTTCTAGTTTGGAGAACATGGTCTGGCCTTATGTGACCAATATTCACTGAATAGCTCTTCTGTGGGGGATTCAGAGAAGATACCCTCTCTGCCCTCAAGGAGCTCATACCAGACAGCCCGGCTCTGCCTACCTGTTTATGCTCTGAGACTTTGCACTCCTCACCCCAGCTTCTAGAATGCTATTAGAATGACATTCTTTCAGGAAAAACCCCCACTAAAGATTCTAACTCTTTCTAAAGACTGTCAACGGGGACTGACATCACCTAATGGATGGGAAAGTACTTTGAAAAGTTAAAAGCATTAATTGAGCATAAGGAGGTATCATCACTGTATCTATTGTATCATCAATTCACTGTGCCCTTAATGCCACCTCTGACACTTGCGTCTTCTTTCAGGAAATCAATGTGATGTGATAGAAAGTGCCCTGGGCTTGGAAATCAGGAGCCTTGGCTTATAGAGGGTCAACTCTACCACCAGCTAGTTCTGTAACCTTAAAACAATAACTCCCCCTCTGAGTTTCAGTTGTCTTGTCTGTAAAATGAGGGTAGGATGGATGATTTCCAGTGTTCCTTCTAGATATACTTCTAGCATATCCAGATGATAGAAATAATTCTTTAAAAACATTCTTACTCCATTTTAAGTATCTAAATCATATATAAGTGACCCTAGTTCACCTTACAAAGAAGGTACCCTTAGGTAAAGTGACTTAGAATAAGTCACTGTGCTGGTATCTAAAATATGGCCAAAATTCCTCTCTAATATCCTTTATATATTCCCCATAATCCCTCTATATCTCTCACCTCATGCCCTGGTGGGGAGGTTGGGTTTGAGCATGTGGGCAATGGTGGTGCTATGGAAAGTTTCTCAAATGACCAAGGGCTGAGGGGACATAGGCTGAGCTAGTGCCAGGTGTAGGAATGTTTTATGAAGCACGGAGGGGACTTCATTGGCTCTTTTGTATGAATTATAAGATTATTGTGCCTCTAAGCCAGTGGTTCCCAAACTTTTTTGGCCTACCGCCCCCTTTCCAGAAAAAAATATTACTTAGCCCCCTGGAAATTAATTTTTTAAAAATTTTAATAGCAATTAATAGGAAAGATAAATGCACCTGTGGCCATCACAGCCTCCCTGGATCGCTGCAGCACCCACCAGGGGGCGGTAGCGCCCACTTTGGGAATTACTGCTCCAAACCATAGTTTCCTCTCTGTTGGCAAGGTCGAGGAAGAAAAAGAGGTAGGACAGCAAGATGGAAGGATGGAAGGATGGAATGAGTGGAGGAAGATACTAACCTCATAAGTAAATTGTTGGCCCACATCAGAGAGACTTCATACCATATTTTGGTATAAGGACAATTATTTATGACTATACATTTATGCCAGAAATCATTCGCAAATTGTCTTGTCATGGGATACCTAATAAATATCATTTAGGCTGTAAGCAGAGAAGGATTAAGGTCATTTTCCTGCATTTAGCCATTAAACTTCCTACTTGACATGGAAAGTCTCAGGAATTAATTACTCAGAGATCTGGTGAGCAGTTGCCCTTATCAAACTCTTCCTCATGTAACTTAAGGCAAGGCCATTTACTCATTTATTAAGTCTTCATTGAACACTACCATTTTAGGCCCTTTGGGCAAAATAGGGTAGTAGAAGACATAATCTCTGCCCTCAGGGAGTTTATAGTCTAGACCAGGGACCAACACCCAAAGGCCAATCCTTTTTGCTACCCGGCTTTTTGTAAGGTCCATGAGGTAAAAATGATTTTTATACTTTTTTTTGGGTGCAATTAATTTTAAAGATTAATTCCTTCCCTCCTCTCCCCTGCTTTGCTTCCCCACCCCCATCATTTTTACATTTTAAAATAGTTTTATTATATTTAAAAAAGGTGAAAGCCACTCTTAACTGGAGATGGTTAGGCAGGATTTACTTTTCTTTTTTTGTTGATTCCTGATCTAGATTTTCAAGGTCATATCATCATTTTCAAACCTTTTATTTTAAAGGAGAAAACTGAGGTGGAGAGAGAGAGAGAGAGACAGAGAGACGGTAGGGGAAGGAGGGAGAGGGAGGAGGGAGGGAGAAATGCAGACAAGAGACAGAGAGACAGTGGCAGAAAGACACACACACACACAAATTTCCTCTACTAATACAGATGAACAATTGTTGTTCTGCAGTGTTTAGTTTTAGAGTTTCCTGGGGCATTGAGAGATTAAATGACTCTTTTCAAGGTCACTTCCCAGCACTTTCAACCACACCCCAGTTGCCTTTCATGAAACAGTTAAGTAAGAGTAATGAACTTGAATTCATAAGAGCTGTGTTTTAAACCCAACTTTTCCTGTTTTCTCAATTACCACCTTTCTCAATCTTAGTTTCCTTTAGTCTCTGGGTTCTGGGGTCACTGACCTAAGATGGAATCTTTGTCTGGTTCCTGCCCCATTATCTTCTGATTCAGCACCTCCACTCACTTCATTCTGTTGCCAGATGTTTGTTTCTTCCTATCTAGTTTCATTCATTCATTCATTCATTCATTCATTCATTCATTCATTTATTCATTCATTCTCTATCTCTCCCCCTCCTCTACTTTTTAGTTCACTTATGAACTGAAGGAGGGGTGTGCTGGTAAATGTTTAATAATCAGATCTCCCCAACCCCCAAAATGTACAAGGGCACACTTTTAAGTTTACTTTGCACTATTAACATTTTCTTCATTACTTCTTTAAGTCTAGATAATCAACAAAACCCTAAATCAAGCCCCTGACGTGTAATGTTTGCTGATTTCCAAATTTAACAATTGGTTTTCTCCGGAGCCTTTATAAACTGGCTCTAGCACATCCTTGGACCATACAGGAAAGGAAGGCAGGTTGGAGAAGAGATATGAGTGGGGTTTGGGCAAGTCCAGGGAGCTGGAAAAAACCTAAATCTTGAAAGATTTTAGACTCTTTTAGTGCAGTATTTGGGGGCAGTTAGAGAAGAGAAAAGATAATGTAGAAAGAAAATGAAATAGGCTCTTCTCACTGATTCCTGGGCTGGCTGACACGAATTACCCAGACCTTAGACTTGTTAAGTTTCCCCCATACCTGGAAGCCACTGAGCTGGGGAAATGACAGGTGTTGAAATTTCAAATAGATAATTTTTTCTTTGTGTATGAGAGACTCTGTGAGAAGTTCTGTTAAAAAGAAGTTAAAATAAATTATTCTGAGGGAGCAACTAGGTAGTACACTGGATTGAGAGCCAGGCCTGGAGATGGAAGGTCCTGGGTTCAAATCTGAACTCAGACACTTCCTAGCTGTGTGACACTGAGCAAGCCACCTAACCCTCATTGCCTAGCCCTTACCACCTTTTTGCCTTGGAGCCAATATACAGTTTTGATTCTAAAATGGAAGGCAAGGGTTTAAAATAAAAAATAAACACATTATTCTAATCCCAAATAGAGATAATAATTACTCAGACTCCCTTTGCCTTTCATCCTCCTCAGTCTGCGTCCAGTCTGATTTTTGTGGGCTTTCTTCCACTCTTTTAGTATCCATGCATCAGCCAAACCAGGTTCTGCAAATTCATTTTGTTTTTCTGTCTTCTCTTTTGCTGTTTCCTAGTCCCTGAATGCCTCCCACCCACATTCCATCTCTGCCAGTTGAAATCCTATCCATCCTTCAAGAAGCAGCTCAAAAGCCACCTCCATCACGAAGCCTTCCCTGATCTCCCAGTCAGAAATGGTCCCTCCCTCCTCAGATGCCTATAGCCCAGTTTGGCAGGCTAGAGAATTAATGACATCCAGCTCTCTGAGATGGATCTCTGCTTTCTGTCTTGTCTTTGTTCACCTCTCCTCACAGGGTTTCATTTTAACGATCCTCTGCTTGTTAGCACAGACACCAAGTTTTGACACCTACCATGGTGAGTTCTTTGTGCTGTGATGGAGTAGCCCACATCCGACTCTCTGTCTCTGTCTCCTATTTGTCCCATCAGGGCTGGGGCAGCAGCAGCCTCTTCAGAGTTTTGCCATGTGCACTAATGAGCTCCCGGGGGGCTTGTAGAGGGTGATGCTGCCATGCGACGTTTTGTTCCGTTCATTAAGAACATCATGGGACGCCACAAAGGACTGTCTGCTGATCCAGATGTGATGCTGCCACACAGGGACTGCCTGCCAACCCCCTGCCCCACACCTATGAGCCAGACCCAAGGGAGGGTCTGCAGTACAGAGCCTGGTGTCCCTTTGCAAGCTCAGCTGGGATGGCCCAATACGGTCTGTCTGTCTTCATTCCTGGGACTTGGTGGCTGGGAGATAAATGTTCACGGTGGCACGACCTTTCCAGAGCTAGCTGGGCGCAGCCATGGGAAGGGTTGCAGGCTTCTGGGCACAGTTCCCAGGGGCTCACAATGCTCTCCTCCTTTCTGGGAATGTGCAAACAGTGCAGCTTCTGCTCCAAGGGCACATACCCAGGACCATGTGGGGGGAAAGGGGCACAGAGGGGAGATCGTGTTGTCTGTGGCTCGCCTGCAGAAAAGGCTGCCCTCTGGGTCTCAAGCAGGAGGGTCAGGGGCTGATTTCCATAGATCATTGACTCTGTTCTCAGGATATCTGTAATTTCCCAGCTGTCCCACTCCCTGGGAGGCTTCCTTGGTGCTAACGTCCCAAGTAGACCATAGGCTACAGAATGCCTGTTAGCATTACTGCATTACCCCCATCCCATGTTTCCCTTCCTGCCTCGTTGTGGAAGTGTTTCTCTTGGGCTCAGCCAGAAGGTGATATGTTCTGATTTGTTAGTTTGTTTGTATGGCTGTTTTCTTTTGGAAAATGAAACCTCCCTTTGGTTTCTTTTAGTTCATAAATGCTGGGGGCTTTCTTACCTTATCTTTTCCTCATTCTGCTGATGGCTAGTACTTCTCACCCCAGCCCCAAGTAGCTTGGATTTAGCTACTTTGCGTATATCTGTTTATTCACTTGATGTTTTATATGTTTGTATATGTACTTATTGTCTCGAGAGTGTAAGATCCTTGCCAGTAGAGATTATTTCATCCTTTGTAATTGGGTCCCCAGAGCCTATCACGGTATCTGGCACATAATGGGAAATTAATAAATATTTATCGATTGGTTGATTTTTAAAAACTCTTATCTTCTTAGAATCAATACTAAGTATCAGTTCCAAGACAGATGAGGGGTGAGCTAGGAAAATGGGTTTAAGTGACTTTGCCCAGGATCACATAACTAGGAAGTGTCTGGGGCCACATTTGAACCCAGGACCTCCTGTCCCCTGGTCTGGCACTCTATCCACTGAACTACCTAGCTGTCTTTATTGATTGATTTTTGTAGTTCCAATAAGGCTGAATTTTAGATGGTCCATCTTAGTGTGTTCAGGGTCTTCATTAAGGATAAGTACTTTGGAGAGAAGATATGAATGGCAGGACTTATCCATTTCCCATTGTGGGAATGTGATTCATACCCATATCCTGGCAGTAACTAACACTCCAATCCACTATCTAATGGCAGTTAATGTTGTAAAATAGTGGTGCCTAGCTTTGCGGAGTAGCACCCAGTGATATGGTACCCAGTGGGGTAGGAGGCATGGCTGAGTTCACCTGGTAGTTTCTGTTCTTCTCCTTACTAGGTTCACATTAATCCTTACTTTTGTATTTCTCATCTTTCTCTTTCTCTCTTCCTCTTTTTCTCACCTCTCTTTTCCTCTTTCTCTTTTTCTTTCTTCCTCTCTCTTCTCTCTTTCTCTTAATCTTTCTGATAGATTATGCTTTACCTCTTACACAGTCCCTACTTTCTCTATGTTCATAAAAATGCCCAAATATTTCAAAAGAGATTCACTAGTAAATAAAAGAAAGAAGGTAGCAATAATGAAACGAAACAAAACAAAACAAAACAAAAAGCCCAATCTTAAGTCCAGAAGCTCTGATTTACAGAGTATGGGGATCTCATCTGAAAATCTCCCCCAATTGGATCAAAGAGTGACATAGAATCATTGATTGCCTAAGCTCAGTTCTTCCTGTTTCCTAGGCTTCTGGCTTGGCTCCTACATAATGCTGCCATCTTGCTTTAGGCCAGTGATTGCCAAACTTTTTTGGCCTACCGCCCCCTTTCCAGAAAAAATATTACTTAGGACCCCCTGTCACATATTATCATTGCCCCCTTACAGTTATTCACCACCCCCAAAATGCCCCTGTGGCCATCACCCCCCCCCCGGATTGCTATAGCACCCCCCGGGTTCGGTGGTGCCCACTTTGGGAATCACTGCTTTAGGCAAAGAGATTCTTATTCTGACCTGCTAACCCAACAAAACGACTTATTGTTGGATTTTCTTCTCATTCACTTCAGTGTTTCTGTTACTCCAAACTACCAGGGATCAATGCTTCCTGAATCCATGAGAGTACCATATTAGCAAGATTCTGCTCCCTCCAAGTGATAAGACTTGTCACTGGATCCTTCCCCTTCCCCTGAATCCAATAATAGGACTACAATGTAGTCAGGAGCAATGAGTCCATGGATTTCAATACAGTTTTAGTAGCTTAAAACTGAATTAAGAGGGGCAGCTGGGTGGCTCAGTGGATGGAGAACCAGACCTAGAGATGGGAGATCCTAGGTTCAAATCTGGCCTCAGATACTTCCCAGCTGTATGACCCTGGGCAAGTCACTTAACTCCCATTGCCTAGACCTTACCACTCTTCTGCCTTGGAGCCAATACACAGTATTGATTCCAAGATGGAAGATAAGGGTTTTTAAAAAAAATTTAAAATTAAAATAAAAAAAAAAATATATATATATATATATACATACATATACTTAAAACTGAACTAGGATAATTTTAGAATGTCTTGTTCAAAAACTTCCATACTTCAGGGATGTATGATTTCTTCTTGGTGGCTACTCCCGCCAATGAGACAGCTTGTAACCCCTTTGCCACTCAGTAGATGGTCCTTCAGAATTGCTGTGGCTGAAAATGTATAACCCTGCTGCCAACTAAATAGTGAACCTCTGGGAACTTAACAAGGCTGGCCTTGGGACAAAGGATTTAAAGTTTGTCACCAGGTCTCTACTTGAAGCCTTTCCAACTTGGTAAGACTTGTCAGGATTTGTCCTCTGCTGGCTTGGCCTTCAAGAATCCAGGGTCACCTTGGATTAGGAATTGGAGTAGGGTTTTAGGAGAAGTATGTAAACATGGCCACATGCTTACAATTTCCACCAGCAGGAAGGAAAAGGTCATTTCTTTCTCCACTCCTCCCCTGGAGCCTAAGGACTGCCACAACTTCTGCTGTGCTTTTCAGAGCAAAGTTGCTATTCCACATACCTGAATAATACTTCAATAGATCTCATAGATGTGGTTGCTTCCTTTAGCAGCGTGGATTACAACTCATACACTTTTGGGGCACTCTTGTCCCTCTGCTCCACTGGGAAGCAGCTACCCAATACATTGGAAGCCTTTCTTTTAATATTTTGTGAGTACAAGTGCGACATTTGGGCTGTTTATCTGTCATCTGGGGTTCTTACCCCATCACTGATTGTTTATCTTCTTTTCTAATCATAGATTCGCCTTTTTTCAAATCTAGATGCCACTTCCTGCACCAAAGTCCTTATTGATAATAGATATACTGCTGCTTATTTACACCCACTGTGGATTTCTCCACATCCCATGGGGTGCCCACGATTTTGATATTTTAATTAATTATTTAAAATTTGATTTTTTAAAATAGCATTTATTGTATAACTCAGTGGAATTGCTTGTCAACTCAGGGAGGGAGAAGGAAAGAGGGGAGGGAGACAAGATGAATCATGTAACCATGGAAAAAAAAATAGCATTTATTTCATGATTCACACAACCATAAAGCTTTACCAGAAGGATATACTGATGTGAAAAATATGGAGTTTTGACTAAGGGAATGGATTGGAATGTGAACTTACTAGAGGGATTTGTCTCTGTCCCAACTCATAAGAGCAGAGGAAACGAAGCAGAACTTTATAGGACTTAGAGTTTAAGATTTTGTCTTAGTGCAAGGGGTATATTAGAAGACAGGTTTGTCATATTTTTACTTATGCTATATAGTTTAGAAGTCAAATGAACTGGGGGGACTAGAAGGTTTTATCTCTCCATCCATCTCTCCATCCATCCAGCCACCCTCCATCCATCTATTTATCCACTTACCATTTGTTGTCGTTGATAAACTTTGAAGTTTAAACACTTTCCCTAAACTTTCCTAGTTTTTCTTAAGTGATCTCTTAGAGTTTCTTGCCCATTAATTTATCTTAGAGGGAGCAGGGCACTGTGGATAGGAAGATGGCCTCAAAACCAGGAAGAATGCTCTGCCTCTGAGATGGACTGACTACGTGACCTTGGGTAAACCATATCAATGTGTTAGGCCAGAGGTGTCAGACATGTGGTTGGGCAATACTCCCAAGTGTAGCCTGAATCAGATTAAAATGTAATTGGGAAAGGTTTCACAAACTAAATAAAAATACAGTAAAACACAGATAACATTGCATTTTAAAACTAAGTCAACACAGGTCTGGCAGTAGGAATTAATGGCCTCTGTTTCTATTTGAGTTTCACACAGTCACCTCCCCTAGACAACCTCCAAAGACTCTAAGATACAAACAAGGTGCTGATCCGTTTGGGTAGAGGGAATTTCCTTTACCCAGAAAATCCCAGGTCTAGCCTCCACCCCAAATTTGTCTAAACGTTTTTTTTGTAAGTCACTTGTATCTTTAGCCTATCGGAATAACAAATTCTCCATTTAGGAAGCCTTGTTTGTAAAGTAAGACAGTCCTTTATTGGTTGGAAGATGAAGGAAGGCTTTTCCATTATAATTTCTGAGCCTTAAGGAAGAAGCCTGTCCCCCTTTCATCCTCCTTCCTTATGAGGGTACTGATGCTGACATATATCATTAATAGCCTATGCAAAACTATGGAATCTGGAAATGGATTGCCAGAGACAGAGCACGATAAGTTGGTCTGTTTTCAGGAACATGATGGGGAATAATGTAAAATAAGTCTGGAGTGCTCTCTGGAGTTACACTGTGAAGGATTTTAAACGCCAGGGTGGGGAGTTTGTATTTGCTCCTAGAGGATGTGAAGAACCACAGGAGATTTTTGAGTAGGGCAGTGACTCGGACACACCCACATCTTAGGAAGAATGTTCTGGCAGCTGTGTAGAGGATTTATTGGATGGGAAGGAAACTAGAAGCAGGCCAACCAATCAGGTTATTGCCTAGCCTAGAAGTGATAAATTCCTGAAGGAGGGTGGTGGCCAGGTGAAGGAAGAGATCCAATCAGCCTTCTGTTTGGGAATCAGAGGTCAAGGAAAAAGGAGAACAGGACACTCTCTTCCTGACTGAAGGTGGCAGGGATGGATGATCTCCCAATGTAAGTGTCCTCTGTACTAATATAAGCATTGGTCTTTGTGCCCTTGGATAAGGGGATGCTGAGGAGTTTGGAGAACTTATATCATCACAGAGAATCTGAGTCAGAGATTTCTGGGTCTTAGGAATGGTTGGGCTATTTCTAGAATGCTTACATTGAGAAACAGACTAAGTAGAGGTTGTAGGCAGACAACCCTGATGTTTTTTGGGATCTCTATTTTTTTTAAACAACTTTGAATACTTTCAGAAGGAAGATCATATGAGACAATTTGGACACAAGGTGGGCATCTTCTTCATACAAATGATTCCTCTGCTCAAAAACTCTGCCCTGGCCAAAAAAAAATTCTAGATTGAACACAGAGATCACCAGATCATAAAATGTATGAATGGGAAGGGCCTTTGGAGGTCTCCCTTACCCAAAGCATGAAGTGACTTTAATGATGGAGAACACATTTTCAGGAGGCAGCCTTTCCACTATTAGAAAGCTTTGTTTAATATGTCAGAAGTCTCTCCTTTAGACTTCTTCAAAATCTGCTCCCTTGTCACTCTCAACCATTGGTCCTGCTCCTGCCCTCTGAAGTTTCATAGAACAAGTCTATAATCCCTTTTTCACTTAACAACCCATCAGACACTTGAGGACACCTATCATGTCCTTAGTCTTCTCAACTCCAGAATAAACATCTTCATTTTATTTAATTCATAAGACATGGATTCCAGACCTCTCACCATCTTAGATGACTTTCTTTGAACATGATCCACTTTTGTGTCTACTTTAAATATAGAACCTAGAAATGAGAACATTCTCCAGGTGCAGCCTTACCAATATGGCAACATTAATACCTCCCTTGTTCTAGGCACTCTATTTCTATTCATGAAACCTAAGATGGTATAATTAAAAACAAACAAACAAACACCCTGTTGGCTCATATTAAGTTTGTGGTTGATGAAAACCTTTAAATCTCTTTTTTAAATTGATTTTTTCCAACCAATTAAATCTACCTTCTCTCCTCCCACCTTCTTCTCCCCCAAAAGATTGAGGAAAAAAATCCACGTTACAAAAACGTATAGATAAGCAAAACAAATTCCCACATTGGCCATATCCAAGAATAAATATGTCCCAGTCTGCACTGAATCCTTTGTCTCTTGGTCAGGAGATTGGAAGTCTCTTTCATCATTAAATCATTTTTGTGCTTTATGGGAGAGGCCTGCCCCAAACTGCTTTGTATTTATACAGTTATAGCTTTCTTTTAATGAGGTAAAGGACATTACATTTATCTCTCTTCAATGCCATTTTATTAGCTCTGTCCAGTGTTCCAAATGGCGATCATTTTAGAAGCCAGTATCTGACTTTAGGCAAGTCACTCGTTGGCTTCCAGTTTCCTTTGCAAAGATGATTTTGAAGGGCTCTTCTAGCTCTAAGTCCTATGATCCTATATCACAGCAACAAAGCAATCCATGTACAGACATTCACACACACACAGAAATACACGCATCAATGAGGAAAGCAAATTGTGCTGGGCTTCATACTGCCTCTCAGTTGTGAAGCATGCAGTCATGTGGTGGTGGGGAGGGATCTAATGATCCATCATTAGCTGCAATAGAAAATCTGCTACTAATTAGAGCAACTGATGGTGGACCATTTGTTGTTGTTTTTTTAATGACTAAAACAAGCTCCATCCTATCCCCCTTCCCATTTTATTAAGGTCAGCAGAACAAATGCCTTGATGCCTTGGCTCACTTGGCCAGAGGGACAATTTTCTTAAGGAGGAGGGAGGGCTACCCAAACATCAGCATTTCTCCTTAAAGAGGATATATTTTAGGGCTAAACTCAAGCCTAGGTCTGAACCCAGAGTCTCTTCGCTCTGTAACTCACTATCTGTGTGAACATGTGCAAGTCATTTAACCTCTATGTATAAAATGCAAGAATCAGACTTCATAATCTTTGCTCCCTTTCAACTCAAAATTCATGATTCTGTGATTTCAGATCTAGTGATTTTTCAACCGCAACAAAGAGTTTGAGCTTTTTGACCCTAGATTGCATGATCCTAGAGGAAAAGGGGCTCATATCTCCCATTCTGTGTGAGAGGGCTCTGGTTAGATCTAAACTCCCGTGGGTTTAATTATCACCTCTCTGAAGATGATCCCCAGAGTTGTAAATCTGGTCCCAGTTTCTTTACTGAGCTTTGGTCCCACATCAACTGATTTGGGGGATATTTTGAACTGAACGTCTCAAATGCATCTCAAACTCCAGAATGGGACTTGCACTCTTTCCCTCAAACCTTCCTCTGTTCTGACCTTCACTACCACCATCCTCTAAGTCATCCAAGACCTTGGTGTCATCCTCACGTCCTCCTCACTTTCACTTATCCCACATATCCAATCCATTGCCAACTTTGCCATTTCCTTCATCACATCTCTCATATACATATGCTTTTCTCTACTCACCTAGCAGTCACTCTTTTATAAGTCCTCATTTTTCACCTGGACTATTTGCAATAGATTTCTAATTGATCTTCCAGCCTCAAGTCTCCCCCTTCCAATCCATCCTCCAGGCAGCTGCCAAAGGAAGTTTCTAAAGTATACTAGGTCACCCTACCCAATAAACTCCCGTGGTAACTTGTTAACTTCCAGGATCAAGTCTAACATCCTCTATCTGCCATTCTGGGCAGCTAGAGGGCACAGTGGATAAAGTGCCAGGCCTGGCAGCCAGGAAGACTCATTTTCCTGAGTTCAAATCCAGTCTCACAAGCTATGTGACCCATGGCAAGTCACTTCATCCTACTTGACTCAGTTTCCTCATCTGGAAATGAACTACAGAAGGAAATGATAAATGACTCTAGTATTTCTGTTGTTTTTTTTTAAACCCTTAACTTCTGTGTATTGGCTCCTTGGTGGAAGAGTGGTAAGGGTGGGCAATGGGGGTCAAGTGACTTGCCCAGGGTCACACAGCTGGGAAGTGTCTGAGGCCAGATTTGAACCTAGTACCTCCCGTCTCTAGGCCTGACTCTCAATCCACTGAGCTACCCAGCTGCCCCTCTAGTATCTCTGTTAAGAAAACCCCAAACTTATGAGAAGGAACACTATCCACATTCAGAGAAAGAACTGTGGGAGTAGAAACTCAGAAGAAAAACATTTGCTTGATCACATGAGTGGATGGGGATGCAGACTCTAAGCGATCACCCTAATGCAAATATTAATAATATGGAAGTAGATCTTGATCAATGACACACGTAAAACCCAGTGGAATTGCTTGTTGGCTATGGGAGAGAGTTAGGAGGAAGGGAGGGAAAGAACATGAGTCATGTAACCATGGGAAAATCCTTTAAATCAATTAATTAAATAAACTAAAAAAAATGGGGTCATAAAGAGTCAGACACAACTGAAAATAACTGAACAACAAATCCATTTAATGTTCTTCATAACCTGACCCTTTTTTACTTTTCTAGTCCTTTAACCCTTTGCTCCAGAACCCACAGTCTACAGTCTAGTTACACTTCAGGCTATCTGAAGGCTCCATCTCTTGATTCTATGTCTTTGTAGCAGCTGACCCCTCCTGACTAGAATGCTCTCCTTCCCTTTTACTTCTTAGTTGCCCTGGCTTCCTTCAAGTCCCTCCTCAAATCCCACTAGCTATTCGTGTTACCTTTCCTTCTGAGATTACCTCTCATTTATTTGGTATATCCTTGGATGCTCCAATTTATTTACACATTGCCTCTCCCATTAGATTTGGAGCCCTGTGAATGGAAAGGCTATTTTTGTCTTTCTTTGTAATCCCAGCACTTAACACTACCTAGCACACAGTAAATGCTTAATAAAATGTTTTTTTGATTGATTAAATGACTTTCCCAGGGTCACCTAGCCAAAATGTATCAAAGGCAGGACTTGAATCCTGGTCTTCTTAATTCTAAAGCTAACTTACCCCTTAGCTTCTGAGGCCCTTTCCAGCTCTATACCTCTAATTGTCTTCATCACAGGCAATGAGAAGATTGTAGGGAACACAGCCAGCCACCACTCAGTGGCATAATTCTAAACAGATTGTTGGATAGATAAAGAGTAAGGAAGACCCAAGCAAGAGGAGCTATTACCATAACTAAGCAGCGAGAATTCTAAAGCTTGCCCTCGTGGCCTCTGTGGGAGTGGGCACAGGAAGGCTCATGGGGATGGAGGGGGAAGAACTGAGCCACAACATGAAACCTTTCCCCAACAACATGGATCACCTGCAAAGGGGAATGGATGGCTCCCGTGTACGTTTCTGCTAGGCTAGGTTTTGCAGCAAATGGTGGGTATCCTACTGTCAGCAACTAGCACCCCAAACTTGGCATGAGTGACCCCAATCACCTAGGGCTCTCAAAGTGCTATTGGCTCTAGGACTCCAGACTTAAAGCATTCAGTTCCAGGAACATTTATTAAATATGCAAGGAACTCTGTAGGTGCTGGGATAAAAAAGGATTCAATAGTAATCCAAGGGTTTTAGAATTTAGAGCCAGAATGGAATTGGAATTAACTAATCCATCCTCCTTTATTTTAGAAATATGGAAATTGTTGCTCAGAGAGGGGAGGTGACTTTGGATCATAGGATCATTGCTTTAGAGCTAGACAGGACCTTGAAGCTCACTTGGTTTCCTTTTCCACTCCCTTAAAAAACAACAACAAATCTCTTACCTTCTGTCTTGGAATCACAATTGGGGATTGGTTCTAAGGTAGAAGAGTGGTAAGGGATAGGCAATGGGGGTTAAGTGACTTGCCCAGGGTCACACAAGTAGGAAGTGTCTGAGATCAGATTTGAACCCAGGATCTCCTATCTCTAGGTATGGCTCTCAATCCACTGAGCCACCCAGCTGCTCCCTTCTTGGAATCAATATTAAGTATTGGTTCCAAGGCAGAAGAACTCTAAGGACTAGGCAATTGGGGTTAAGTGACTTGTTTAGGGTCACATAGCTAAGAAATGTCTGAGACCAGATTTGAACCCAAGATCTCCCATGTTTAGGCCTGGTTCTCAAGCCACTGAGCCACCTAGCTATCCCCTTTTTGCAGATGAGGAAACTGTGGATCAGAGAGAGGAAGTAAATTTGCCCAACATCACACAGGAAGTAACTGAGCTGAAATTGTACCCAGGTCTTCTAGTGCTTAGAGATCTCTAGCCAAGCTCATCTTCCTTGGGAGCCGCCATCTTTTTCAGTGTAGACCTTGAAGTAGCCTGAGGGAGTCTGTCCTGTGTTGAGGTCAAGTTAGATTCTAAGACCCGGTGACGGAGCAGGGTCAACCCAATTCTGAGTTGATTCCCAGCTCCGAGGTGGTCCTTCCCCATTTAACTTTGGAATTCATGCTGCTGGCCTCTGCCATGTTTAATTCCATCACTAATCTCTAGGCTTCTCCTTCAGTTTGCTCCAGATCCTGCCTCCCTGAACAACAGCTTCAATTCTTGGCATAACTGGAGGCAGCAAAGAGATTTGGAGTAGGAATAGATCCGGGTTCCAATCCCAGATCTGCCTCTTACTCTTTGTGGGACCTTGGGCAAGTCCTCCTCTGTAAAATGACGGACTTAGTGGAGAAGACATTGAAGATCCCTTTCAGCTCTAAAACCACAACCTAAGGACCATGGCTTTGGCCACGCATTACATAATCTCACCTGCAAGGGGTCTCTGCTCCCTTCCACCTGCTGCAGGTCCTTATCTCTACTACCCCACCTGCTGTTGCCACTGTAACTTGCTCTTGAGGTAGCCTCTGATCTGATGCGATTTTTGGATCACTTAACAACTTAGGAAGAGCTTTCTTCATTTGTACTTCCTATGTCATGGGGCAGGTATCCTATCACCCCCATTTTACAAATGAGAAAACAGAAAGGCAGTGATTTGACCAAGGCTGCAAGATTCAATCCAATTCCGTTAAATAAACATCGATTAAGGGTCTATGAGGGTGATTAAGGGTCCGTGCCACGTGCCGAAGACCCAAAGATAAAAAATAATGATAGCCTTGACCCCTCAGGAGCTGGCATTCAAGTCACAGAGCCAGGACTGGAATCTGGAACTCTCAGTCCCAATTTCTAATCTCCCGATCCCCCAGGATGTTGTTCTTTCTGTCACGCTATGCTGGCCAGGAGGTGCTGCGTTCTGAGGACAGTCCAGTGCGGTGGGCAGCATTTCCGAGTTTTTGATCGGCACCACATGCTTTGAGTCCCTTGGACCACAAAGGCTCAGCCCACAACAACATCATCAGACCAGGATCGGGGCTGTGGTTACAATTTTGCAGAATGTCTGTTCTTCCTGTGCCCACTCCTGCCACGAGAGGGGCCTGGCTCCATCCTACTCATTGTACCTCGGGGTACAGTGTCATACTTCCTTTGGTTTTTCCATAGGAGGGGAGTCTATGGCCAGCCTAAATTAGAACAGGCTGATGAGGCAGGTTCTAGAGCCTGGACATCTGAAGTTAGGTTCTTACAGATAAAGGCGGAGACAAATACTTCTCCTTTGCTGGTTTCCCTGATGAGAACAGAAAAGGATAAACCCCAAATTGAGAAAGTTCCACATTGTCTT
This sequence comes from Gracilinanus agilis, assembly GCF_016433145.1. Taxonomy (NCBI): domain Eukaryota; kingdom Metazoa; phylum Chordata; class Mammalia; order Didelphimorphia; family Didelphidae; genus Gracilinanus; species Gracilinanus agilis. The sequence continues at coordinate 65,370,850 of NC_058130.1, forward strand.
TTTAGCAACATGAAGAGTGTGATGTTTTTGTGTGCTGTCACTGGGCGTGGGAAGAGACAGGAGGCTGGAGGAGAGGCAGTGGACCACAGTGGGAGGAGATCTAACTGCCTCTTAACTGGCTATGTGAACTTGGACAAGTGACTTTTCCTTTCCTCCTCTGTGAGGGGGTTTCGTCTTCTGGCTCTAACATTCTGTGATTCTGGGAACACAATTGCCACTTGCCTACTGTCTATTCACCTCCATTTCTATTACTGGCCACTAGAGGTATGTCTATGAAAAACCATTCCATCTTTGCTGGGAGAATCACGGACTCACGGCATCCTGAAGCTAGAAAGAATCTAGTTTTGAGGGCATCTAATCCAAACCCACATATTACAGAGGATGAAATTAAGGTCTGGAGAAGGAAAAGAGGCTTGCCAAAATCAAAGAGCTTAAAGGAATGGAATGGGCTAGGGACAAAATATCCTTTGTCTGCTTACTCCCAATTCAAAGAAACCTGGACAGAAACCCTCTGATTCCTGACCTTCCCGAGCCTGGGAAGGAAGAAGGAAGAGCTCTCATCTGGATCCCACAGCTGGACTCCAGCTAGTCCCTGAGCACTGGACAGACAGGCAGCATCCTTCACTCAGGTCATGGGAATTCAGGGTCAAAAGACTGAAGGGACCTCCATAGATCATAGGTTACAGGGTCTAGAGTTGGAAGGGGTCTTGGAAGGGCCCTTAGAGATTAGCAAGTCCATCCCCTTCACTTTACACATGAGCAAGCAGATTCAGAGAAATGATGAGAATTTTCCAAGGTCACCTAGCTAGGAAGTGACACTTATCATGGGAGGGGCTTTGGGCTGTAGATAGAACAAGGATATTGTGCTCCTACAGAAGATTTGCAATCTTCTGTATGGCTGGGTAATTGTGAATATAAAATGCAGTTGTTCTTTTTATATTTCAAAGTGGACCCCCCTAAAAAGAATAAAAAAAGTGGACAAAAGGAAACACTTTTAGAATATAAGGGGCAGGGGTAGCTAGGTGGCTCAGTTGAAGCACTTTTAGAATATAAGTTACAGGGGCAACTAGGTGGCTCAGTGAATAGACAGCCATGCCTGGAGACAGAAGATCCTGAGTTCAAATTTGACCTCAGATATATGCTAGCTGTGTGACCTTGGGCAAGCCATTTGACTCCAATAGCTCTGACTAATCTTCTGTCTACAAGACAGAAAATAAGAATGAAAAAATAAGGGGCAGAAGACCTTAGAATACGCCCTGACCAAGAGGTGGGTGAGCCCTTAGAACACAAAGGAATGGATAAAGCTACTCTTTTCAGTCTGAGAATTCTCCAAGCCTATGGAATCAGGTGCCTACATGATGTGATCTCCAGACCCTTCTGGCTCTCTATTTCATGCTCCCAAATAACTTAAAAAAAAAGTCAACCCTATCCTTCTTGGATAGAATTAGAGGTGGTAATTGTAGCCTTGGACACATCTTCAGTCCTAACTTTGCCTGTGGTTCTCTCATCCCAATCTCCCTTTCATGCTAATGATTCTCTAGTTCTTCACCCTTCTCTACCCCCCCCCCTTTTTTTTGGCCTTTGGAAAACTAAGTGTTGCTGCCACATTTAAGTTTTTAAAAAAATAATAATTAAAAAACCCTTTAAAATTTAGAATACAAAAACCAAACTCTGGTTTGGTATGTAGTGACTAAACAAACAAATAAAAGCCTGAGTATTTCTGACTCACCACATTTAGAAAATAGAATATCAGAAGCCAGAAGGGAACTTAAAGATCATATAGTCCCAACTCCTTATTTTACAGAGAAGGAAACTGAAGCCCAACTGAGGTTTTACAGGTAGCAAGAAGCAGGTCTGACTCTAATCTTAAGTTTACTGTCTTCTCGTTATACTCTTCATGGCATCCCTCCCTCCTTTTCTTTTTTCTTTTTTTTTTTTAAAACCCTTACATTCTGTCTTAGAATCAATACTGTGTATTGGTTCTAAAGCAGAGGAGCAGTAAGGGCTAGGCAATGGGGGTTAAGTGACTTGCCCAGGGTCACCTAGCTAGGAAGTGTCTGAGGCCAGATTTGAACCTAGGATTTCCCATCTCTAGGCTTGGCTCTCAGTCCACTGAGCCACTCAGCTGCCCCCACTCCTTCCTTTTCTAAGCTCTCCTCTTCCTTGAAAGACCAGCCCAAGTGCCATGAGATCTCCCTATTCGCCGTGGCCCACAGAGAGCAATCTTTCCTTCAAACTTGAGCATAAATCTTTATTTCAGCAATTTTTTTGGTGTACATTTTTTCTCTTCCCAATGTGACTGCAAGGCCATTGAGGATAGGGACTCAGTGTATCCCAGTACTCAGGTCATTGCTCCATACTGGGTAGGGGCTGGGTGTTTTATGCTGCTCCTTGAAGGACCCTTCAGAGAAGCAACACTAACTACCCTCTCCCCAGGTAGGGTCTATCTAGCCTTCTCTCTCTCTCTCTCTCTCTCTCTCTCTCTCTCTCTCTCTCTCTCTCTCTCTTTCTCTCCAGCTTATCAAAGCCAGATCCTCCAAGCCTGAACGACTTTCTTACTTTCTCATTGGTTCCATTGTGTTTCTTTTGCTCATCAAAGTGCAGGGAACTTCACTGCTGGCAGCCAGAAGCCTCTTTCAAAGCCTGCTGACATTTCAGCAGGTTTAGAACAGACCCTTTTTGCCTGATTTCCTCCTCTGGCAGGGCAGGGCTGACGGGCCCACATGTAGACAGCACAGGCAGCCCATTAGAGGCAATGGGGTTCAGAGGGATGATTCCTGGTTCTCGAGGCAGAGGGCTTAGATTTAAGCTTCTGGTTTTGCTACTTAGCCCTGGGTCACCTTGGACAAGTCCTAGCTTCTGCAGGAGACCCTTCCCAGTTCTCTCTCTCCCCCACTACTATTGCCTTCCTTCTGAGATGACCTTCTATTTACTTAGTATATATCTTACATGTATAATTTGGGAGGGACCATGCTGTCATCCCCATGAACCCCAATTGCATAGCCTTTACCACTCTTCTGCCTTAGAACTAAGACTTAATATTGATTCTAAGACAGAAGCTAAGGGTTTAAACACACACACACACACACACACACACACACACAGAATCTATACCATGGAGCATTTCTAAGAAAAATGGAGTGGAGTCTTTCTCCCTTGGGCTCATCCACGTACTCCTGGGCAATGGAAATATCTACATTCTGTAGGTTTGGTTAGTCCTCCACATAGAGAGCTCTGCTTTAGAGGAACTCAGAGACCCAGAAGGGACATTGGAGGTCATCTCTTCCAACCCCCTGTTTTTACAGAATAGACTGAGACCCAGAGAGGGAGAAATATCTTCCCTGAGGTCTTACACCTGCTTAGTAGCAGAGGTGGAACTGGAAGTAACTGTTCTACAGAGTAGGACCCAAACACTCAGGCTTCAGATGTTGCTGCCCTAGTTGGAAATCAGATAAAGGTGCGATATTGTGCCTGGTGAACCCTCATGGGGCCAAGTCAATGAACAGCACAGCCACCATGGGAGAGCCATCCAATACCTCCTCTCAGGTATCACTTGCCCTACATTTCCCACAAGCTGGCCAGGCAGTCCCCTCAGAAAGGCAGGATGGTCCAGTGGATAGAGCACTGAATTTTTGAGTCAGTCAGAGGTAGGTTTGAATCCCATCTCAGACACTTACTAGTCTGGGATTAGGCAGATGGATTTCTCTGGGCTTCAGTTGCCTCATTTGTCTAATATGAGGGGGTTGGATTTAATGACCTCTAAGGTACTGACTAGCTCTAATTTTATAATCCCATGACTTCTCCAGGTCTCTTTGCCTTCTTCCTTCCTCTTCTCTTCTCCTTTTCCATTCTATTTTCTATTCCTCCCTGTTATGTTTTCCCTTTAGTAGGTAGGAGCCCTACTAGCTAAACCTGCAGATCCCCATGAGATATAAAGTCAAAAAGGTCAGTTTGGGCTCTTCCTCTGCAGGCAGGGGAGAGCTTGGTTTGGGAAGAGGCTGACTTGTTGGCTCTGGCCAGTAATCCAGATGGCACAGAACATTTTTGAGGTCTTATGTTTTGCCTGAAGGGGATGGGTGGAAAATTTCAGCCGTTTGGGTCACCTTGGTACCCAAAGCTCCTTGCAAATAGGCTGCTGTATGTGGGACTCAGAAGGAGATAAGAAGAAGCCACCCTGATGGCAGGCTCAACTAGGGAGGGAAATGTTTTACAGGTTTAAGCCACAAAAAAACTATCTAACCTTTCACGATTCATCACAATATGGTTAAAAGAATGTTGCTAGAACTGGACCTAGGAAGATCTAGGTTCATGATCTTGCCTCTTGCATTCTTTTGTTGTATGATGATCAGAAGTATAACTAGAGTGGGGGTAACCAAGACTTTGCCCAGGGATGCCAAAACATATAGGGAACTGATTGGACTTGATTTTTTCAGCCAGGCTCCAACTTGCTCCCTTCTCTGGTAGCCAAAGGCTTCAAAGTATCATGGGGTTTTCCATTTCTAACCCTATCAGGTCCTTAGGTCCCAAAGACTGGGACCCAGGAACTCTTATTACTTGCCCCAGATACATTTTTAGTGCTTGCTCTAAATGCCAGAATTGCTAATTATGGCTCTGATAACTACATATAAATCAATTAACCTCCCCGAGCCTCAGTTTACTCATCTTTAAATAGGGATAATAATATCTATAAGACCTAATCCATAGGATTACTGGAAGGCACAAATAAGCTAGTAAAAATAAATCATTTACAAAACCTTAAAATACTATATAAACATCTAATTTAGATAATATTATATTAATTCTTCTATCTATTTATCTATATGTGTATGTAACTGTGGTTCAGTCATTTCAGTCATGTCTGACTCTTTGGGTTTTCTTGGCAAAGATCCTGGAGTAGTTTGCCATTTCCTTTTCTGGATCATTTTACAGATGAAGAAACTGAGGCAAACAGGGTTAAGTGACTTGCTCCGGATCTTACAGTCACTAAGTGTCAGAAGCCAAATTTGAAGTTGGGTCTTCCTGACTCCAGACCCATTGTTCTATTCACTGTGTCATCTAGCTACTTAATAATAATAATAATAATAATAATAATAATAATACATGACTAATAACATTATTAGTCCAAAGGTAGTTAGAATGCTAAAAGTCTGGAAATATGGAGTCTTGGTCACAGCTCAATAATTTGCTTATGTGATACTGGGCAAATCACTGCAAGAGGAGCATCAAACCTACCTCTACACAAAATGTTTTCAATGACTTCTAAGACCTTTAAAAATCCAAACAGCATCCTAATTATAAGCCACGCTTATCTGTCCTTTAAAGGAGAGGTCCCAAGGGGGTGCAGAGAGGTCATTATGGGATAGTGGATGAAGCTGGAAGACCAGCTCGCCACTAACCCTTTGGGTGACCTTAGACAAGTCATCTCCCATTCTCTTGGCTTCAATTTCCTGCTTCTTAAATGAAGGTGGGTGGATTCCAGCACATCTAAGGTTTCTTCTTGGTCTAAAGTAGAATGATCCGAGGATGTTCACTAGATTACAAGTTATTAGCCCAGTTCCAGTTACCGCATGTACTCAAAAGTAATAAAACTGCCTTTATTTTAAAAAGATATAATCTAATTCAGACTTGTTGCTAATTCAGTAATTAGACCTTCCTCCTGATCACTGATGTCTGACAAGTTGTCTAGTTGTGGGTGGTAAGGGAACTTCAGGTCACACGTTCAGAGTCGTACTAAGGACAGGAGGCCAAGGTATCTCTGAATGAGTAGGGGCTGTCTTGCTAGAAATGGGGGTGCAGGGGACTGATTTGGGGATATTTCTTTAGTTCAGGGGTTCTTAACCTTTTTCGTATCATGAATCCAGTTTAGTGAATTCTAGGGGTTGATCTATAGAATATTTTTGTTTTTTAAAACTCTTCTATCTTAGAATCAATACTATGTATTAATTCTAAGGCAGAAGAACAGTAAGGGCCAGGGAATAGGGGTTTAATGACTTGCCCAGGGTCACACAGCTAAGACGTGTCCAAGGTCAAATTTGAATCTAGGACCTCTGGTTTCTAGGTCTGACTCTCAATTCACTAGGCCACCTAGCAGAACCCCTGCAGGATGTCTCTAAATGAATAAGTACAGGACTGCAAAGAAAGTCAGCTTTTCCACACTGAAATACAGAAATATATATATACACAGAAATATATATATACACAGAAATATATATATATATAGAGAGAAATATATATATATATATATATATATTACAGATCCCAGGCGTTAAGAACCCTTGCTTTGGCCTTACGATGCTCTGAGATGAGAAGTTTCTGGGTTTCCTTTGGATTAGAGATCTTGATACTTAAATTTGTCCCCTAAACTTTTATTTTATTTATTTATTATATTTTATTTCTCATAGGCCATTATAGAGAAGTGTCCATTTTTCATCAATCTGTATTTAAAAATACTTTTTTTAATTTTTAAGTCCCCTGAGTCTTACTCTCTGTCCTCACAGGTAGTATTTTTCCAACAGGGCTTAGTCAGGAGAGGTCTTGGGATTGAGGACCCAGGCCAGGGCTAGTTCCTTTCTTCCTGGTGAGTTTCTTGTTGTTTGGCCCCATCCTACCTGACACATCTCTGGATTGTCAGAGTTCAGAGGGATATTGATCAACTTGAAAGGATTCAGAGGAAGGTAATCAATTAGGAGTGTGAAGGGCCTTGAGCCCGTACACGTTTTCCTTTAGTCTACCCAACATGACCCCACTTTCTAGCCATCTCCCACCACGGGAATCTTATGTTCCAACTCTGTCCTACTCCTCTTCTTTCCTACTCTCATAGATGAAACCTTTGCTTTATCTTTCCAGGAACCATCAGATTATAAGCTCCATGGGGGCAGGGACTATCTTACTTATGGCCCTAGCACTTAGGACAGTGCCTAGCATAAAGTTCTAAATGAATGCCCTATCTATATAATTAGCTATGGATCTATCATCTATCTATATATATGAACTTCTTTATGAATTTATCACTTACTATCATAAATCTGTCTATCAGGAAGATGTGAGTTCAGATTTGGCCTCAGATACTTATTAGCTGTGTGACCCTGGGCAAGTCACTCGACCCTGTTTGCCTCAATTTCCTCATCTGTAAAATGAGCTGGAGAAGAAGATGGAAAATCACTCTAGTATATTTGCCAAGAAAACCTCAATTGAGGCCACAAAGAGTCAGACATGACTGAAAAACTTCTTATCTCTTCTATCATCTATCTTTTCTTTATTGATCTATTTATATCATTTACCTACTATTTAGCTATCTCCATTTACCTATTTCTCTCATCTCCTTCATCTCTTTCTCTCTCCCTCTTTGTCTCTCTCCCTTCCTTCCTCTCTCCCTCTCCCTCTGTCTGTCTTTCCTTCTTTCTCTGTCTCTGTCTCTCTCTGGAATTGGGGATGATCAGAGTGGAGAAGGTAAGACATGGAGAAGGAGGACATGGAAGTTGTCTTCAGTGGTTTGAAGAGTCATCATATGAAGAGGGATTACATTTGTTCTGTTTGTTTCTAGAGAGTGGAAACAGAACCAATGGCTGGGTGTTGGGGGAAAAAAAAGCACAATTCTACACAATGTAAGGAAAACTCCTAATAATCAGGGTTCTCCAAGATGGAATAGCCAGCTGCCTTTGGAAGTAGGTTCTCCTTAACTAAAGTTCATTTAGCTGAAGCAGGATGAGCCCATGTTGAGCATATTGCATGCTGGTCCTTCTTTTTAGGGATTGGTTGGACCAGATGGCCACTGAAGGCCCTTCTTACTCTAAAATTAGGTTATTCTGTGATGTCCTTAGATAAGCAGATGCAGCTCTGTGGGGACTGTGGCCCCATTCTCCATTTTAAATCATTAGTGACCAATAACAGGAGATGCTACACTCACTGTATTTTTGTATTTTTTTTTAAGGCAGTTGAGATTTTTAGACAGGAAGCCAAGGCTACCCCGTAGTCCTCTAACCTTATGGAGAAACGCATCTTTGAGAATTCCTGGGGCTTTTCTCTCCTTAACCAAGCTAAATAATTCTTAGTACTTCTTGGTTCAGTTTAAGACAGGCTATGCAAACCACCACTCTGTTTCCTCCGAGGTCAACTGCATTACAGGATTTCAACAAATCCCACCCACGCCATGCCTCCCAGATTAATCTTCCTAAAATACCACTCTTATCCTGTCAGCCCTGCTCAAAAGCCTTTAATAGCTCCCCATTTCCTGGAAGACAAAGTCTATCCTCTACTCCCATCCCCAGCTTGAAATTCAATGCCTTCTTTAATGGGACTCATTTTCCCTATAATCTACTGCTTCCCTACATAAGGTAGTAGTAGGTAGTGGGAAAACCACAAGGCTTGGGGGCAGAAGACTTGGATTCACATTAACCTATTTTTTTCATTTTAAGATCAAAGATATAGACCTTAGAGGCTGACTAATCCAACCCCTAATTTTATAGGTGGGCAAACTGAGGCAGTGATAGTAAGTGATTTGTCCATGGTTACATAGGGAGAAAATGCCAAAACTTCAATTTAAACCCAGATCATAACCTAGTTCAAACCCAGTTCAAACCTAGTTCCAATCCTGAACTCTAACTATGCTTCTTTTCCTTTTTACAATTCCCCTCACTCCTTTCTATCCCTGCCCACTGGCTGTGAAACGGGTCTGTTTTTTCACTCTCTCCTGAACATAACTTTGACCTTTCTATTGCCATGGAATGACTAGGAAAGTCACTTTACCCTGCTTGCCTCAGTTTACTCATCTGTAAAATGAGCTGGAGAAAGAAATGGCAAACTGCTCCAATATCTTTGCCAAGAAAACACCAAATGGGGTCATGAAGAGTCAGACATGACTAAAATGATCAATGACAACAAATATTCAGAAAGATGAAAAGAATTTCTCATCATTGCTTAGCTTATAAGCAATGGCAGAGGCAGGATTAGAACCTAGGTCTAAATTCAATGCTATTCCCTGTTGGCTGACTGCCTGAATAAATATGTTGTCCTCAAGAAATCCCCTTTTAGTTCCTGCCAACATCTCCATCTCCCATTCTGTTTATGAATATGCAAATAGAGGAAAAATGAGGCATGTGGTTTCCATGCTAACCCATGGAAGAATCATTTGCATTAATGCACCTTGGCATCCCTGGCCCAGCTCTCTTTGGTTTTCACAGTTAATTATGAAGTGTAAGAGACTGTGGTCCCCAGGGGGCATCCCAGGAGTGTGGGGTTTGCAGCCTTCTGAGTTGGAAGGCAGAGTCTGTCTGAGGAGCTTCCGTATAATTTCACCTTTTGGGTTTGTTTCAGAATTAATTCAGAGCCCAGCCTATCAAATGGGATTCCCTTGCATCTTGCTATGCCTCACTTGGCCTGTTTCTTAGGAGAGGTAATGGGGTAATGGATGTGAGAGAAACACATTTTCTTGGTTTCACATTATCGCTACAGATGGACCAGGTTTGACCCATCTGTAACTAGCCCTTTTCTATTAATTGTTTAGACTCTCGTTTAAATTGCCAAGATTACATAGGATCCTCCTAGAGGGAGGACTTGGGGGACTTAGGCGAGCCAGCTGCCAGCTTCAGGGAAGCAGGATGGACTCATTGCTTTCTTCTCACCTCTTCAGCCTTACTTAGTCAGCATCAGGAATAAAAGAACTAAAGAATTCGACACTTTGAAGATCAAGTCCAACTCTCTCATTTTACAGATCAGAAAACTGAGACCAAGAGAGAGGAAAAGCATTGTATCAAGGTGGCTGTGTGAGTTTGAGCATGTCACGTAATCCTTTAAGCCTCAATTTTTATATCTATAAAATGGGGATAATAATACTTGTACTATTTATTTCAAAGAGTTGTTATGAATATTGAATAAGATAAAGCATGTGAATGTGCTTTGTAAATTTTAATTGCTAAATAAATGTGAAGCATCACCACCTTTAGATAATAATTATGTTATTAGTGTAATAATTATCTCCATGGTAATTATTATCCTTAAATAAGTAGTCCATTTTACTTTTTGACAGCTCTAATTTTTCTTTACTCTCCTAAGTGAAATCTATAATCACTGAGAAAGAGTTCAGCTTAATTACCCACGCAGGAAAAACCAAGTGTAGGGAAAATGCCCTTTGTCCAGACTATGATGCTCTGCTGGAAGAAAATCCATTAATTCATTTATCTTGGACTAAAACTGTGGATGGATAATGAACTGGACCCAAGTTTCAACTGGAGGAGGAAAAAGGGACAGATCACACTTGGGAAACTGTTCAGTGCTTTTAGTGACCTCCATGGACTCACTGAAACAGAAGTCCATCCTTTTAGCATAAATATTCTTCTAGGAATGCCAAACAGCTACAAGTCATGGAATTCCACCATCTCTGAAGAACTGAAGTTGTTGCTTACCCAAAGGACATTGGAAAAGTACTTGGTAGACTGAGTAGGTCGCACAATGTTGGTATAAAGAATCTTGTGAGAGAAAGGTGGCAAAAAACATTATCAAAGGGATAGAAGAGGAAATCTATGAGTCATATGGCGAGGATGAAGGATAGCTGAAGATGAAGGTTGGCTCTGCCTGTTCTATTGGTGTCCACGCAATGTCAAGAGACCTCAAGAAGGACTCCCAGCATGTTGGAGGAGATTCCCCATGGAAGATTTATGGAAAGACACAGACAAACCTTGCACAAGATGGGAAAGCATGGATGGGTCGCCATTTGCACCACTGGAAAAAAATTCATGCTGATGAGATAATAGAACCATTGAAGAGTCAAAGTATCACCTAATAATAAGGGCAGATTGTCCCAAAAGTTTTTAGTGCAAATAAGCATTAATAAGCTCCTCAAGTTAAGTACGTAGCAATAGCATGGAGGATTGAGTCTCATTTCACATGTAACTACGGATATACATGGGGTCCCTAAAGTTCTTTTTAAACCCTTACCTTCTCTTTTAGAATCCCTACTGTATATTGGTTCCAATGAAGAAGAGTGGTAAAGGCTAGGCAATGGGGGTTAAGTGACTTGCCCAGGGTCACACAGCTAGGAAGTGCCATTCCAAAAGTTTTAATGCAATTTTTTAAAAAAACCCTTACCTTCTGTCTTGGAGTACTGTGTATTGGCTCCAAGGCAGAAGAGTGATAAGGGTAGGCAATGGGGGTCAAGTGACTTGCCCAGGGTCACACAGCTGGGAAGTATCTGAGGCCATATTTGAACCCAGGACCTTCTGTCTCTAGGTCTGGATCTCAATCCACTGAGCCACCCAGCTACCCCCTTTAATGCAATTTTTAAGCTTTTAAGTTTTAGTCTTAAAACTGCACTACGACTTTTGAGATACTTTGTTCATCTTTAGTCATGTGTGAAATGAGACTTATTCTTCTGCCCTATTCCTATATACTTGACTTGGAGAGGCAGCTGGTGGCCCCAGTGGATAAAGTGCTGGGCCAGGAGTCAGGAAGATGTGAGTTCAAATATGACTTCAGACACTAACTAGCTGTCTAGGTATGCCACTTAACTTCTGCCTGCCTCAGTTTCCTCAACTGTAAAATGGGGATAATATAACAGCACCTATTTTACAGGGTTGTTGGGAGAATCAAATGAGACAATATTTGTAAAAGGGCTTAGCACAGCTTCTAGCACTTGTAGGCACTCTAAATATACGTATTCCCTTCTTATGTAGACACATCAAATCTCCAGGAAGGCAGACTGTTGGATTTTTTTCTCTGCATCTTTTGCACCTAGCACAATGTCTAGAACATAGTAGGCTCTTGATCAATGCTTATTTCTTGATGTGACTGATCACTTCCCACTGGCTGCTGTCATTCATAGGAACACCAGGAGGTTACAGCCACTATCTTAGCCAGACTTCCTGGTGGGGAGAAGATGCTATTTACACGTACAGTGTTGTTCTAAATGACAGTCACCACGATCTCAATGTCACAGTAATCCTGTGAACTGCCCTTCTCCCTGCTCCTTCTCCCCCACCCCTGCAGCATCTCACAAAGCCTGTCCACAAAAATGAACAGAATGGTTGTAATCTGCCCGAGTGACGAGCATCGTGCCGCAGTGATGAAATCATGCATCTTCAACGTACTAAGCAAAGGTAGAATCAGAGAATTATAGAATGGTCAGAGAGTTACACAAACAGAGACTTACAGAATGGGAGAGCTAGAAAGAACCTTTGTATACAGAATAACTGGGCTGGAGGGAACCTAAGGACATAGAATATGAGAACTGGAAAGAACCTCGGTATATAAAATAGCATGGCTGGAAGGGACCCTAGGATACAGAACATGAGGGCTGGAAGGAACCTTGGCATATAGAATAACAGGGCTGGAAGGGACCCTCGGACATAGAACATGAGGGCTGGAAGGAACTCTGACATATAGAATAACAGGGCTAGAAGGGCCCCTTGGACATAGAACATGAGGGCTGGAAGGGACCTTGGCATATAGAATAACAAGGCTGGAAGGAACCTAAGGACATAGAATGTGAGAACTAGAAGGATCCTTGGTGTATAGAATAACAGGGCTGGATGGGACCTTAGGACATAGAATGTGAAAGCTGGAAGGAAACCTAGGAAATCAAATGTCAGAGCTGAGTGGGTCCCTGGAACACAGAATGTTAGAACTAGGAACCTTTGAACAAAACATCAGATCTGAAGGGACTTTAGAACACTGAATGTTGAAACTGGCAGGAACCTTAGAATATAGAGTGTCTGAGCTGGAACATGGAATTTCAGAACTGAAAATGCCCTTAGAGGTCATCTTTTTCTAAGCATCTAAATAATATTCCAGACAAAGCCTCGAGGGCTAGAAGAAGAAAGAAATATTGACTCCTTTGTGACTCTGGGCCAATTCTGAACTACCTAATTACCTGAAACACCTCTCAGTTGTTGTTTAGTTTCTTGTCAGGCAAACAAATTACTTTAAAACCAACTTATGGTAATTACAGAATTCATCCCACTCCAATCGGAATGTCATTCTTTAAAGGGATGCAGTTTTTCCATTGCAGAGGGTGAGGACTGGATGGCACGGTATTTATTCAGTCTTTGTTCTCTGTGCCCTGATCACTGTCTTATTATACAACTAATCGTGTATGCTCAAAGTGCTTTTAATTTAGTTCCCAGAGGCAGATTGGTGCCCAAGGAACCCCTGAGTGTGGGGAGAGCCTCAGTCTCCTACCAGCTGGCCAGCCCCACAGCCCCTGCTTGGTGAAGAGAGAGGATTGGAAAGTTAAATTGACATGGCTGGGCTATTGTTCAGGCATTTAAGCCTCTATTCCTGGCCTCCCCTCTTTCCCTTAATCACACAGGGGTATGACTTGAAAAAACAGACAGCTGATCAAATTGAGCCTGAGAGTCATTGGGAAAGGATATTAGCTAGGCAAACAATCAGAGACCTCTGCTAAGCAGGCGGCCAGGGGGGCCCAGCCCCTAATCAAGACAGAGTGACAAGTGAAATGAATAGAACCATGGGGGGACCGTCAGTCCTTGCTCTCTGGGCTCTTCTCACTCAAGGAAGCTCAGAAGGCATCAGGCTGCGTTTCAACAGAGATTTTCAGCAGATTAGCTGGGCACTGCCTCTTTCAGATTCCTATTGCTCCTTCTGGTCAGCCAGTACAGAGAGGCCAGCCTGGGACAGGGCTGGCAGAAACTCTGACATCAGGATGCTGGGAACAGAACTTTCCACCAGGCTGGGGAAGTGGAGCTGATGAATCACAAAGGGGTCATAGCTGTGGTCCTTACTCCCCTCCATACAGGCATTGAATGGGCTTCTTCTCATCACAGCCTCATGCCCACCCTATTTGGCTATGGCTCCTGTGATTTTTTATGCTGGATCTAAAAGATGGGGGGGGAGCAATCCATCACCTCTAGCGGGGGCAGGGTATTAATGTGGGTGGTGCCCGAGAATCTGAGGGCTCTTAAAAGATCAAAGGGACTTTGACTGAAGACTGTGGGATCTACCGTCCTAATTTTATTGATGGGGAAATTGAGATCTAGAGGTCTAAGGAGCAGAAGTAGGATTAGCTGGAAGACCTAGGACTTCTGACTAAGTCCAAGGCTCTTTTCTACTTATTAGATTTTTTATTTCTACTTATTAGATTAGTTATGACTGTCTCCCATTCATGCTTTGGACTCTGGTCACTGCCACATGCATATAAGATTAGAGGAGACTCTCTCCTTTGTTTAAGAAGTTCAGCCTCCTTCAAGGCTCACTGTAAGTCCTACCTCCTTTTCTTATTCTCCAGTTAAGGCACAGTCCCTCCTCTAATTTCTGGTCCTAACTTTTCAGTGTTTCTCTTCTTAGTAGGTTGGGGCTGTAAATTCCTAGAGATCAGACTATCCCTGGCACTAGGCACAGGGTCCTACTTGTAGGAGGTGCTTCCTTCTGATGAGGGGAACCTGCCACCTTCCTCTGAGGAAGCAAAATGGTACCAAAGAAAGAGTATTTGACTTGGAGGCAGGTGACCTGGGTTCTAATCTCTGCCATTAACTAACAATGTCTATGGGCAAGATGTTTCTCCTCCCAAGGTCTAATCAAGAAAACAAGTTAGATAATCTGGAACAAAAATAATAATAACTCACTTTTATGCAGGGCTTTGAGATGTGCAAAGTATTTTCTATAGGTGATCTCCTTTGATTCTGACTACAAACCTGTAAGCTATGTGTTATTATTCTTCCTATTTTAAAGATGAGGGAACTCAGGCTGAGACCCTTGGACAGGATCATACAGCTAGGATATGTTTGAGGCAGAATTTGAACTCGGGTCTTCCTAATTTCAAGTCCAACACTGTCTACTGTGCCGCTTCTTATCTATAATCTAAATCTAAAATCTAAAAATGATACTTATAGCAGATGGAACTGTCAAGGGATATAAATCCCTTTTGGTTTGTTTGTTATTCAATAGTTGGTCCAGACTTCCTGGTTTAGAAACTTCCTTCCAACAAAATCTATTATCTTAGAGAATTGTCTGGGGCTCTGGGATGGTAAGTGATTTGACCAAGATCATGCATATATCTAGTGTGTGGCAGGGCAACATTTGAATCTGCCTAATTCTGGGGTCACCAGGCTTTCTATCTACTGGTTCCTATTGCTTCTCATTCACTTTTTTCTGGGGTTGTTGATCAATTGTTTTAGTCATGTCATGTCTGACTTTATCACCCTATTTGGGGTTTTCATTGCAAAGATACTAGAATGGTTTGTCATTCCCTTCTCTAGCTCATTTTATAGATGAGGAAACTGAGGCAAACAAAATTAAGTGACTTGCCAAGGGTCACACAGCCAGTAAGTGTCTGAGGTTAGATTTGAACTCAGGGAGATAGATGAATCTTCCTTACTGTGGGCTCTGCCCTCTATCCAGTGCACTACCTAGCTGCCCCTCACTTCTTTCTACCTTGTTAAATATGCCAGGGATTATACACAGAATTATACTCTTTAATTCTGATGCTTATTTTTTTGTTGTTGATAGATCATTTTAAAATATTTTTTTTAAAGAGCAACTATTAGGATTCTTTGGGAAAATACCTTGTTCCCTATCTGCTAGCTCTAGTTTCTAAGGGAAGAGGTTTCCATGCATCTTTCCTTTTCTTTCCCTCTTTCTTTGAGGGGAATGATAATTTGCTATAGAATTTAACAGATTCATACTTATATAACACTTTTAGTTTTTCAAAGAAGCATTTTGCTTTTAATCTATCATTTTATCAGGCGGAGACACAAAAATATCCTTGGGCGTTACCAGAAGACCATGAGATTACGTAATTAGAGCTTGAAATGGCTAGAGTTAAGACTTTTGCTCTGAAGTGCTAAGAAGACAACATGCAGCTAGTTATACCTGAGAGCAGGATGTTGCCCCAAACTAGAAAGGAATTTTCTAAACTCAAGAGACTTGGGCTCTGCTCCTAAAATCTACCGTTAAATAACTACGTGACCTTGGGTAAGTAATTTTATGATTTTGGATCTTGGGAGCCTGATGGAATATCAGCTCCTACAACCTCTGAGGTTTATTGGAGGAGAGAATCAAATGAGGTAATAATATTTGTTCCAGTACTTTTAGGAAGTATGTTGTCACCTCTAAAATGAGGCTGGGTCGGATAGATGATCTCACAGCCTTCTTCTGTCCTCAATGTTCTATGAGTCTAGGATTTTACACTGTAAAAAATGGGAGACATCAGTAATCAAACCATTGTTATCTTTAGACAGCTCTTAAACATTTTTCTTTATAAAGCTGTGAGTAGGAGGGTTTAGGGAGGTCATAGAAGCCACAAAATATTAGAGCCAAAAGGGTCCTCTGAGTTAATTTAGTTCAAAACTTCATTTTACAAAGGAGGGAAACTGAGGCTCAGGGAGAGGAAGAAGAAGATAGTAGAAGGGATCGTGGCTTTAACGTTGGAAGGGACAATGGAATTAAGCCATCTAGTCCAAACCTTTCCTTTTACAGAGGAAGAAGCTGGAGTGTGCCCTGGGTTACATAGGAACTAGTATATTCTTACAAACGCTGAAAATATCCTGAATTTGGGGTCAGTGGACCTGAATGAAATTCTGGCTCTGCCGCTTGTTACCTGTGAAACTTTAGGCAAATCATCTCACTTATCTAGACTTCAGTTTCATCATCTGCAAAAAGGAAGGGCCCAGATGACCCCATCTTTATACCCATGATCCTGTGTTCTTAAGAGCTGGGACCACACACCAGATCTCCTCCCTCTCAATCCATCACTCTCAGAGTGCTGAGACTTTTTTTCATCAGTGAGTTTGTGGGCATGTGAAGACTCAGTTGATTCTCCTCTGTGGGTTAACCATCCTAGGAATGAGGGGGGAGGGTAAATGGTTCCATTTGAGATTTAATAAAATGCGATAATTTAGGTGAGGATCATGGGACTGGTATATGTTCATATAGCTTGAAAGAGGAGGAGTAAGGGGCTTGGGAAACCCCCATAGACCAGAAAGAAGTGAAAATGGCCCATTTCCCCAAATTCAGATTAGGTAGCTATGACACTTTTTGCCATGCAAATGAACAGAATGAATGCCAGAGCCCAAGGGGCTCAGCCAGCCTTAGCTAATATTTATTTGATCTGGGGCCCCTGCCCCTCAGAGATGCTGCCTCGTGCCACATTCATTTATCATTCTCTTAGAATCTTCCCCCCAGTTCCCCAAGTAATTAACCTATAGGCCTTCTTTTCCTCTCTGCTGGTCCCTCTTGTCTTCCTCACAGGTATTTACTCAAAAGTCCAAATGTAGAAACCAGCCTATTTGCAAAATAGTGGCCGAGACTAACCAGAGTGCAGTGACGGGCTTGCTTCTGAATTAAAACAATAATTTAAAAATTAATTAAGCACACTCACTACTGATTTTAGATACAGAGAGCTAAAAAAAGTTTTTAAAAAGCCAACATTTCCTGAGTTAGGAACAGGGCTGAGCCAAAACATGAGTCAAAACCCAGAAAGAGCCACACTAATTTGCTTAACCTCAGCCTAAAATGAGATGTTGATATTTTCTTTTAAATTAGACTGCCAATCTTGCCACTCCCTAAATGCTCAGCAAACCAATTCAAAACTAAAGAAAACTTATGTTTTCAAAAACTACTGAATGGGAACAAAAGCTGGGAATCCCATCACATTTTCATTTACTTTAAATCTAAACACAAATCTCTGGTTAAAACCAATAAAATAAAAATGTAAAAATAACATTAAGCTGGTTGTAAAAAATTAATTTAAAAACAGTTTTTAATAATTCTTTTTTAACTCATCCTTTTATAGAATGTTAGAAGTAGATGGGACCCTTAGAGATCCTCTGGTCAAGGGCCCTCATTTTATGGAGGAGGAAATGGAGATCCAAACATCCAAAGGGGACTAGTATGTGGAAAATCTGGGACTTGAGTCCAACCTTATCTGACTTTAATGACAGAGTCCTTCCTTCCTTCCTTTCTTCCCTTCCTCTTCCCCTTCCCCTTCCCTTTTTCTTCCTCCTCCTCCTCCTCCTCCTCCTCCTCCTTCCTCCTTCTCTCTCTCTCTCTCTCTCTCTCTCTCTCTCTCTCTCTCTCTCTCTCTCTCTCACCTCCCTTACTTTTTGGTCTTTGTAACAACTCTAAAACAGAAGGGCAAGGGCTAGGCAAATAGGATTAAGTGACTTGCCCATGGTCACAGCAATAGTCCTTTTTATGATAGATGTTTCAAAAACTAATCTTGTATTTTTTTTAAACAAACCCTTACCTTCTGTCCTAGAATTAATACTATGTATTGGTTCCAAGGCAGAAGAGCAGTAAGGGCTAGGCAATGGGGGTTAAGTGACTTGCCCAGGGTCACACAGCTAGGAAGTGTCTGAGGCCAGATAATCTTGTGTTGTTAAACTCAAATGAGGCCATCTTTCAGAAGGTCCGGTGTGTCAATATGCACATAAGCCATTTTTCTAGGTAGAGAAGGAGCAGTGCATTCATGATTTAATCCTGTCTCTGTTATATGTTAGCTATGACACCTTGCACAAATGGCCTGCCTCTGTAAAAGGAAGGGGTTGGACAAGATGATGACTTCGAAGATACTTCCCAATTTTAAAACTTATGATCTTGTAATGTATTTAAACTTTTCAAATATTTACAAATTACCAAGTCCTCCCCAGTTACGAAAAACTCCACCTATGTTTTTAGGCATTTGGTTATTTTCGGCCGTAGGTCCAATCATAATGTTTGTGGCAATTTTGCTGAGAAGGTATTTCAACATTTTCTCCTTTCGAGCATATTTACTTCCCTCTTAGCTTGACCAGTGGTGAGTTTCAAATTCCAAGAATGCTCTGAAACCTGTTTGACTCATTTTGAGTTGAAGAAAAGCTCGCAGCAGCTACAAATGGTTGCCTTCTCTTCCCCTGTGTCTAGAGTGAAAAACCCACTAGTTTCGTTTTCTCTGGATTTTTTTTTTCTAAAAAGCCTGGTGTTGTAGTTACTGTTGCTCAGAAGTCAACATTGACTGAATACCCCACTGGGTTTAAAGCCCTGAGTTCGGTAATCAGGGACGCAGAAATGAATAAGAACAACGAATGACAAGCAGTGTGGCAGAGGCAAAGAATATGGAGTCAAAAGCCCTCAGAATCTTTAAGCCTCGGTTTTTTTTTTATCAGTTAAAACAGGAAGGAAGGAAACAAACATTCACTAAGTGCCTACTACATGTGCTAAGTGTTTTACAAATATTATCTCACAACAACCCTGGGAGGTAGATGCTATTATGACCTTCATTTTATAGTTGGAGAAACTGAGGTAAACAGAGATTAATTGACTTGTCCAAGGCCACATAATTATTAAGTAACTGGAGTTAGATTTGAACTGGTCTCCTTAACTCCAAGCCCAGGATGCTAGATGTATAGATCTGGATGGGACCTCAAAGGCTCAAGATCAAGATTTTACAGATGAGGAAACTGAGACCTAGAGAAATTAGGTAACTTGCCCAAATTCGCTCAAGTAGTAACAGAGGTATATTTGAATCTGGAACCCCTGACTCCAGAGGCTATAGTATTCCTTCCTTTGGACCATGCTGATAAGACTAGAAAAGTAGGATGGATGTAGGAACAGAGAATGGAAAGCCTTGAACACCATACTAAGGAGTTTAGATATTACTCAGTAGGCAATGAAGGGAGCAAGAGAATGATGTAACCTGGATCTGTCAGTTACAAAGATGTCTCTCTCAGGAGTGGACAGGATGGATTGGAGGAGGCCATGTGTTGAGGCAGGGAGGCTGATTGGGAGGTTATAGATGACTAGAAAAGAGAGGAAAGACACAAGTGATGGAAGAAACAAAATTCATGGGATTTAGAAAGTGATTCACTGGGTGGGGCAGGGAGGAGAAGAGGGAAGGGTCAGAGATGACTCCAAGGTTCCTTGCCTTGGTGACTGAGAGGAAGATGAAGCCACTGACAGACATGAGGAAGCTAGGGGGAGGAGCTGGTTATTCTTTCTGGGTGTTGTAGGAGGGAAGATACAGTTGATGTGTTCTGTTTTGGTCAGGATGAGTTTGAATTCCTCTATGCTAGGTTTTTCCCCTTTTGGTAACCCAATTAGTCTCTCAACCCCTGCCCTATTTTTAATTGGAAAAAAAAAAGTTTTGCTTGGTTCAGATCTGACCTGATTCTCAAAATTTGTCAGTCTGTTAAAAAAAGAATGAGTAGAGGGGTTGGACAGGAAGCTCACTGGATTGAAAACCAAGCTTGGAGATAGGAACTCCTGGGTTGAAATCTGGCTTCAGGTATTTCCTCGCTGTGTGTCCCTAGGCAAGTCACTTAACTTCCATTGCCTAGCCCTTACCAATCTTCCACCCTGGAACCAATATACAGTATTGATTTTAAGGTAAAGTTTAGGTAAGGGTTTAGAAAAAATGCATGAGCACACACAACCACAAAACAATAAAGAATAAAATAAAGACAAGAACTTTGTAGCACTTTTTGTTTTGAAAAGAAAAGCGAAATGAGGCAACCTTTTATTTAGTGAAGTGCTTTTGGGGCATGGTAAAAATATATGGAGAAAGGGGTTCAAGTCAGTCCTTGCTTCAATTCGTGCAGAAAATTATAATTGTAAAGGGTCTTAAGATTGGTCCCCTGGACGACAATGAACATACATCACTGCCTAGTTAAGTTATACCTAATGAGATAAACACACTCATCTGAATGGCTGACCTAGAGGGCACTGGAGGAAGGCTGAATGTTTAGATCAGGGGTCGGCAATGTATGGCTCTTGAGCCATATATGGCTCTTTTGAGGGCCAGATATGGCTCTTTCTGCAGGAGCCACAAAGTCAATTTTTTTTCAGGCGCTGTTACAGGAGCGGCACTGTGAGCACTGTACGGCTCTCATGAAATTACATTTTAAAAAATGTGGCGTTTATGGCTCTCATGGCCAAAAAGGTTGCCGACCCCTGGTTTAGAAGATGGAAGCTTATTTCCAGGTCCAGGAAAAATAAAAAGAGCTCCTCTGACTCTTTTCTAGCAGTAGTAAAACTGAGCCCTTGACCAACATTCTTGCCCTTCTGCATTCATAGAGGCTCTCTGCTGCATTAAATTATAGAACATAGGGGCATCTAGCAGTAGATAGACCACCAGACTTGGAGCTGGGAAGACCAAAGTTCAAATTTGGTCTCAGACTCTTCCTAGCTATGTGACCCTGGACAAGTCATTTAACCCTGATTGTCTAGTCCTTTCCACTCTTCCCCATTAGAACTGATATTTACTATCAATTCTAGGACAGGAAATAAGAGTTTAAAAAGAGAATTATAGAATGCCAGGGCTCTCCCCATTTCCCCCCCAAGAGACAAGTTCCATAAATGCTACAGATCTTTGAAGACAGATCTCTCTCTCCTTCTTTCTTCCCCCTCCAAATCCTAAAACCTTTTATCCTCCTCAGTTCCCTCATATAACAATAACTAATTGCTATATGGCTGTGGAGATTTTCAGGATAAGGTTAGATGACCACTTGTGGGAAGGATTCTTTATTGGATGGTCCAGATGGTCACTGAAATCCCTTCCAACTCCAAAATGTTATTTTTTCCATGTGTGTGTTTTTTATACTGCTTTTAGCTCCTTAAAAATGAACAAAACAACTCTCACCTTCTGTCTTAGAACCAATGTTGGTTCTAAGGCAGAAGAGCGGTGAGGGCTAGGCAATGGTGGTTAAGTGACTTGCCCAGGGTCACACAGCTAGGAAGTGTCTGAGGCCAGATTTGAACCTAGGATCTCCCATCTCTGGGTCTGGTTCTTAATGCACTGAACCACTTAGCAATCCCTTTCTTGGCTCCTCTTGTTAGAGCCAATAAAACAATTTAAGTTGGGGATTCAGATATAACAAATTGTGCTACGACCCTACCAATGGGACCGTGTAATTGTTATCATAGGAGAGTATGCTTAGTTAATGTTTTCTAATTTTTTTTTTTTGATACTAGGTCTTATTTCACCCAGGCTAAAAGTGTAGGAGTGATTCAAGGACTCAATCCATTGGTTGATTGGCATGGGAACTTTGAACTGTTCCCTTTCTGACCTCCGTGGGTTTGCCCTTCTCTAGGCAGCCTGGTGGAACCTGCTCTTAGGGGCTCACCATATTGGCCTTTAGCCCTTCTGTGGCTCAGAACTCCAGAGCTCAAGAGATCCATCAGCTTAGTTTCTCCAAGTAGCACGGATTTATAGGTATGTTCCATCAGGCTTGGAGATGCTTAGTACAGTGTCTGGCACTTAGTAGAAGTTAAATAGATGTTTATTGATTCATATTTATTGTTTGTTCATTTGAACTAAATGGAGGGAAGAGGGTCATGATGAAGTGGGCTGGAAAGATGCGCTGAGTGCTCTTAGCACTGATGAAACAGTCAGGTTAGAAAGGGATCCCAGTTGGGTTCACGGATCTCCTGGAAAATGATGACCATCTGGGATTTGAACTTTTCCCTTGCCCTCTAGCCCTAAATGATTTCCTCTTGTGATTATTTAATTAGGAAGTCCTAGAAGAGGTCAAGCAAAACCTTTGAAGTCACACATTAGAAGTGCCTGAGACAGCTGGAAGTCTCCTTTGCCTGACAAGGGCTAAGAAACCAGCCCTCACCAGATTCTGAGAAATCTTTGGGAGGGATTTTATCTTTCCTGGAACTGTTTCTTCTTCCCTATTTACAAATGGAAATGTTGAGGTAGTGATAACTTGCCTGGTTTCTATGTACTCATATTCTTTTTCCTCATGTAGACTGTTCACTGCCTTTCGGGAGTTTCTCCAGAGCTCTCCTCTACCTTCCAATAGTGCATAGCATGGTGTGGCCACATTCTCATCTGATAGAACCTTCTGGAGTTGAGCATCGAGCCATGGAATGAATGGCTTGGCTTGGTAGTAATCCACCATTTTCACAGACTGAGTTACTGAGTTTATTGAGTTTCTGCTATATGCAAGGCATGGTGGGGGGATCCAGAGGATAGTAAGGGATAGCCCCCAACCTCATGGAGTCTGAAGTTACTTCAGATAAGCTAAGACACCTACCCAAATAACAATAATATAATGCAGAATGTGACTACAAAATTAGAGGCACTTAGAAACAGGAGTGCTCACTTTGTTACTTCTAGAATTTACCAGTTCAAGATCTTTAGACAAAATACTATCTAAAAAAACAAACAACCCTAACCTTCCATCTTAGAATCAATCCTGTGTATTGGTTTCAAAGAAGAAGAGCAGTAAAGGCTAGGCAATGGGGATTAAGTAACTTTTCCAGGGTCACACAGCTAGGAAGTGTCTGAATCCAGATTCGAACCCAGGTCTTCTATAAGCCTGGTCCTCCATCCACTGAGTCACCTAGTTGCCCCTTAAAATACTATTTTAACTGAAATCGTAAATGTCCAAAATGATGGAGATGTCAAAAAAGTTTGAAAGACATGTAGAAGCTTTTTTATACAGCTGTCATTTAAGATTCCTTTAAATCTAAATGGATCAATGAAGGAAAAAAAGAATATCAAAATATTTTCTTTCTCAGCATGATTCAAATGAACAGAATACTTTTCCTAATGGAATGCTTAGAATAAGTTGGCCATTTTCAGAAAATCCTCCCCCCCCCCCCTTTTTTTTGTTTGGAGTAAGGCTGGCTGTCTTTTCTCCTGGCTCTTTCTGTAAAGAGAGGATTTTATTGGAGAGGAAACAAGGTTCAGAGATAATCAAGAGACCTGCCTAAGGTCACACAGCATGTTGGGGGTTAGGCAGCACAGCTGGGATCAAAGCCCCCAAGACCATCAGTTTAGTCTCGCTGTCACTTGGCAATCCTTCAAATGTTTGAAGTATCATGTGCAAGTCTTTTCTTTAGAAGCTGTGTAGAACAATGAAAAGAATGCTAGATTTGAAGTCAGAGGACCCGAGTCCATATCCTGGCTCTCTTATTTACTGTGTGACCTTGGGCAAGTAATTTCAAGTCCTTGAACACCTGTTTCTCGCCTACTAAATAGAACGAGATGGTCTCTTGGGGTTTCCATGCTCTTAGAGATGTTTAAGTGTCCCTGGGCTCCACACATGTTATTCTTTTACACAGCCTGCCTCTCTCCTCATCCTGGTGACTATTTTCTAGGTGCAAGTCAATTTGCTGACATCCCTTTTTAAGGGTAGTTTCCAGAAAGGGACACAATACCCCAGAAGAGGTCTGAGCAGAGCACGAGTGAGACAGTTAACACCTGTCATCTGGATGCTGCTTCTGCTAATGATGCCTAAGATGGCGTTGGGTTTTTTGAGCTGCCAAGTCATATTGACTCATACTGAGTTGGTTGTGGTCTATGGAAAACACACGTTTCTTTTTCGCTTGAACTGCTATTAAGCCAGGAGACGTCTGTTGATGGCAGTTGTTTAGGGCAGGGTCCTGATTGGCTGCTCCATCATGTACTTGTGTTACTGATTTTTAGAATCTAAATGCAGGACTTCACCTCTGGCCTCAGTGAATTTCCTATTGTTTGGGCTCTGTCTATTATCTAGCAATATTTTCTTGGGTTTTGATTTTGTCATCCCAAAATTGGATAATTGTGCTTTGTATGCTTTTCTTCGTGCATTATCAGTCAAGAAGCATTTATTATGTGTCTTCAATTTGCCAGGCACCAGGCTAAATGCTAGGGATACCAAAAAAAAAAAAAAAAAAATCTCTGAGAGGCAGCTAGGTGGCACAGTGGTTAGAGTATCAGGTCTGGAGTCAGAAGGACCTGGGTTCCAATCTGGATGCAGATATTTATTAGCTGAGTTACCCTGGGCAAGTCACTTAACCTCATTTGCCCTAGCCCTTGCCCTTCTGTCCTAGAGTTGTTACTATGACAGAAAGTAAGGGTTTAAGAAAAGAAAAAAAAAATCTCTGCTCTCAAGGAGTTAGCTCATTGTGTAAAGGTGGAGACAACATGCAGATAATTATGTACATACGAGATAGAAAAAGGATAAAGTGGGGATAATCTCAGAAGAAAGTAAGATTAAGAAGGACAAAGGAGGAGAAAAAAGGACTGAGGCAGGCTTCTTGCTGAAAGTGGGACTTTATCTGAGACTTGAAAGCAGTCAGCGGAGCCAGGAGGTGGAGATGAGGAAGGAGAGAGTTCTAGACAGTGGGGGAGTCAGTGGAAATGCCCAGATTTCGGAGATGGAAGGTTATGTTCAAGGGATAATTAAATGCTGAAAACAAGAGGGCCTAGGATAGAGCATGGCAACAGACCAGAATACAGAAGCACAGGCTATTAGGTCTCATGAGACCTTAGAAATCATCTGGTTCAATTCATTTTATAGATAAGGAAAATGAGGTGCAGGTGGACGAAGTGACTTGCCCGATGTTACACAAGGAGCTAGCAGCAAAGACCCATCAGGATGCCAAGTCTAGTGCCATTTCCAGGATGTTCCATAAAATTGCTCCCCTTGGTCAAGTAACTGGCCAGTGATTTTCCTTATCAGTGCTCATCTGCTGTCTGAGTAGCTGCCAAGGAATGTTTGGGTTTCTAAATGTTCACTGATACAAGAGTGTGATAGACGAATTTTTACAACTTAACATTTCCTATTTTTTTCTTCTAGAAAAAACTATATTTTAAGATTGTGGGGCAGCTAGATGGCTCAGTGGATTTAAAGCCAGGTCCAGAGATGGGAGGTTTGGGGTTCAAATCTAACCTCAGACACTTCCTAGCTGTGTGACTCTGGGCAAGTCACTTAACCCCCATTACCTAGCTCTTACCACTCTACTGCCTTAGAACCAAAACATAGTATTGATTGTAAGGGTTTTAAAATAAAAATTATATATATATATATATGTATGTATAGTTCAAGGTCTTATCTTTCCAACATTTCCTACATTCTTTCTATTTTTCTTTTGTTCAGGTTTCTAGATTGCCCTCTTTCTCCTTGAATTAGTAAGTGGCTGATTGATCTTTATCGTAGTAAGCTATGATAATAATTCTACTGTGGTATGGCTCTGAGTCATAGGGTATAACATCTCCCAGCTACAGGCATTCTCTCTGGATGTCCCTCATGCCAACAATGCTCCCCCTCTTCCTTTCTGCCTCCTGGCTTCTCTGAAGTCCCAAATAAAATCTCCCTTTCTAAAGGAATCCTTTCTTGTTATCTCTTATTTCTAGTGTATTCTTTCTATTGATTATTTCCAATTTATCCAGTCTATAAGCTTGTACATACAGAGTTGTTTACATGTTATCTCTCCCATTAGTCTGAGAGCTCCTTGAGAGCAGGGACTGTTTTCTATCTTTCTTTGTAGCCCCAGTTCTTAGCCTAGTGCCTAGTGCATAATAAATTTTTATTGATTGACAACAGTCTCTGAAGAACTGAACAAGAATACAGCCCAGAGGGTAATAAATGAGTTTTAAAAAAGCATATATTAAGTATTTACTGTGTAATTGACTGTATAAAGTACTGTGCTAAGTGCTGGGGATACAAAGGGAAAAGCAAGGAGGTAACTAGGTAGCACAGTGGATAAAGTGCCAAGCCTGGAGTCAGGAGTCCTGTCTTTAAATCTGGCTTCAGATACTTTTTAGCTGTGTGACCTTGAGCAAGTCACTTAACCCCTATTGTTTAGTTGGAGATGGAAGGTTATATTTTGCCTTAGAAATGATATTTAGTATTGATTCTAAGAGAGAAAGGTGAGGGTTTAAAAAAAGGAGAAAAAATATGAACTGTAAGAACTTCAATGAATTGATGCAGAGTGAAATGAGCAGAACCGAGAGAACATTGTACACAGAAAGTGAAACATTGTGGAACTATCCAACGTAATGGACTTTACTACAAGTAGCAATGAAATCATCCAGGACATTCCCAAGGGACTTATGAGAAAGAACACTATCCACATTGAGAGAAAGAACTGTGGGAACAGAAACGCAAAAGAAAAACATGACTTATCACTCATCACTTGTTTATATGGGTATATGATTTAGGGTTTTGGTTTTAAAAGATTACTTTTGCAAAAATGAATATGGAAATATTGGAAATAATATGGAAATAGGTATCAAGTGACAACATTTGTACAACCCAGTGGAAGAGCTTGTTGGATTTGGGAGGGGGGTGAGAAGAGGGGAGGGACAAAACATGAAACATGGAAAAAAAATTTGATTAAATAAAAAATTTTAAATGAAAAAAAGAGGAGAAAAGAGAAAGAGAATCCCTGCCCTCAAGAAGCTCACAAACTGATAGGGAGAGAATAAGTTTCAACTTACTATAAATGAGTAATTACAGAGAATTAGAATAAAGGATTCAGTGAAGAAACATATGAACAAAAAGAAGATGGGTGGGACATGTGGTAGAAACAAAGGGGAATGGATGGATAGATCATGCATTCTGGCCCTCAGCACATTTGATGGACTCCCACTTATGGGAGGACATGGAGAAGAATCCCATAGGATGACCAGTCTTAAATGAGATACAAACTGACATCATTGGAGGGAATGCCTATATGCATAAATCATGGACTTACTCGAATATTTTGAGTGATCATAATCACTTTTTTGTCTATTTTATGGATTATAAACACTTTCTCATCTGTAAAATAGGTATGGAACTAGATGTTCTCTCAGTCTCTTTCAGGTCTTATTCACAGATTTTCTTCACATCTAACATTCTACAACTCAATGATTTCACTTGATGAAGGAACACTTTGTCAACAAGAATGCACGAATTGGTGTCCTTTGGGTATCCTCATCCAATTCACTATGAACCCATTTAGTGGAACTGTCATCCATTAGCTCCTCGAAGGCAGGGGTTGTCTTTTCCTATATATTTGTAACTCCAACACCTAGTACAAAGTCTTGTCCAAAAGAAATGATTTTGAATCAAACAGACCCCAGTCCACAATTCTCCTTCTCATCCCAAAGATATCGTCAAAGACTTTGTAGGAAATGTGAGTGAAATCCAGATAGATTCTGTCTATAGCACTCTGCTCATCTATCAGTTTAACAAGATGAGAAGCTCACATCAGAAACCAGAATTAAAGCCAGAGCAGTGTTTTAAGGACAGAGAAAGATCATTGAAGAATGTTTGCATTCAGAAGTGTTCAGAGTAACTATCTCTCTTGGGCCACACTGGCCATGCTAGCAGTCATTTTAGTGAAGAGAATAATAATAAAAAGTTGTATGTATTATAGCCCTTTAAAGATTATGATGTGCTTTTGTTATCATGACCCTGGGAAACAGGTAGTGCAAGTACTATCCCCATTTTATAGATAAGGAAATTGAGGTTCTGAGAGGTTGAGTGATTTGTGCAAAGTTAGACAAGGAAGAGTCACTGCTGATTCTCTAACTCAGGTCTCCTGATTCTAAGACCATCATTCTTTCCATTACATCATGGGTGTGACCTGCATCTGTTTCATGAAAAAGAGGAGATGGATAGATGCACGTATGGGTCTCCAGCTTTGTGCCTAATTTTTCCACTAGTCTTTCAACAAGGCTTATACCTGCCATTTCATGAGAAAGGTGCCATCTTGTTCCTATTGTAGACAAGGAGTTAAAACTAACAATTCTCATTACCCAAAAGAAAATTAACTGGCTCTCTGAGAATAAACAGTGGCTTCTAATGAACCTGACCAAGACTGCTTCCTATTCCTTCTCCTTCAGAATGGTATCATGGTATGGTTTTTGATACAGAGGTATTGAATTCAAATCTTATCTCTACTCCTTCTTCCGCTGTGTGTCTTTGGGAAAGTTACTTCAACCATCTGTAGTTCAGGATCTTCTTCAGTAAGACGAAGCCTTGACAGCTTATCCTTAGGTCCCTTTCAGATCTAATCATGGGATCCCATGACTAGGGAGATCCCGAGTTTCTGAGAGCTCCAAACACAAACCTCTCTGTTTTTACTATATTCTGTCCTCATATACTATATTTCCTTTTTTTTCATACTTTATAAACTTTGTTCCCCTAATCTAAGCCCCTAGGACAAATGAAGGTCCAAACTGTCTGGAATGATTCTGGTTTAGCCTAGACCTGGGAAAACATATACAGAATCAAGAGCAAAGCCAGGATACTCAGATCATATGTATACTTGTCAACAGGATCATATTTGGATCACAGACTTATAATTGGAAAGAACTTTTAGCATCATGAACTTTAAATGTGGAAGGAGCTTCAGAGATTATAGTCCAAAGCCTTCAAATGAAGAGGTCCAGGAGGTAAAGATCCCTAAATATCCTATTGGTATTTGGTCTAGCTCTCTCATTTTACAGATGAGGAAAACTGAGGCTGAGAGAAGAAGACAAGTAACTTACAGTCAGACAGGGAATAAGTGGCTAGGGTTTACACTCAGACCCTCTGACCCTCGTCCAGATTTCTATCCTAGGGCACCACACAGCTTACTCTTTTATTTCCCATTCCATAGCCCTGATCCCACAATCAACCCAAAGGTTCTCAAGGGAAAACAGGTGACCGCTGAGTATAGTCCAAAATGCACAAGAGGGGATGGGGGTTGGTGGACCTGAGCAACCCCAAAGTATGCAATGGGACTGCACCAAACTCTTGGAGGCTAACCTTAGTGCCACAAACCGTTTTTCTCTTCCCTGGGATGGAAGGAGGTGCATTTGAAGTATTTTAGTCCCTCCACAAGGGTCTGGCAGTTTAATTATAACAAGAGATAATGAATTTCCTTCTAGCTGCAGGCTCACAGTGCATTAAACACAGACGCCTCCCATCATTTCCCTTATAGCAGCTGCTGGGAAAAAATGAATGAGATGCAAATAGCCTACCTATGGCTCAGCTAATACCTGGGGGGGGGAAGGAGGGAAGTGTGATTGCAGACAGACAACCACTGAGCAAGTCTCAGCCTTCAGCCACCCCAAAATATGAAAAGAAGCAGATGGCAAACTCAAAAAACACATTTGAACCCCCCTAAGCCTTTCAGATGTGCTAGCTGGTCATTGTAAATTTATGTCCTCAATGGGAAAAACTAGCTTGCCGGTAATATTAAACACCACATCATTCATTAAGTCATTAGATGCCACGAACAGTTTGTCAGTCCTAGGCCCTAGGTTCTTCCACTGGTAGAAAAGACGCTTTGGCTGGGGAGACAAGCAGATGGGGGGCGCCGAGTACTCACGTTTTTCTGGACTGGCCATAAGAAACCTCCCTGGCAGTTGAAGGACTCACATCCAGCAGCCACTCAAGGATCAGGCCCGCCTGCCCATCCACACCCCGGGTCAGCCCAACACTCTCAAGCTCAGTGGCTGTCAGATCCGAAGTCTAACTTCCTTCTTAGGGCAGGTCCGGAAAACCACCCCACAAGCCCACGTGGTAAGGGCATAGATTCTCCCTGCACCCTCTGGTGGGGCCCTGGGGGCCTCCTTCAGCCTAGATCAGCCCAAGGATACAGGATGGGCCAGCCCCTTCCAGGACCCAAGCCCGCAAAGAGAATAATGACTTTACCAGGTAGCTCTACACCACACCCTCCTAAAAAACGCCTCTTGGTCAATAAATGATACAGCTGTCTCGGAGAGACTCCGCTCCTGCTGGCTGCTCGGGTTTCGAAGCTTCTAGGGTTTCTCCATGGTCGTTAACGTCCTGTTTCCTGAAAGAGCCGACCTCAGGTGGAGCGTTCGACCCAGATGCAAGCGTGGCCTCACAATGCCTTTAGTCTCCCCCCCCATCCCTCACCACTCAGGAACTGAGAGCCCAGCCTGCGCTGCGGAACAAAAGACCAAACCCAACAGGTGGTTGGCTCCCTAGCATAACCTGCTCCATTTATTCTGAAAGGCTTTGGGCTGAATGAGGGCACTGGAGGGAGATGGAGGCTGTGCCCGGGCTCCGGATGCCACCTTGGCTCTCCTGCCAGGGGCTCCAGCCTCCCTTTGTGTGAAACCTGTGTCAGGTGACTCTTGGCAGTGGGATGGACAGATAGAGGACAAGGGGTGGGGTAGTGATTCTGGGTGCTGTCTCTGATAAGGAGAGATGGTAGGGAGTGGGCTAAGTGGTGAAAGTCTGCCATCATGGTCTTCCTTGCCATCCCCTCCCCACCATGCCCATATGCTACCCTAAGATCCTATCCCCTTACCCCAAATCACAGATCCTTTCTTCTTCCCTGCCCCCATTATTGGCCTCCCCATCACAAATGGAAATGGGAAGCAGTGACATGTGCATGCTGATATCACTTCCCCACTGGACTTCCCTGATTTAGCAATCCCTCCTCCCCAATCTTGCATCTTAGCAGGTTGCCGCTTGACCTTAAGCCCCATAGTTTCCCACCTCCCAACCCCTTTCACTGAAGCCAAGAGAGTGCTATTCATCCCCGAGTCACCCTTAAGTTCACAAAATGTACCCATTTATATAACCGCCCCTTTTCTTCAGAATTCCACCCTGGGACGGAGACTCCCCAGAGTTCTGCTGTTAGCTAACTTCTTGAACTCGAGGGACTCCTCTTAGATAGGATTTAAATTAGGGTGAAACTCAAAATTGAGGAAACTCTTCCTCTTACAAAGGACTTAAATTAGGGTGAAACTCCTTGAATTTAAGGGACTCTTCCTTCTAGATAGGACTTAAATTAGGGTAAAACCCCTTGTACTTGAGGGGCTCTTCCTCTTAGATAGGACTTAAATTAGGGTGAAAGTCCTTGAATTTGGGGGACTCTTTCTCCTAGGTAGGACTTAAATTAGGGTGAAAGTCCTTGAATTTGAGGGACTCTTTCTCCTAGATAGGACTTAAATTAGGGTGAAGCCCCTCAAATTCTGACCCTTCTGTCATCCAGGTGGGTCTGCTCTTGAAGACTGTGTGTTTAGAAAGCTACAGCAGCTCTTTGTTAATGATGAAATATAGCAGCCTTGTGAATAAGCTCCGGCGCTCCTCCCTGCCACGAGCCTGAATGGGTGACATACGGCAACTAGCCCATTAGCCAGAGATGGGGATGGAGGCTGGGACACAAAGAGCCACTCATAAATGGCACACGTCTTGGAGACTTGACTTGGCCTCGACTGGACTTTGAGACAAGAATCCCTCTGCCTTCTCAGGCAGGCTGCTTGAATGGCAGAGGAAGAGCTCGCCTTTCACTGGGGATGAGACCTCTGGAGAACGTGTGCCCGCCTGTTCTTGGTGAAGCACCTCTAATCAGAGCCTCTTGGGGAAACTCTCATTTTCCATAACATGGGGCCTACTCTGATTGCCATTCAGCGCCAAATGTTCATTTGTTCTCTGTGCGCTCACTGCCTTTCCCAAAATAACGTCACATTAAAAAAAAAAAAAAAAAGTTTTGCTGCCCGACCTCAAAAGCAGTCATTTATTTGTAGGCTGTTCCTGTGTCTCTCCAAAGACTAGAGAAATGCCAAGAGACAGTAACAATCACAGAGAGACGCCTGGTCCCAGGAACACAGGATCATAGACTTAAATCTATGCCCAAGGCACGGGGAGCTTGGTTTGCTCTGAGTCATCCAGCAAGTAGATGAGGTGGGAATTGAACTCCAACCTATTTTTTTTCCCCCAAGTCCAGTTTTCTAGTCATTATACCAACCAAAGGCAGAAAAATGTCCCATAGGCAGACAACCAGTAGCAAAACAGGGGCTAGATTTGAAGTCAGAAGACCCAAGTTCAAATCCTGCTTTGGTCTTTTACTACCTGTGTATCCCTGGGCTTCAGTTTCCTCATCTGTACAATAAAAGGGTTGGACTTGATGGTTTCTGAGGTCTCTTAGAATTCCAGTTCTCTGATCCAGGAGTCTAAATGGCCCTTTTAACCTCACATGGACAATTTAAGATTGTGTCAACTCTTTCCTTGGTCTAAAATTGGAGTCAGTGAACTTTTTTTTTTTTTAATGTTCTGATAACTATTTCAAAATTGTTTTCCTTCCTAATTTTATGTAGTTTAGTGATGAATTTAGAAATAAGATTCTGAGGAGACTGCCAAGGGAATCTATGATCCCCAAAAGGTCTAGAACTCCTGCTTTTGAGGAAGGACCCTGAAAGTTTTGACTCACCTCGATTCACACGCAGAGATTGCAGGTCCAGTGTGTATGATGTGTGGAGTTTAGCACTTGGCTTTGGAGGCTCAGGGGCTCAGCCTGGGCTGCTCCCTTTGTCTGGCCAGCCGAATGTGCTCCTGGGAGGTCAGCCAGGGCCACCCTGATGTCAGCAGCTCCCTTTACCCTCTTCTCTTCTCCCCCAGAGGAAGTAAGCAGCTCCAGGAGAGGGAAGGAGGGAAGAGAGAAAACGCCAGAGCCACTCCTAGGACAGCTCTCGAACTGACCTCTGAGGAGCAGCAGGCCCTTCTGACCATTTAGACCTTGTTGTTTTTCCAGATGTGAGGAGCACAGACACTGGAATGGCAGCGACTCTCCTCTATGCCTCACATGTGGAATTCTTAGACGCAATCTGAAAACTATGCATTGCTCTCTTCTGAACCCTCCAATTTACTCTCTGCGGGCTCCAGACCTGCTGACTAAGGCAGCTTGGGCTGCCTTTTCCAGTTACTAACCCCAAGCCCGTGACTGTGCACATGGATCGTCCTGTCCTCAAGGGCGAGGGCCTCGCTAGGGGTGGAGTGGGGGTCCCACAGTCCCCGCTGGCCCACGTGGATGGAACCATGTGGGGAAGTTTAGGAGGAGCCGTGGCCACAGCAGCTCAAGCAGGCAGCTTCATGGGGCTCTTCCACCAGTGCCTGCTGATGAGCCCTCAGCCAGTGCCAGGGAGGCAAGGGGGTAGTTAGGTAGCTGAAGGAGGGCGCTATTAACCAAGCTGAATGACATGCTACTGCCTGTGTTAACCACAGAGGCTTCCTCTATGTGTTTAGGGGTGCTAAGTGTAGCCTTGGAATGAATGCAATGCCAATTATGCAAGCCAACATCTGTCTCAACAGCTGTTATGTTCATTTAATTTATGATTGCTTCTCTTTCCTAGAGGTGGGTCCTGGGTGGTTTTCTGTCCTGCCTGGGGTTGGGATGGGGGAGTCGGGGAGGGGGGGAAGCACCCAAGATGATATGTTATGGACTAGAGAGTTAGCTATTCCAATAGCTGATCAAAACAGCGAACCTGGATTCAAATTCTATAGTGCTACTGACTATTTGGGTAACCTTGAGTTAAACACTTCCTCAGTTTCCTCATCTGTAAATTTATTCTACAAATTAGGATGAATTCAGGAATTTTTAGCATTTTTTTTTTGCTTCAAGGACCCCATTAACAATCTAGAGAAATGTATGAACCTCTTTTCAGAAGTGTTTTTAAATTCATTAAATAAAGTCATAGGATTACAAAGGAAATTAATTAGGTTGAAATAGTTATCAAAATATTTTTAAAACTAACTTCATGAACCCCCAGCTTAAGAACTCCAAGACCAGATGATCTCTAAGGTCTCTGCCAGCGCCAAGTCCTATGATCGCCTAATCCCCTTCACTTCCCCAGGTGCTATCAAGAAAATAAAGTCCTTACTCTTTTATATGGGAAAGATCAGAGTGCTAAGACTTAGAGTTGGGAAATGTGTTCAATCATTTTCCAGGTGTCTGACCCTTGGTGACACCATTTGGGATTTTCTTGGCAGATACTGGAGAAGTTTTCCATTTCTTTTTCCAGTTCATTTTACAGATGCAAAAACTGAGGCAAACAGGGTTAAATGTCCTGCCCAGGGTTATACAGTTAGGAAGTGTCTGAGGCCAAATTCAAACTCAGGAAGATAGAGTTGAAAAGAACTAGGTTCAAAATCTCTCATATACTAACTCTGTGATTCTGGAAAAGTCACTTAATAGCTTTATGCCTCAGTTTCCTCATTTGTAAAATTGGGGTAGAGGGTGGGGATTAGACACCATAGCCTCTAACATCCTTTCCAGCTCTAAATCTATGAATCTATGACCCTGTAAATACTACCCTAGGTATCAGAGGACCTGAGTTCCAATAATAAGAGAAGAAGAAATAAGAGAAACATCAGTGTAAAACTGGACAAGTCTCTCTCTCTGGACCTGTCTTCCTCCTTTGAAAAAATGAGGGAATTGGACTTTTTTGGCTTTTAATTTCCTTTCCAACTCTGATATCCTAGGGAACTATGAATAGTCTTGTCATCTCCAGTTGTAGAATGATACCTCCCAGGATTAGCCCCAAGAGACTCTGCCCAGCATTCTCCTTCTGGAGCATGGGACTTTCTAAGAATGTCGTTGATATAAAAAAAATAGTACCCTATCTCCATTTTCCTTTTCTCCCTGAAACATCTGGAGCCTCACCAAGATCTTGGCACATGCCATCAGGAGTTTCAGTTACTACTCTCTTGAGGATGGAGTCACTTGTTTGTAGACACTAGTCTTGCAGAGAGCACATGTTCAATAAATACTAGTTGAATTAAATATGCATTTTCTCTCTTTCACAGAGAAACTCCTAGAAAAGCTACCAGCACCTGTAGCTTCTACTTCCTCTCTTTCCACTTACTTCTCAACCCTTTGTAATCTGGCTTCTGACCTCATCACTCAAATGAAATTGCCCACTTCAAAGTTACTAATGATCCAATAGTCAAACTGGATGGCCTTTTCAAAATTGTTATCCTTCTTGACCCCACTGCTGCATTTGATATCGTTAACTTCTGTTTCCTCCTGGAAAATCTCTCCTCTTTTGGTTTCCATGACATCAACCTCCCTTGGTTCTCCTTGTACCAACCAGTCTGATTGTTCTTTCCCAGTTTTTTCCCCCACCCCTGGTTCATCTTCTGTATCATGTCTCCCAACTGAGGGTGTACCCTATGGCTTTGTCCAGGGTCCTCTCTTATTTTTTCTCTACCTTTTCTCTTGGTATCTTTCATCAAATCTTATGATTATCATCTCTATCCAAACAACTGCCAAACCTTAAACTTTTTCCCTGAGTTCAGTTTCTCCAACTGCCTGATGAATATTTCAAACTGGATGCCCTGTAGCCAATTTAAATTCAACATGTCTAAAACTGAACTTATTACCTTTCCCCCAAACTAACTCCTCTCCTAAACTTTTCTACTATAGAGAGAACAAGCACTCTGACAGTTAACTCATGTTTACAACCTTGGTGTTCATTCTTCACTCCTTAATTACCCTCACCTAGAATATCTGTTGCTACATCTTGTTTTTACCCCCATGATCTCTCTTGCATTTATCCCTTTCTCTTTCTTCTCATGGCCACCAATGTAGGATGGGCTGTCATCACTTCTTTTTTTTCTTTTTTCTTTTCCTTTTCAAATTTTCATATTGTTCATTTTTGTGCGTGAGTAATATTATTAAACCAAAACTCCCAAACATAAACCCAAATAAACAACTGAACAAATTCATATGCTTTCATCTACATTCTGATTCCAACAGTTCTTCCTCTGGAGGTTCTTTGTCCTAAATCCCTTAGAATTGTCCTGGATCATTATATTGCTGACAATAGGTAAGTTTATCACAATTGATCATTCCACAGTATTGCTCTTGCTCTGTATAGTGTTTTCCTGTCCCATCACTTCTTGCCTAGATTATTGCAAAAGCCTCCTAAGGGATGGCCTTCCTGTTTCAAGTCTCTTGCCTTTCCAATCCATCCCCCATGCAGTTGCCAAAATGATGCTCTCAAAGGACAGGTATGAATACACTTCCTCCTTACTCAATAAAAACGAAAAGATCATCCTAGAGTCAATATGATCTCCTCTGTCTATCTTTAAAGTCCTTTGAGCCTGGCTCCAACCTACTTTTACACATTTTTTTCACACCCAGCCTCCACACCTCTCATTCCTGAAGTAGATTCCATCTTTCTCTCTGGCTCAGAATTCTTTGTTTCCTTCAAAACTCTGCTTAAGTGACACCATCTCCATGAAGCCTTTCCTGATTTTCTAGCTGTTAGTGTCTCTCCTGGTCTAGTACCTTGTATTTACTTTGAATAGATACATGTTGTGTCTTCTAATAGAATGTAAGCTTCCTGAGGGCAAGAATTATTCCATTTCCATCGCTGAATTCTCAGCACCTATCCTGGCACCCAGCCCAAAGAAGATACTTAATGAAATGTTTTTTGTTTGTATTTACTTTTTTTGATGGATCCTGGAAGATGGGGCTTCTGAAGGGTCTCCTCGACTCCATTAGGCTCAAACTGAATTGAAGCTTTCTCTCCTTGGCTTCTATGAGTCAGGATGGATTTTTGGATAATATTCCTAAACTTTTCAAAGCAAAAAGTTTTATATAAGAGTTAGGTAGGGACAGAGTGAAGGCCAGAGGATTTAGAGATCTGTTTAATCCAACTAGGGAAACCAAGATGGCAGCAGCCACAATGTTGTTGTTGTTAAAGATATAATCCCCAATTGTTCTTTTACAAAAACAAATAATATGGAAATGGGTTTGAGTGATAATATACATACCTATATGCATATATATACATATATATATACACACATATATGTATATAACCCAGTGGAATTTCTTGTCAGCTCTGATTGGGGGGAGAGATGAGGGGAGGGAGAAAACATGAATCATGTAAACACGGGGGAAAAAAGATATAATCTCTTTAAGTTTTATTTCGAGACAGAGACTATAGGGCTGATGAGGGAGATTTCCTGATGTTCTTGAGCTGGGTGTGGGGGGAGGGAGTGATGACAGGGTGATAGGCACTTTCTGCTAAGAACTAGCAAATGCCACTTTTTCCATAAAGCCTTTGATGATCCCCCTTTCAAGTAATCATTTTTCCCCTCTCAGACTTCACATAATTCCATGCTCTATCTCTCCAATACTCTTATGTGTTATTTTGTATGACAGCTGTCTTTGTATGTTATTCATCTTCCTCCTAGACAAGATGAGACTATAAGCTCCATAAAGTCAAGGAATATGGTTTATCTCCATTTTCTATTTCCCCACCACCTCCTGTAGTGCTCTGAACACAGTGGGTATTTAATAGATATTTGTTAAATAAATGGGTGGATGATCTTAAATGAAGTCACCTGCCTGGAGCTCAATTTCCTTTTATGTAAAATGAGGGCACTGAATGATGGAATTTCTGAGATTCTCTCAAAATGTGAACATTCTTGGGCTCTAAAAGTCTCCTGATCCATTCATAGTCCCAGAGGAGTCTTTAGAAGCAGCCCTTGACTCCTAGGCAAGGATGGGGGCTGCTGGCTTGTCATAACTGATCTACCACAGCTTATGGAAGTAGAAGATAAGTAGGTTGTGTCAGTAAAGAATATGGACGATAGATTTAAGCCTCAGTCCCTGGCAGGATGGATGCCAGGACACACCATCAGAGCCATCCTGAGATAGATTTGCCCTCTGATTGAGTGAGAATGGTGGAGCCAGCCCCACTGTCAACAAGGTCAACATCTCCAGAAGGATTTTCAAGGGAGAAATTGCTGCTATCTATCAGCGGGAGTACTTTTAAAATTTAGGACATTGAGGAAGAGTGGCTTCCCAGCCCCCGGGGCCTCTCTGCCCATGAATGAGGTCTTAGGCAGCCACACAGCCCACTAGCTCATAGCCAGTAAGTAAACAACATTTGAGGTTTGTGAGCAACCAATCCCCTCAAACCAGAAAAACGAGCCATGGGGAAGATAGAGATGTAGCCAAAGGAAAAAGCAACCGCAAGGTTCTACGGAAGCTTGGCAGCCCTGCCCCCCACTACCACACTGCCCACTGAGACAGGGGGAAGAGAGAGAGACCCAGGGGCCCAGGGAGCCCTTTTCCCACTGTTTCTGGATGATGGTGAGAACAGATGCCTGGAATCTCCCGTTCTGTGGGCGGGGAGTTCCACTGACTCCTGCCAGCGGGGGAAAAATCCTCATGCTCAGGGGACTCCCATCCGGGAGGTGTCCATGTGCCCAGGCAACTTGCAATCTTTTCTCAAACTAATTTTGTTTCTGAACTTCAGAGTCTTTCGAGAATACTTCATTAGCCTTGTTCCTCCATCAGACCTTCTCAGTGACTGAGCCAGTAGTTTCTCCTGAACTTAATTCCACAAAGCTCAGGCTAGATTCATAGTGATAATAACAATAATAAAAATATCAACAACTACCACCATAATACATGAATAATAAAAGCTAACATTTATATAGCACTTTAAGTTTGAAAAGCAATTTGGCTATTTTATCTCATTGCATTCTCACAATGCTGGGAGGGAGGAGCCATTATTATTCTCACTTTACAGATGGGGAAACTGAGGCAGAGAGATTAAATGATTTGTCTTGTAGTTTCTTTGACAGGATTCAAATTCAGGTGTCCAAATCCAGTGCTTTATCCTCTATGCCACTTATTATCCATACTGGCAGTGAGGGGTGGTAAGTGGTTATCCTGGGCATCAGGGATAGGAACCCCACTAGATAGAGATGGTAACTTAGGCAGGGGACTCCTGGAGAGATTGTTAATCTCAGTCCTCAGTCTACCTCGACTCTAGTGAGGAATGTTATTCAAATGGAACAGAAAGCCAAGGCCAAGCTGTTTACAAAATGGAACTAGCAGAGCTCAGAGGCCCACCCTGGCACAGGAATTAAGGAGGCTGCTCCCAGCCCTTCCCCCAGAGCCTGAACAAATATATTTATTGAATTCTAGTTTTTAATAGGACAGCTAGGTGATGCATGGATAGAGTACTGGGTCTGAAATCAGGAAGACCCGAGTTCAAATATGACAGACATTTATTAACTATATGACCCTGGACAAGTCACTCATTCCTGTTTGCCTCCATTTCCTCACCTGTAAAATGAGTTAGAGAAGGAAATGGCAAATTCCTCGAGTATTTTTGTCAAGAAAACCCCAAATGGGGTTATGAAGAGGGGGACATGCCTGAAAAAACCACTGAACAAATGACATCTTTTAATCTGCACACATTCTTGTCTTTCCCCATCTCATAGTTCGTTGTACACTTGTCTGTACAAATATAAGAACTATGTTTCTCCCCCCCCACCCCATATTGTTCCTGCACATATATTTGTATAATACATCCTTCCTCTCTACACCCATCCTTTTCCTTTTCTCCCCACTAAGTGAGATAAAATATGCAAAGCACCCTGGAACTATACCCATGATACCATACCCCACCCTGGACATCCCAGTGTACACACCTCCACATTTCACTATTCACACACTTCATTGTATCTCCCCCCACGTTTCAACTGTATCGCTCTCAATTCTTCTCCAAAATCTCTCCTATCCCTCAACAACATCCCCCTTTCAGTCCACCCACTCCCTTCTTCCCCTCTTCCTCCCTGAGTGAGAAGCCACTAAGTTAGAAGAGACCCCCGTGAATTCCTGGGCTCATTCGGTCCTCTCCACAGCTGCCAGGCTACTCCTAACCCCCTGATGCTGTCATTTGTACGCAGCCTCTGGTATTTACAACTTTGCTGCTGCCCAGTCCATTTTCCAAAATGTAAGTACCCAACCCAAACTCCTTTTCACTTCACTTTCCCCCTCCTAAGGACAAAGAGAGCCCTGCACAGCTGGCTAGGCAGAAAAAGCCTCCAGAGCTTTTTATCTCCCCTCCAACCCCAAGGCTGTTAGTCTTGGATACAAGATAAGGTTCTGTTGCGATCCTGGGCAGAACTACCACGGATCCTAGCCCCAAGCCAGCTCTCTCTCCTCAGAACTACTCTGGCAAAGTGGCCATGCTTTGGAAAGCTCTAGGATGAGGGAAGTAGAGACTGAGTGGCACCAGACAGCCCCCTGTACCTGATGGTCCTGACTGAGATACAGTATTTCCACATCAGGTTCCACACAGCACTTCCATCTCCCTTCATGTCTCGAGCATCCGAAGAAGACCTCGACCGATCCAGCAGCTTCTGAGCCAATGGAGCTGCATCCAGGATGTCCTCCAGGCTCCACAAGAGGCAGCCACCCAACGCACCAATTCACAGGCACCAAATAGTCCTCTGACCTGCCTTGGAACAAACCTTGGCCCGAACTCTCCGTGTCTCTGACTTGCTTAGGGGGAGCCAGCTCACTAAGTAGAGGGCTCAAGTTACTTCCTTCTTCATGATTTAAAGAAAAAAAATGTATATAAATAGATGGGTAAAAAAAATGTAAATGGTTATACCACTTGCTGAACCAATGAAGCTCCCTTGGAGGCTGCTTGGCAG
Source organism: Gracilinanus agilis (assembly GCF_016433145.1). Classification (NCBI taxonomy): domain Eukaryota; kingdom Metazoa; phylum Chordata; class Mammalia; order Didelphimorphia; family Didelphidae; genus Gracilinanus; species Gracilinanus agilis. Next base: position 65,411,751 of record NC_058130.1, read on the forward strand.
GTCATAAGTCAAAGCAGCAGATTGTGAAGGAGGGAGGAGCACCCGTTTGCGTGGCCCTGGGAGGAATCTGCCTGGTCCTTGCCTCTCTCGAAGCAGCGGGTGGGCAGACTGCTTCCTAGGCTGCTGGGTCCTGGGCTCTTACTTACTGAGAACAGTAAACGCTGACCAGATACGCCCTAAATCACAGGGCTGTCACAGAATCAACTCCCCACTGTCTGCAAAACTTCGCGCTCGTCTCCGTAATAAACCCACCAGAGCCAAAAGCAAGGGATGAGTCACTTTCCAAAGCCCTCCATGAACCCAGACAGGGGAATAGGAGCCGCCACTGGGGTGAAACACTGTGTGTGTGTGTGTGTGAGAGAGAGAGAGAGAGAGAGAGGAGAGAGAGAGGAAAGGGAGAGGTAGGGGAGGGAGAGGGAGACAGCCAGACAGTCAGACAAAGACAGAGAGAGAGAGAGACAGACAGACAGACAGACAGAGAGGGAGGGAGAGAGAGAGAGAGAGAGATGTTGGGAAGGAAAGAGGGAAGGAAGGAGAGAGCCCTAGCACACTCAGTTTATGCTTAGAAACTTCTCTGGACCTCTACTAGGAGGGGGGGGGGGGAAGGAAAAGATTTCCTTTGGAAAAGAGGCTTGGACTGTGTGTACAGAAAAGACACACTTACACATGCATGGACACACACGCACACACACACACAACTCCCCCTCCCCCCCCACATACAGACCACCTTGTTTTCACATTCTTTAGTGCCTCCCCCAAAGACCTAAACCCAGTGTTCCCAGACAGCAATGGGATGCAGTTTCCAGTTCCATCTCTGCCGAATTCCTCACTGGTGCCATAGGCAACATTTGGGGATAAAAGGGTCTTTTTTGCCTGGCCTGGCAGACAGCATAGGGACTGTGTGTTGCAAGGGAGCTTTGAGAAGATCCTGGATGAAAAGGGCCAAAGAAACTAGGAATGCTCGTGATGAATAATGCCTAGGAGTTCTGTTTACTTTTCTCAAAGGGACACCATGAGGATGGATGAATTCCAAGGCAGGTAGGTGGTCCAGTGCATGGTCTCAAGGACTGACTTCAAATTCTGCTTCAGAAACTTACTAGCTGTGTGACCTTAAACAAGTCAGCTAACTTTTCTCTTATTTTCCTCTTTTAGAAAATGGGGATGATAACAGCACTGAATACCTAAGAAACTGTGAGGAACAGATGAGACAATATGTATGTAAAGAGCTTTGCAAGCCTCACAGTGCTAGACAAAAGCCAGCTATTATTATTATGTGTCTATGGGGTGCCTATGGGAAAAAGAAACATGAATCACTGCAAAATCAGGATCTTCTAATATTAATCCAGCCTTGCAAATAGACTTTGGCACAGTAAAATGCTTACATTCCTGCTCCCACCAACATTTACTCCTGTTCCTCCCTCCTCTACATTTCTTAGTCCCTTCCAATGACCAATAGTGCTTCTTTCCCCTGAGTAATGACTTGTTCTATTCTGCCCAGGTAAGGCTAGCTATCTCAGTGAGGTGGGGTGTGGGGGGTGTGAGTTTCAAGGACCACTGTTGTCTTTATAAGATCTGGGGCAGGGGAGAGAAGAAAATCCCAATCCCTAACAATAAATGTTTTTTTCTGGGGGGATCTGCCCTGTGATTTTTCCTTTCCATCAATGAAAATGAGCAACTGTTCTGTAATTTATGGTCTTAGAGAGGTGTCTGGGACTCAGAGAGGTTAAGTCCCTTATTTAGGGACACATAGCCAATTGGTTTTAGAAGAGAGACTTGGAAGCCTATTCATTGAAACACTTATTATCCCTTGGCTAAAGTCCTCTTCTGATGATTCACTGTAACATTTAGGTGACCCTGCATTCTTACAGTCCTTTTCTGGAGAACCCAAGTTGGACAGACTTTGTGAATGGGCCCCATGATGAGCTAGCTGTGTCTCTTGTCTGATGTCGAGCTACATTCAGGGTGCTTTATCATTAAATTGGTGGCCAAGTATGATACAGTGAAAAGAACAATGCAGCTGGCGTCAGAGGACACAGGTTTGGAACCTGGCCCTGCTATGTGACCTTAGATAAGTCATTTGGTCTCTCTGGGTCTCAGTTCTTAGCTGTAAAATAAGGGGGCAAGGGTCACGGCTTCTAAGATCTTTCCAAATTCTAATTCTATGATGGTACTAATTATTTTTTGGCATCGGCAGCACTCCAAAGCTCTTTCCTAAGTTCTAGAGGGCTTCTAACCTGTTTTGGCATAGGGCGTACTCCTGCAACATCATGGATTCTTGAAGTATTATTATCATTATTAATTAGTATTAAAAGTCCTCAAGTAATATTTAAATAAATAAAAAACCCAATAACTAACAATAAAAACATTTATGTGGCACTTTGGGGTTTACAAAGTGTTTCCCTCACAGCCTTGTGAAGTAGATAATAATATGTTTATTTCTTATCACTGTATAGTGGAATCAGGGCTCAATTTGGAGGCAGACTACCTGGATTCAAATTCTAGCTCAGCCAGCTGACTTTCTTTCTTTTTTAAAAAACTCTTACCTTCTGTCTTAGTAAAAACTCCAAGACAGGCAAATGGGGCTAAATGACTTGCCTAGCACCATTCGGTTATGAAGTGTCTGAGGCTAGATTTGAACTCAGGAATATGAGTCTTCCTGACTTCACTGATTGATTATAATTTAGGACCTGACAAGCCTAGCCCTCTATTCCGTGGTGCCCACCTTGCTACCCCCAGCTGACTTTCTATATGACCGTGGGCGGTTCCTTAAGGTCAGTGGTGAATTCTGTCACCTACAAAGTTAACAGATTGGACTAGGTGACCTCTGAGGTTCCTTCCAATTCTAAATCGAGTATGTATGACCCATTTTACAGATGATTTTTTTGATGGTCGCAAAACTAAGTAAACAGAAGGGATGCTTGGAAGGGGGAAATGAAACCTCAAAAAGCTATCTCAAGGGAGAAGATATAGAAGGAGAAAAAGGCAGTTCTACCCCTAAGCCTTGGTGAAAGCGAAAGTCTATGGCTAGAGTTTATGTATGTGAACCTCAGGATATTTTCAAGATTAGCTGGGGAGCTATTTTCTTCCTCCTACAGCCAGCTGTCAGTGCAACAGTCCAAAGAGTGCCTCTCCCACCATCTACCCGGCTACAAAACAGGATAGGCTGTTTGCAGTCTTGTGGGGTATGTGGAGGAGCTGTTTTTTGGACCTGTGATTTCACTGGTGTAGGGGAACTCCCTGGTGAGAAAACTCTTCCAGTGAAAGTCAGGACCTTTTCTGCAGTTGCTTAGGACACTCAGAGGTTATATGACTTGCCTAAGGTCATACAGCCAAAATATGTCAGAATCAGAACCTGAACCCAAGCCTTCTAGGTTCTGAGGATGGCTCTCTATTTGCCTTTTGGACCCAGGCAGTTGCTCAGTTCCTAGGGGATGATGGCTCTATTCAGTCTCTAATTGAGCACAAGGGTCTGCCTACTGTAGCCTATATGGTCCGAGATGCTCCCCTCTCCTTCCCACCACCCAAAACTCACTCAGAAGTGAACCCAACCTAGAAAAGACAAAAAGGAGACCCGGCTAAGATCTCTTCCTCCTCCCCTCCAAGCCTCCTCTGAAGCACTAAACACACTTATCCCTCCCCTTACTAACAACCCAAACACTCTTCTTGTCCGTATTTGGAACTTGGGCAGAGGATGATGGAAGTGGAAGGGAACTCAGATACAGATTATCTCCCCCAAGCCTCATTAAATAGATGTTCCAAAGTTCAAACAATTTGTCCAAGGCCACACAATTAGCTGGTGAACTCTGGCACAACTCTGTCACTCTCAGGGATTGTCACTTAATTACTAATTATATTTAAATTAATAAAATATATTAAACCCATAGTATATTATTTATATTAATTAGTTTAATTAATTATCAATTAATATGCTGATATTAATATATTTGTTCAATAATTATATCACACACAAATATCTTATAATCAATGAAGTATTGATATACTAAGATAATGCAAATATATTATGATTAGTATCAATTTATATATTATAATTTATAATGACATCATAATAAATAATATATAATCGATACTTTTGTTAAGTCATTTCAGTCATGTCTGATTTTTTGTGACCCCTTAATTTTGGGTTTTCTTGGAATAGAACATGGAATCGTCTGCCATTTCCTTCACCAGCTCATTTTGCAGATGAAGAAACTGAGGCAAACAGGATGAGTGACTTCCCCAGGGTCACAGGTAGATAGTATCTGAAGCTGGATTTGAACTCAGGTTTTTCTGATTTCAGGTCAGGTTCTTTCTCTACTGCCTCCTAGCTGCCCCTCATTTATATTACTGACATTAATATTAAAAAGAATGTGGTTAAGGGCAGCTAAGTGTCTCAGTGGAAAAAAGAGCTAGGCCTGGAGAGACAGAAGGTCCTGGGTTCAAGTTTGGTCTCAGACACTTCCTAGCTGTGTGAGCCTGGGCAATTCATTTAAGTCCAGTTGTCTAGGTCTTACCATCTTGTTTTCATACTTAGTATCCATTCCAAGAAAGTAAAGGTATAACAACAACAACAACAATAACAATAATAATGTGATTAAGAGCTTAATTCTTAATTCTCTAATTAAATGGCTAAAAGCAGTCATTTTCTCTACTTGTGTAACAGCCCACAAAGCATTAAATATAAAAGAATAATTGATGGAGAGTGACTTGTCCTGGAATACTTTCTATCTGAATTTCATCCACAGAGCTAAGGATGTCACAATAACAACGATAATAATTGGCAGACCCTGACGGAGGCCTCTAAGTTTTACAAAGTGCATTGTTTCCGCTGATCCCTCCCAACAACATTTAGCAGCTATTTCCGACAATATCTTCTCTCTCATCTTGCTCAAGGGTCATAAAGATGGTTAACAATATTGGTGGGATTGGAACCCAGGCCCTCAGATTCCAGAGGCAGTGCTTTGGAGAGTAAGACAGAGCAGGCTAGTGGTCCACTGGGTTAGCCCCGTCCAGGAAACCACAGGTGGAACCAGTTGGTGTTTAACATTGGCTACCCCCAGTCCCTGCCTCAGCTCTGATTCTCTGGGGCTATTTTTAGTCATATAAGTGGCTCCACATAGAGAACGGTATTTTCAATTAAGGCTGGAAAAGGTGCCCTGAAAAATGGAGGGATCTGAAAGTCAGTTGGGAGGAGATACTTCTATCCAGGCAGCCAGGTTCCTCTATCTGCTTCCCTCACTTTTATGTGTTATTTCACTATATTTATTTTCTGTGCAGCCTTCATTTCTGCTTTAATTTGGTTTGGGTTCGATGTTGGTGGCACTTGGGAAGGCTTGCTGCATTGTGTCCCGCATGTTGAGTGAATTAGCCAATGATCTCTTCCTCTGTTGGGAGGGGGATGCTCATGAATAGAAATGGCAGAGCCTATTGGAATAGAACAAGGCAGGCTCGCCAATCAAGATGATTCCCGTTCAGGGAGATTATTGTTGATTGAGCAAGTGGACCCCAAATCTTTCACCCAGCCCTGATCACTTGGGGCTCCCACTACAGTCTTGAGTCATCTTCTCCCAGCAAAACGTACACTCCCAAGTTAGCCTTGCCTCCCCTTCTTCTCCTGCTGAACCTCTGGCCCCCTTCCATCTCTATCTCTCTTTCTTCTTGCTCCCTCCTGTGAGGCAATGAGGCTTTGAAGGTTAGCTTCTTCAAAGGCCCCTGCAGGCACCACCCCCACTTCCCCAATCACCCAAGTCCCTCCACCCTGCTCCCTCCCTGCACCACTGAGCTGGGCTCTGAGCCAGCTGCTCTGTACACACTGGATCCATTCTGAAGTGATTTCATGTCAGGGTCCCAACACACTGGGGGCCAGACACTGGGTGTGGAGGCTGTCAGAGGGGTGCGGCGTGTTGGGTAGGAAAGAGATGGGGCCTCTGACACCCAGTCCTCCTTCAGAAGAAGGACCTTCCCTAAAGTCTCAAGCCCCACTCCCCTAAATAATTTGTTTTTTAATTATCCCATTTGTTATTATCTCATCACCATCAACAACAGTGATATCACTTCGAATTCCTTTAAACCTTTGTACTTTTCGGATCGATTCTTCATCTGTAAGATGAAGGATATTGTAGATGATTTCTAATTTCTTCCTGGTTCTATTATGCTATGTTTTAAGTTCCCTTTCAGCTCCGATAATCTATATTCTAAAGTCTTTCCAGCTCTGAAGTGCTGTGTTCTAAGGGCTCTCCCAGCCCTAACATTCCATGTTCTAAGGTCCTTCTTGCTCTAACATTCTATGTTCTAAGGTCTTTTCTGCTCTAANTTGTAATGATACCTCCCTCCTAGGGCTGAGATGAGGGTCAACAAGAACAGTTCACATGTCAACAGTCCTTTAAGGCTACAAAGAACTTTATATTTATCATCTCATCTGTACTCTACTATAGTCTTATGAGGTAGGTAGGGCTTATTGTTTCTATAAAGCCTACATAGAGAAGAGAAACTGAAATTTGGAGAAGAGAAATGACTTGTCTAAGGTCACAAAGCTCCTTAGTGGCAGGGAGAGAACTAGAACTCAGATCTTTTGTCTCTAAGGCCAGTGACTCTAAGGCCTCTCAAGTAAAATCATAGTTAGAAAAGGGCTTTGAAAAACAGCCATTTAAATACTCTCTGGGAAGGACCATTGCTCATCACCATCATCACACTGATTTCAATACCACTTCTACTGTTCAGTCTTATTTGTTCCCAGTCCTGTGCCTGAAAGCCACAAAGCTATTCCTGGGCTGGAGAAGAAAGAAGCTTTATAGTATGCCCAGGGAGGTAGCATATTCAAGGAAAAAGAAAAGAAGAATTGGGATAATTGAGGTAAGGCCTTCTTCTTGTCCAAACCAACCAGTTAGTTAGCACTTTACTGTTGGTTTGTAAAGTACTTTATCTGTATTCTGTCATTTAATCCTCACAAAAGCTTTGGAGGTAGATACTATTATCATTTTACAAATGAGGAAACTCAAACCTAGAGACACTCAGTGACTCGTCTAAGGGTCACACAGCTTGTAAGTGTCTGAAGCAGGATTTAAACTCAGTTCTCCCTCTGTTCAAGTTCAGCTCTATCTATTGTACCCAGCAGCTCCCAAGACCCAAACCAGCAACCCTGCAATGGAGGTGAAAAATATGTGCCCTTGTCTTGAATGATTGGGCTAAGAGAAGTGTGTGTGCCTACATGCCCATTTCACCATCTCTCCCTCTGCCTCCACTAAGACCATTATCTTTCCCAGCTCCATAGTTTATAGCCTGTCTCTTCTCCCTGTCTCCTTGCTTCAGGACTATAGAATGCTAGCTCTGGGCTAGTAAAATACAGCCATTACTGATCATTTGGAGGCTTCTCCAGTCTTCTCCTCTCCCTTTCCTCCTCCCCTCCCTAACTTTTTCCCCACCCCTCCAGGCCAGTTATTGGCCCAGCATCCTCTTCCACTGAAGACATCAATCTGGCTCAAAACCAAACCAGGCATTTCTGTTGTTAGCTGTTTGTTCGGGAAGGACATGAGGCTGATGGCCACAAGGATGGTTTCAGATTATGTGGAATTCACTTATCACTATCTGTTACCCTGGTAGCTGGACAAAACTCTACTGTAGGGAACTTCAAGCTTTCCTAGGGGCCAGGAAAACAATATTTAAAAAAACCCCAAAGTCCCAGAAAGGGTAGCTCTCTGGTAGAGAATGTTTAATGGACAGGAATAAGATGAGGGCAGAATAGATTGCATGGCCCTATGGGAGAAAAGCCAGGAGGCACCTGAAATGAGGTGGGAAGAGGATTTCTAGGGCCCAGAGACCCTTCAGAGGCCCTGCAGTGTTTGTTCCTCAGGTCACTGAGAGCCAAAGCAGGAATGAGAGAGGAGAGATCTATCTGCATGGATTTGCACAGACTCAGCTGTTCCAGTTCCCAGCAAGTTTGCCAAGCACTAACCTCCTCTGTTGAGAGCTGGAGCACATGCCCAATGACTCACACAGGCCAGTTGTGGATGAAGTCACTATCAGGAAAACTATTTATTTGTTCCCTAGGAGAATGTGCCGTGAATTCGGGCCGCAGGGTCTGGACGAAACTTCGGGCTCCCAGAGTTCAGCAAGGTTTGCTCACTGCTAGCAAGGAAAGAGTTCCAGGATGGCCTCCCTTCTCTAGAAGAAAGAAAGCTGGGGACACCTTTCTATGAGCCAATAGAAAATATTTAAGCCAATACAGAACGGGAAGGAACCTTAGAAGTCATCTAGTCTGAGCACTACCTAAAGCAGGAATTGCTTCTATATCATCTCAAAATGTAGTCATCCAGTAAATGCTTAAATACCTCCTGCTACAGGAAACTCACTACACCACAAAGCAGCCCATTCTATTTTTGGACAGTTTTAATTAGAATCATAGAATGCAAGTGAGAAAGGGCCTTCGTGATCATCTATTCTAATCCCCTCTTATGCTCTTATTTTGAAGAGGGAAAAACAGGTTTCAGGGAAATTAAGAAAATTGCCCAAAGTCATACAAATAGTAATTGTTATTAATTGTAGGGTTACTTGTCCCGGGAGGCAGGACTAGAGCCCAGATTTTCAGATTATAAATCTAGTGCCTTTTTAGCGTTGTCAGGAAGGGTCTCTTTATAGAGGTTGAAATCTGCCTCCCAGTAATTCTTCCCTTCCCTTTTGGGCTAAGCAGAATAAGTCTAGAGGCAGCTAGGTGGCACAGGAGAGAAAGTTCTGCTTTCTGCGTCAGACACCTACTAGCTATGGGACCTTGGGCAAGCCACTTCACCCTGTTTGCCTCAGTTTTCTCATCTGTAAAATGAGCTGGAGAAGGAAATGGCAAACCATTCTATCATCTTTGCTAAGAAATTCCCAAATAGGGTCATGAAGAGTCAGATATGACTGAAAATGACTCAACCACACGAATAAGCCCAATTCCTTTTTTATAAGACAGCTTTCTAGATATCTGAAGGCAGAGCTCAAAGCTACCCCAGTCCCCCCCCCCCCCAATCCCAGGCAAAATTCCTGGCTCCTTCACCTTGAGTTTTTCATGTCAAAGGGGCTTCCTTTTCCTAACTGTCCTCTCCCCCACTATCATGGCAACCAGTCACTAACCAGGCCACATCCACTAGTTCTCCTGGTTTCCTGCCTTGGTCATCCCTTGGGGGAAGCTTTCCCCTTAAGGATGATGAAATTGAGGCCAGAATCACTGGGTTTCCATGAAGCATGGCAGAGGCTCAGTCTGTCAACAAGCATTTAAGTGCTTATTTTGTACCAAATACTATTTATTTAATCCCCATCTTACAGATGAGCACTAAGGCTCTGAGTAAGTGACTTGTCCATGGTCACATATGTAATGTCAGAAGTAGGATTTGAACCTGGTCTTCCTGAATCCAAACCCAGTGCTCCCTCTACTACAATAGGGCCAGGTAGCCAGGGAACCCAACATCTCATCTCTGCCACCAACACTACAAGGCTTCTAGAGCATGGGAATCGAATGCCTCAGTTTTCCTCATCTGTGGAATGAAAATACTAAACCTCCCTCTAGAGGGCTCTGAAGAATAGCTAACTAAGAGAGATGAGACAATGGAGATGATCATGGTGGTTTCTTAAGTCTACCTTACAAAACACTGATTTCATCTGACTTTCATAACAACCTGGAGAAGATTGGCAGGGCAGTCATTCTTATCCCTATATTACAGAGGGCAGAGGCAAGGCAGACGCAAACTCCTTCAAGGTCTCAGAGTAAGGTAAAGACAAAGGCAGGGAATAGAACCCAGGCTTTCTGACTTCCCAGCCAAAGCACCTAGTAAATTCTAGGTTCCTTTATCAAGGATGTGGAAGAACCTCAAGAGACCACCTAGTTCAAACCCTTCATTTTACAGATGGGCAATCAGGGAGGTTAAATAACTTGACTGAGGTCACAGGAGTAATAAGGACCAGAAAGAGGATTTGAAGCCAGCCCCTTTGATTCCAGAGCCAGCATGCTTTCCACTTCTTCTCCTTGCTAACCTCCATCTTTTTAAATGAGCAGCCCTGCTGGAGGCTACCACTAAATTCAGAGATCCATTGGGCAGCATCTGTTACTCTGTGTCACCGGCCAGATGATTAGGGACCCAGGGCTCCAGTAATAACCTAAATGGCTTAGGCTGGGAACTAGACAAAGGACCCAGTGGGATGCTTTGGGTGGAGAGATAAGTATTTTGGAATGAGCATCTTATCGGATTTCCTCATTGGAGAGGAAAAACAGGATAATCAGCCTTCACTGGAGCCAACTGGGTGTTGTCTATTTCATGTAACAAACCCAGTTACCATAATCCCTTTGGGTCTCAGATGGAGAAAAATGTGCACGAGGGTCTGGGGAGGATGGAGATGGGGGAAGAAGCCTGTTTCCAAAAATATTCTCTGCAAAAACATCCTAATGTCCCATCAAATACTGCCTGTTTATCTGTGCTACACCTTACTTAGAAGGCTTTCCAGGCTGCAGCTAACCTCCAAATGCTCCATGTATGTTATCAGAGGGTCCTGATCTTTAGATTTCACTTCATAGAGGGAATGCCTGGAAAAGGAATCTCCTTCTACCAATGCAGGTCAGGACCTTCTCTGCAATTTATAATTTTTGAGAGTTGACCAGACACCCCCAGGGGGTACTAGATTATGAAGTAATTAGGATACATTTAATAAAAGAAATAAATAACAAAAATATAAAATATAAATCTAAAATTTAAATTATATTTAAATATATAAAAACAGAATAATAAAAATTAACAAAATAAATAAAAAATAACAAAATAACACATATATAATGTTACATTCTAAAACAGTCAGTATTCAGGAATTTGGGATTCTTAAGAACTGTGCCCTTGTTTCTATTTCTAGTTTTATATTACACATTTTTTATCTTTAGAAATGTTTTTATTATAATTTGTATGTTAATATAAAATGAATATGTTTATAATTATTTGTTATAGTTTTAGATGCAGTTTTATAGGTCCTTTTTTTTTTTTTAACCCTTGTACTTCGGTGTATTGTCTCATAGGTGGAAGATTGGTAAGGGTGGGCAATGGGGGTCAAGTGACTTGCCCAGGGTCACACAGCTGGGAAGTGGCTGAGGCCCGGTTTGAACCTAGGACCTCCCGTCTCTAGGCCTGACTCTCACTCCACTGAGCTACCCAGCTGCCCCCTATGTTTTTTTATATTATTATAGAGAATATCTTATCATCTATACTGAGGAGGAAAATGATTGACTCATGGTCAAACAACCAGTATGTAACAGCAGGCTTTATACTTAGAACTTAAATACAACTTCTCTGGTTCTGAGGAAACTTCTGTCAACTACAAAGCCTTTCTAGCAGACAATGATTTTAAATTAATTATAAATGAGGAAACAGAAACTAAGAGGGGTTGACTTGCCCAAGGTCAACTTGAACTTGAACCTAGATCTCCTACATCAACATTAAGCTGGTTTCATTTTTTTTTTCCGGTCCCTCCCCACCCCCCAACCCAGTTTCCCATGCTGTCTATCAGTGATTATAGATCCTATTAAAATCCTTCTAGTCACAGCATATCACATTAGCAGGGAGATGGGAACTATATCTGTTAAAAGAAGAAATAACCTCCGTCTCCCACTCTTGACTGGGATTCTCCAGGGAGCAGGATTTCTGAGTTTTGTTCTAAGATTCCTTCCAGTTCTGATTTCCCAAGATTCCTAAAGTCCTAGAGGGGAGAGAGTGCTGGATCTGGAGTCAGAAGAACTCAGAGAAAGTTTCAGCTCCATTACCATTTAGTTGTCACCTACTTCTCTCAGTTTACCTACTTTAAAATGAAGGATTTCAGAGGTCTTTTTTTTAGCTCTAAATTTATGGAGACCCTATGATCTCTCCTGACTCTGAGGTTTATTATGCTATGATTTTATCTAAATGCCTCCCTTGCTGCCCTGGATGCTCATTCCCTCCAATCTAAGGACTAAGGATAATAGCTGTGTATGCCACCTTCTCCTTGTACTTGGAGACACTCATTTTCCCTTTCTTGGCATGTTTACCTCTTCCTCCCTTTTCTTCAGATTTAATGATTTCAAGATATGAAAGAGAGGGAGAAAGAGACAGAGATAGACAGACAACCTTCACAACTGGCAGGACAAGATTTCGATCTTTCATCTTTATGAGGGTAATCTTTAGGAATGAAAGAATGAATGAAATAGCTGCTGGGGAATATAAGAAATCAGTTTACAGGAAATATCTCAGGCAAGTGGAACGTTCAAGTTCCTTGAGAGGGGCGGGGTGGGGAGAGAGAGGCAGAGAGAGAATCAGAGAGACAGAGGAGAGAGAGAGACAGAGAGACAGAGAGAGAGAGAGAGAGGAAGAGAGGGAGAGAGATTTGAAGGAAGGAAGAGATAAAGGCAAAGAGAGGCAGAGAAAGAGTCAGCATTAGCTCAGGGTCATCAAGGGACCCCAGAGTGGAACTAGACAGGGCAAAGCAATACTGCTACTTCAGAAAGGAAGAGACAGCAGGACTGGAGGTTACCTTGGAGAGGAAACTACCTGGCTCTCCCTCTTCTTTGCCAGCAACAGATTTTCTCACCTTCTGCTCTTTCTTTGACAATGTGCTAATGGTAACAACTTTGGATGGGGGAGATTCCTCACCAGCTGCTGGCAATACAGTCTGCTCAGCCCAAAGGCAACAAACAGAAAGATACTCTGAGTGACTCTAAACTCCAGACAGGGTCACCACATGCTCCAAGGCTCATCATTGGGATACCCTGATTAAAAAGGGCAGTCATTTTAAATAGGCATGAAAAAAAAAAAACAGGAGTGATTTTGTTAGCTCCTGATTGCCATCCATCAGGGATGAAAGCACATCCTGCCTGGGCCCTTTAAAAACCAATACTCTGGGTGAGAGGGAGAGAAAAATCAATTTTTGTTCACTGACTAAACATTAAAATGGAAAAATTCCAATATTGTGGAAATCCAGTTATCTTTCATCTGCAGGGTGATTCCACCAAGGCTGATACCATCCAACCTTCACAACTGCCAGGACAAGATTTTGATCTTACCTCTTTATGAGAGTAATCTTTAAGAATGAATGAATGAATGAATAGCTGCTAGGAAATATAAGAAATCAGTTTACAGGGAATATTTCAGGCAAGTGGGACATTCAAGCTCCTGGAATCAGAACCCTGTTTGTCATCACTAAATTTCATCCCCTTTCATCCCTAATAGTGTTCAGCAAGAAAAATGTTTGTGGGCAGGATTGAATTGTATGGGAACTCTAAAACCTGTTAACATTGGCTCATGGGCTAGTTGGAAGGTCCAATTACTTTTTTTTTAAACCTTCACCTTATCTTAGAATTGATAGTAGTTCCAAGGCAAAAGAGTGGTAAGGTGATTGGGATTAAGTGATTTGCCCAGGGCCACACAACTATTAAATATCTGAGGCCAATTTTGAATTCAGGACCTCTGACTCCAGGTCTGGTCCTTAGCCACATTGCTTCTCATGCATCCATTCTGATGGAATGCATCAAGGAAGAGGAAAATTTCTATTGTGTTATAAGGCAAGAAGCTGTTTATTAATAGGAAAATAATTAGGCAAACTAAGAGTACAATTGTGATTTGCTAGTTTGAGAACTTCCTCCAGTAGATCACTGAAATTTAGTAGATAAATCTTAGAGAGCTGCCTGCAGCTAACAGAGTGGACACATTGTAATCAGAAACAGAGCTTGAACTCAGGTCTTCCAGAATTGGGTAGCTATATGGTGCAGTGGATAGTGTGGGGTCCGAGTCAAGAGGACTCATCTTCCTGAGTTCAAATCTGACCTCAGACACTTACTAGCTCTGTGACCTTGAGCAAGTCACTTCACCCTATTTGCTTCAGTTTTATCATCTGTAAAATGGGCCGGGGAACAAAATGGCAAATCGCTCTAGCATCTTTTCAAGAAAACCCAAAAATGGGGTCACAGAGAGTCTGAAACAATTCAACAACTTCCAGAATTCAGCTACCATCTTTTGCCATGCTGCCTGCCTCTGAAGAGCTATAGCATTAGGTCAGAGATTCCATTGGCATAAAGAATTTCAAGAGGAGGAATCTTCTTCTCCCACTGCAGATAGACAACATTTTCTTAAAGTTTATAGTATTAGAATGCTAACTAGAGCCCTGAGATGTGAAATGATTTGCCCATGGATATACAGCTAGTGTGTCAGAGGCAAGACTTGAACTCAAGTCTTCTTAGCTCCAAGGTTGGCTTGCCTCTGAGAAGCCCTAATGTTATTTAAAGAACTATCTTGTGGTGAGAAAGGACAATTATAAGAGAGAAAACTTATCCAACAGTTTTGCAATTTACAAAAATCTAATGCCTTGGCCACTTAAAATGCTCTTTCCACTGATTGGGAAATGCTGAGGAGGGACAAAAAGACAGGGAGGGAGTAGACACAATCACACACAGATAAAGAGAGGGAAAGTCTCGAAACAGGAGACAGAGAGAGAGAGAGAGAGAGAGAGAGAGAGAGAGAGAGAGAGAGAGAGAGAGCTGTCT
>NC_058130.1:65436245-65449592 GCF_016433145.1 Gracilinanus agilis
AGAGAGAGAGAGAGAGAGAGAGAGAGAGAGAGAGAGAGAGAGAGAGAGAGAGAGAGAGAGAGAGAGAGAGTTTAGCTTCCCCCACATACTTACTCTTAGAGAACAATCAAATAGTTTCTTGAAAAAGGGCTTTTGACCACCAAGGTCCTGGTTCCTGAATACCCAGGCTGGGAACAGAATTACAACCTTCCAATGGGCTGCTGTCCCAGACTGCCACTGGTCTCTGGGAGTTTTGTCCCTGAAGTCTAGGACTCCTCAGAGACAAATGAGCCAATTTGCAAGTTTTTCCAGTGATATCATGAAAAGCTGGCCAGTTCACTGAGATAGAGGCCAGTCGGCAGGAAGCTAGCTCCGTCTGGCCTTGACCACAAAGCAGGGGGAGAGCCCTACCACATAAGAAGAGCACACATCTCAGGAGGCCTCACACCTTTGTCACTAACTAACTCTGTGACCGTGTCACAAACATGCCAGTCCTCGCTGGTTCTGAGTTTTCTCCTTTAGAAGAGCTTTGGATTAAATGACCTCTGCTGTCTTGTCCCCTCTTAAGATTCTACAAATCTAGGAATCTGTTATTACAGGCTAACGATACAGGTTCTGGGGACAAATAAACACACTGGGCTCCGTAGACCCTCACAGGGTTCAGTGAAGTTTTATCATCACTACAGATCTGAAAGTCCCTTAAAGAGTCAGGGGTCTGGCTTCTTGCTTTGCTGAACCCTGAGGGAGATTCATGTGGATGAGTAAACTTTCCAGCTGGATCCTTACTAGGGCTCAAACTATAGATGTTCATTCATTCATTTATTCATTCATCATTCATTTTTTTCAACAATTAAATATTGAGGGGAAGGCAGCAACTGAGATACAAAGATGTATAAGATACGGTTCTTGTCCTCAAGGAACTCACGGATCAAAGTGTGCCTGTTGTGCGGAACTGCCTTGGAACCAATCCATAGTAATAATTCCAAGATAGAAAGAAAGGGTTTAATTAAAAAAGATTAATTACATTATACAAAAACACATTATAATAATTACATTATACAGAAATAAAAAGATATAATTACAGTCTTACAGTTGGGACAATAATTTAAAAAATAAGCTCACATTTATATGAAATTTTAAGGTTTAGAATTCACTTTCATGATGACAGTCTTGTTATGGATACATTAGAAACCAACTAGTCTAGTTCTTTAAGTGTAAAGAAATTGAATGAATAAGCATTTAAGTGCTAGAAGAGGTTTATGAGTCATTTAGTCCAACTGTCCCATTTTACAGAGAAGGAAGTTGAGACCCAGAGAGGCTGGAGGGCTTGTTCCAGGGACTGATGCAATACACATAGTGGGTGCTTAAAAATGCTTGCTGATGGATTGCCCAAGGTCGCCAAAGCAATGAGTAGCTGAGCTTGGATTTGGGCTCAGATCCTCTGTGTTGAAATCTTTCTACTCATCACCTAATGGCATTTCAGAAAGAAGTGAACTCAAGGGCTCTTTGAGCCACACCTTGGATTGATCTATTCCATTTCCATTTTCCTGTAATCTAACCTTTTTTTTTTTTTTTTCAGGACCCTTGAAATATCTCACACTACAATTTGCACTGCATTTCCACACTCAGCACACATATTTCTCAGAGAGGTTGGAAACATATCACTCTTTGGGCTCTAAAAATGAAGACAATTTAGACCTAAAGAGAAGACAAGTGATTCCTATGCATATGCTTGGGTGCTGCTTTAGGGATGCATATCTCCAAGTCCAAATCCCACATGTTAATAAAAACCTAACCCTTAAAAACAAACAAACAAAAAAAAAACCCAACCCTTTCCTTCTTTCTTAGAATCAATACTCTCTGGTCCAAGGCAGAAGAACAGTAGGGGCTTGGCAATTGGAGTTAAGTGACTTGCCCAGGGTCATACAGCTAGAAAGTGACTGAGGCTAGATCCATCTCCAGGTCTGGCTCTTTATCTACTCAGCCCCAGGTCTGACCCAAGAAGAAAATGGAGAAGAAGACAATAGGTTCACAGAATATTAGAGTTAAAAGGTTTTCTTAGAGATTAGCTAGTTCAGCCCATGGCGAAAGCTAGGTGGCATAGTGCTGGCACAGAGTGTTGAGCCTGGAGTCAGGAAGACTCATTTTCCTGAGCCAGCCTCAGACACCTAATAGCTGGTGCTCTTGGGCAAGTCACTTAACTGTTTGCCTCAGTTTCCTCATCTGAAAAATAAGCTGGAGAAGGAAATGAAAAACCACTCCAGTATTTTTGCCAAGAAAACCCGAATGGGGTCACAGAGAGTCAGACACAATTGAAATGACTGAACAACAACAACAAAAAAGAGGCCATGGGCCGCCTCTTATTAGAGATCTTCAGCCAAGGCTAAAGAGCCACCTGTTGGGCCTGTTGTAGATGGGATTCCTTTTGGGATATTGGTTGAACTGGAGGGTCACTGAGGTTCTTGCCAACTCTATAGTTCTGTGATTCTGTGGTCTTCTCAAGGCACCGTACTATTCTCAGTGCTAGGAAAAATGCTTTATTGTTATCAGTGATACTACAGTGTGAAAATCGATACTGTAGTCTTTGTTTTCCTCTCTTTCTATTTGCAGCAATTCTCTCATCTCCTTTCCCCAGCCTCCAAAAAGCCTTAAAAGCTGGGTTTGACTGTAAACTGAACCTCTGCTAATAAGCAAATGGGACCAGATCATCATTTCCCCTCTCTTTCCCATCCAAATGGCTCGGGCTTAGGGTGGCTTTTTTTGTGAGTAATGAGTTCCATTAGTTGTTCCATTCCTGGTTATTCCAGCTCTTTCCCCAGCCATAGATGTTAAATCAGCTCTGGAGAGTACACAATGGAGAGATACAGTCTACCTTTAATAATGGGCTTTGATAGATTCAAAAGCAAAAAGCCCCAAACAGTTACCACTCTCCTTTCCAGCCAATCCAGCTGCCAGGGATGTATTACCACATGCCTTTCATTCATCCCAGTAAAACTAGACCCACTTTTATGGGGATGGGGAGGGAGGGGGGTGGCGGCAGGGAGGAATTCTTTTGTTTGTGTACTCCAACAAACAGTTATTAATAACTTACTACCTGTAATGCATTTGGCAATGAATCTTGGCCAAAGAGGATGGCTGGGAACTCAGTGGGGCATTAGGCTTTGCAAGGCTGATGTGATAGGAGCAACAACTGTAAGACTAGAAAATGCCTGCCACGTAAGCTATTTTTTTCCTCAAAAGAAAAGGAGACTTCATGGGTCCAGGGCACTGACTCAAAGTTTAATTATCCCACTTGCCTAAGGCATAAAAGTGTACAAGTAATTAGGGCTTCCTTAGACCTGACGGGTTTACTATGAGACAGTTTCTGTTCCTCTTAAGCCAACATCTACCTCCCCATAATCAATAGAATTTAAGCTGGAAGAGATCCCTAGAGTTCATCAAATCAGACCTCATTTATTTTACAAATGAGGAAACTGAGGCCCATAGGCCACCCAAGTTTATACAGATGCTAATAGTCATTGTTTCTATGGAACTTTAAGGTTTACAAATTGCTTTATCTCTGTTATCTTGTACATAATTACTCTTAAGGTATGTACTAGTAGCAATGTTATCTTTATAATAAGGAAACAGATTCTGGGAGGTTATGTGAGTTGTTTGTCATTTGAGTGAGGACTCAAAAGTCCAGTATTCTTTCCATTATCCCACCTTGTGCCAGGACAGGAGTGAGGGAGACTCATCTTCCTGAATTCAAATCTGGCTTCACATACTAGCTGTGTGACCCTAGGGAAGTCACTTAACCCTATTTGCCTCAGTTTCCTTATCTATAAAATGAGCTAGAAAAGGAAATGGCAAACCACTGCAATCCCTTTGCCAAGAAATCCCCATATGGGGTCACGGAGAGTCCCACAGATCTGAAATGACTGAACAACAACAAAGTCTACTGACTTAGCCTTGTTCAAATTTTCTGGCTCTTTCCTTTGTCCCCGACACCTTCTATCTTATATAATACTTATCTAAATTCAAGTTTTATCCCTTGTTTTCTAGTAATACAGGAGCTCCTGAAGACAGGGATTATAATTCTTTTCATCTGGGTATACCTAGCATATTTGCATTTAGCAGGTGCTTAATAATTGCTGATAGAGTAGAATTAAAAAGAGGGGCTACAGATCAACATTCCTCCCCCTCCTCCCCAACTTCTCAGGATCCTAGTTCTGCTCTTTGGAGCCATACAGAACAATTTGTATCTCTCTTCCATGTGATGGTCCTTCAAAGACTTAGAGATGACTTCTTCGCCAACCCTTCTTCTCTGCTCCACTTGAGCACCTCTAATTCTCTTAACTGTTCCCTATATGGCATTCAGAGTCTCTTTTCATCCTAGCAATGACCAGTCACTAGTTGGAGTCCACCTGTTTCTCACACTCAGAGTCTAGATCTAGGCTTGGGCCTGGATGGCAATAGCTCTTTGCTTAATGATCCATAGGAGAGACTTTGCTTCTTTCAGGAACAAAGAACATAGAGGTATTGTCTCTGGCTAACATAGCACTGGTCAGAATTACTGGAATCCCTCAAGCCCAGGAAAGACCCCATTAGGCATGTAGCGTGATTTTCTAGGTTAGGTATTTAGGGAGAGGTGATAAAGATAGTTAAACTCAAGGTAATGATGCAAAATTATTAAGACAAGTCAGTGAGGACCCACAAACAAATCAGTCCATGCTAACATCTTATATTGGCAAAATGCTTTATATTTTACAAAGTCCTAATGCTTTATGAAGAACAATAAGATGGTACAGTGCATAGGGTACTGGGCCTGGAGTCAGAAAGACTCCTCTTCTGGAACTCAAACATGGCCTCAGACACTTACTAGCTGTGTGGCTCTGAGCAAGTCATTTAATTCTATTAGCCTCAGTTTCCTCATCTGCAAAATAAGCTGGAGAAGGAAATGGCAAACCATCACCACCACCACCACAAAATAAATCCTTCTATAGTGATTCAGAAAGCACAATATGGTGGAAGAAACACTAGTGTTGAAATTGAGGGTTCCGGATCCCCAAACTGAAGGACACTGTTACTTCCTACCCATGAGATTGATCTCAAGCAAGTCATTTCCCTCCTTTGTTTTGGCTTTGGTCTCCTCCTGTATAAAATGAGCAGGTTGGATTCCATGATATCTAAGGTCCCTTTTGGCTCTCAATCTGATTCTGGGATGATAGACTTGGAGCTAGGATTTGAATTCGTGTTGTCTACCACAGGAACATACTTTCAGAGCTGGACAAGATGTCAGAGGTCATCTAGTCAAACTTCATCATTTAACAGAGAAGGAAAATGAAGAACAGGAAGTCAGTGGCATGCCTTGAGGTCACCTATGTGGGATTTGAATCCAGAACCTTTGATTCCAAAGCCTTTCCCTTGTTCTGTCCTCCAACCCCAAGTCTGAAGATCTTTCTATGATCCCATCAACTCACAGGGTTATCATTCTGACCACTGACTTTCTGGCAAAAAGATTGGTTAATAGGTAATTTGCCTTAACAGAATGACAAACAGCAGAGGGTTCACTATATTTAGTAACTTAGTCCTATTTATCAATTCATAATATTTTCGAGAGCTTATTATGAATCGGGATATTTAAAGTTAACTTTATTATTCTTCACATTTAGGGCCCACTGATGCCTTAATGCCCAATATATACAATTTTTGGAAGTAATAAAGCCATGTTTCTTTTAAAACATTCTACCAGGGCCCCATTGGCTGAATAGATTGTCATCTCCAGGTGATTTAAGGGATATAAAAAGTACTTCTATCAAATCTCTCTCCTACCAGTAAGTCGTGGTAACTAAAGGGACACCATTAGAGCTTTGTACCTTTGTTTTTTTTTTTTGTTTTTTTTTTTTTAATTTTTTAAACCCTTAACTTCTATGTATTGACTTATAGGTGGAAGATTGGTAAGGGTAGGCAATGGGGGTCAAGTGACTTGCCCAGGGTCACACAGCTGGGAAGTGTCTGAGGCTGGATTTGAATCCAGGACCTCCTGTCTCTAGGCCTGGCTCTCAATCCACTGAGCTACCCAGCTGCCCAAGGTTTGTACCTTTGACTTGGGGCATTGTGTTAAAAAGGCAGCATGATGTCAGATGGGAAGAGAAGTGGACTGGAAATGAGATTGGAGCCTGACATTTCATACATGAGATCAGTAACGATTTCTCTGAACCTCAATTTCTTTACCTGTAAAAGAGATAACGAGACTTGGCCTGTCCACTTCATAGGATTATTGCAGGGAAATCCACTTCTTAAATCTTGATTCGTGTAAATATGAGTTATTTTTATTATTGGTTAAAATACACATTTTCAGGGCAGTTCTTTGGAGTATTTTGCCCCTTTATCCATTTGAAGATTTTGCTTTTCTAAACCCCTACCTAGAAATATTTCCACTGTCTGCTGCCTTCTGCTGTTGAATGAAGCCAGAGCACATCATGAAATCATGCTGATGGGGGTAGCTAGGTGGCTCAAGATAGATAGAGAGCCAGGTCTGGAAATGGGAAGTCCTGGGTTCAAAGATGGTTTCAGATACTTTCGAGCTGTGTGACCCTAGGCAAGTCACTTAATTCCAGTTGCCTAACCTTTACTGCTCTTCTGCCTTAGAACCAATGCTTAGTATGGAGTCTAAGGTTTTGTTTTTTTTTTTAATGCGAATTTCTTTCTATAGGAATAAATCAAACTCTTATGATCTATTAGCACCTATAATTAATTATTGACCTGAAATAAATCCATTTACAGTTTGCTTTAATTCACTATACTAACCAGTCATCTCTTAAAGGATTCCCCAGAGGATGGGTCAGTTTTGATGGGAAAGGCAAGGTCTATGGCTTAGGGGATAGGATACTAGGCCTGGTTAGAGTATCTTGGCTATGGGGAAGCATGGAAGCATCAGGGTCATTGCTACTATTCAGTAGCAATAAAAAGAGGAAAGGCCACAGAGACAAAGAGGGAGGAATGGAAGGCACCCTTTGCCCCGTGCCATATTGTAGTGATAGGTAAGCCTACAATTTATATCTTAATTATTTCCCCAGGAATTCTTCCTTCTCTGTTCATCCTATCCCTGCCTTTGTTGTTCAGTTGTTCCAGTCATGTCTGACTCTTTATGATTGACTCCATTTGAGGTTTTCTTGGCAGAGATACTGGAGTGGTTTGCCATTTCCTTCTCCAGCTCATTTGATAGATAAAGAAACTGAGGCAAAAAGGGTTAAGTGAGTTGCCTAGAGTCACTTCCAGCAAGGAAGTATCTGAGACCAATTTTAATTCAAATTTAATTCTTCTGACTCCAGGCCCAGGGCTTTAACCGCTACACCGCCTAACTGTCCCTCTCCCCTCCTCTGTTTTGCTCCCACCCCTAAATCCAAATAACTTAGATTACAGATATTCTCTCGACTTTGGAAGTCTCAAGAACTCACTGAACTGTATATGTATGTGTACATGGGGGTACTTGCTTTCTTCTTTCCTTTTTTTCCAAGATGATCAGGTCTCTGAGAAGACAGTGTTTCCTTTCTTTATGCCCCTCACCATAAAGCCTATATCAGTGGATTGGGAAACAGAGGCATAAAGTATATAAATTTCTAGGATTATCAGAGCTTTTAGCTGTATGATCCCTTTGAGGTCCCATCAGTTCTGGGAAGGGTCATCATTTCTGCTGGGAGTAGGGAGGTTGCCCTGAAATCAGTATAAATCCCTGTCTTTCCTCTCATCCCATCCTCATTTTTCTAGTTCCCTATTTTAGCTCACACTATGTATGCTATTTGGTGGGATCCTCTACCTCCAGTATAGGTGTACTGGATCGGATGGCGGGAGGTGGATGGACTAGGGATGAAAGGGAATGATACCTGCAGTGATCGGTGGAGAGGCTGCTTCTGGTTTCCAGGGAGCTCCTGGAAGTGAGCAGAAGTGGGGGAAAAAAAAGAATTACTATATGTCCCCAAGGGCCAGGGAAGAGACGAATGATCAGACGGCAAACACATTCAGTGCACACATGTGGGTTATCCAGTGATATCACTCTGGAACCTCTTTCCAGGAGTATGGCCACCAGGTACAGACCTTTTCTGGCCCCAGCGAGTCACAGGAAGCAGCCACTGAGAATCTGCTCTGATGGAAATGGGAGCCATGGCTCTTTGGAAGCCCTGAAGTGAAACATTGCATGAAGGTTTTCAGGAATATGGAAATGTGAATATTCTGGCTTGGAGTTAGAGGATTTTCCTTTCCTATGCAAATGATCATGTACTTTTCCCTCTCCCTTTAGGTGGTTTTTAAGAGAAACCACACAATTGACCTCAAGAGACTAGGATTTAGGGTTTAAAGGGATCTCAGTAATTATCTAGTCCAACCCCTTCATTTTACAGATGAAGAGACTGAGGTCTTTAGAGGGGATGTGATTTGTCAAAGGTCACATATGCGACTCCCCTCCCTACATTGTGTTTATCTTTATTCTGTATATATTTAGTCTGCATATGCTTCTAAATGTACATGTTGTCTCTCTTCTTCACATGGCACTCTATCTCCCATCTGGCTGCCTTGGCATTGGCCCTTCCTTCCCTAAGCCTGGAATGCCCTATCTCCACATCTCTACCACACAGAAGTCCTTCCTTCCTTCCTTTAAGACACAGCTCAACTGCACTGCTATAACCTATATCAGACTATTTACTATCTCAAGGAGGAGGGAGGGAAGGGAGAGAATCTGGATCCTGAAATATCACATAACTGTTAAAAATTATTTCTACATGTAATGGAAAGAAATAAAAATTAAGTCTCGACTCAAGTACTGCTTTCCCCGTGAAGTCTTTCCTGGTCCCCCTCTCCCTAATTATTTTATATATGATGACCTTAGATTTATGTCACATATTCTGGGTATAGACATGCACACACACACACACACACATGTTGGCTCTCTCCCGATGGCGTGTACATTACTTAAGAACAGGCGTTGCTTCAATTTGTCATCTTGTCTTTTTATCATTAGGTCCCAATATAGTAGCCAGCACATAGTTGGTGCCTAATAAATGTCTTATTGATTTATTAATTGATTGATGGTCAAGTAGCACAGCCAGAAATTGAATTTAGCAAAGCTATAACTAGAGAGTCTGTCAACTAGGGCAAATTAATGGGTGGTGGGGAGTGGAATAGAGGAAATGTCTGCCCCATTTGGATGTAGTTTTGCCAGAAGAGAGAGAAGTCCAAACTTCATAGGGTCCAGTTCCGGACTTTGAGATATGGCAATGTATCACTGATACCTCTGGGAGTAGGTGATCCTGAAGAAGAATGAAACCTTCAAGAGGGGTACCATATGGCCTGGGGGTGGTGTGGGCAGACAACTGTCACTGGGAGGAAAAGAACCTCCTAGATCTTGGCAGGCTGGGGAAAAGCCCCAGTCACCTAGCTGTAGTTACAGCTTTGGAGATCAGGTCTTTGACTCCAAATCCAGTACACTTTTTACTGTACTTTGCTGATACACCTTTGATCCATTTATAAGCAACTCAGATTTGGGGTACCCATGAAGTCTTCTTGAGTGAGCTAGCCTATTAGCAACAAAGGCTATCTAAAGTGCTACTTGGAAAGAGCTGATGCTTAGCTAAAGTGAGGTCACTGGAATTCAGACCTGTGAAAACTGAACTGGTTTAATCCAACTCCTTTAAGTTCCTCAGGGATGATAGAAGCAGAGCTGAAAGGAAACTTAGAAGCCATCCGATCCAATCCCCTCATTTTACAGATAAAGAGTCCCTGAGCATTGGAAAGCTTTGTGATTGGCCCTGTAATGGGGAGATCGAGCAGTAGCACCCAGGCTGCCAGGTTGGAAAGACTTAAGGGTTCTATCATGGAATGGAGCCGGGATTTTGAAAAGGTGTGAGAGTTTGACCAAGCTGGGGAAAGGAGGTGTTGTGTGGCTGTGTGGTCCAGCTTTTGCCAAATACCCAAGGAGCTGTCCGTGTGGGGATGCCACTGAGAAGAATATTCTTCAAGGAAACATTGTGGCCTAGGTTGAGGAAAGGGCTGGGTTATCTGTTGGTGGACAGCAGATCAATCTTCCTTACTCCCTGGAGTCTGCTTTGAATTAATTGGTTGCTTTTGAACTTGTCCTGTAACATCTTTGACCAGCTTGGAGCATCTCTGAACCTGTACTGTGAGAACCCCTCTTCAGCCCCTCCTAGTTTAGTTAGAGACCAACTTGGTTAGAAATCTAGTTAGTTAAACTATTAGGCTATTCTTTAGAATAGAAACACCCCTCTCCCTACTTCCCTCAGTTATTACAAATAAACCCAGTTTGTTAGCACTTTTTGTCTCCTCTTACCCACTTCATTGGTTTTCCCTGGTTGGCAGGTTGGCAGTTACTGGCCAGCTGCCATTCCCAAACCTCACATCCCTATTAGGTTTACCTGTGTCCCTCTGTCTATCTTTCCCTTGTGAGGTGTGGATGTGTCCCAGTTTATTATTATTCCCATTCCTAATATTATCTTTTTTCAGCCCAATGTCACCTGGAGAGCAAGTGTTGGAGGCAGGATGTGAATTTAGGTCTTCCTGATTCCAAGTCCCATGTCCCATCCACTCCCTATACTGCAGTATCATGTGAGGGTTAAGGAGAACTAAGACCAGATAGTATAAAGTGGAAGAAGTGACTACTGGACACTGAAAGAGCCCTTGTTTTAAGAGGACTTGTACATAGTAGGTGCTCAATAAATGCTTATTGATGATTGACTGGATGTGGATCCTAATTCTGTCATAATGTGTGTGGGTAAGTCATTCTGTCTACCTGATTCCATATTTGCTAATCTATAAAACAAAAGGATTGGACTAGATCAGGGATTCTTACACTTGGGTCCTCAAACTTGGATGGACTGTGTGACCCTGGGCAAGTCACTTGACCCCCATTGCCCACCCTTACCACTCTTCCACCAAGGAGCCAATACACAGAAGTTAAGGGTTTAAAAAAAAACTTGCATGGAAACTAAATCAGATGAAGAGATGTTATTTGGTTTAGTTTCACCAACCTCTAATGAAAACAAAGCAGCTCCTTTCATTCTGAATGTAGGCAACAATGCCAGACATAGTAGTAGTATTTTGATTTTGTCAGCAGTAGAAATCACAAATATTTTCAGGTCACATTATAATTGTTGCAAATACCTTGAAATATTGTTAATGTTCTTTGCTGCTTCAAAATTAGATAGCTATCAGAGCACTGGTAGGTATATTACAATATTATAATTTGGTAACTATTTCAGTACAACTGGTTTTCTTATAATGCCATGTATTTTATTTTATGCTCTTAAAAACATTATTCTGAGAAGAGATTCATAGGCTTCACCAGGCCTGCCTATGAGGTCCATGATACATGCAAGGGTAAGAACTCTTGACCTGGATGATCTGAGGCTCTTTCTGATCTATAGTTATGCTCTCATGATCTGTTAGACGAGTACAGGACTAAACAAAGGAACCAAAAGAGACAATTGGGAGCTTTGTTTTAGGAGTTTGTGCTTTTTTCTTTTTCTTTTTTTTTTCTTTAACAGTTCTATTTATGGTGGTTTGGGACATTCCTAGGACCAGTCTGTGATAGAGTGTCTTGTAGGAAAGAGCATTGAAGTAGGGATCTGGAGACTCCATGTCTAGTCTTGCTTCAGCTTCTGCTTTGTTGAAATCTTGAGCCTTGAGCTTTGACTTATCTGAGATTCGGTCTGCTCATCTTCATCTGTCAATTTTGTTTTTGAAGTCATAGAAAACTGTCTTTATCTCTTTCCTTGATTATCACGTTTCTTTTGGGGGAAAAGTGGTTCAACTTGTAGCATTAATCAATCAATAAACATTTATTAAGCACCTTCTCTTGCCAGGCATTGTGCTGAATGCATCATAGGAGCTGGAAGGCTCGTTAGAGGTTGTTTAATCCAAAACCTCTTTCCTTCCTTCCTTCCTTCCTTCCTTCCTTCCTTCCTTTCTTTTTGTTTTATTTTGTTTTTAAACCCTTACCTTCTGTCTTAGAGTCAATACTGTGACTTGCCCAGGGTCACACAGCTGGGAAGTGTCTGAGGCCAGATTTGAACCTAGGACCTCCCATCTCTAAGCCTGGTTCTCAATCCACTGAGCTACCCAGCTGTCCCAAAATCTCTTTTCTATAAAGGAGAAGACTAAGAACCAAGGAGGTTAAGAAGCCCAAAGACACCCAGGAAGTGTTGGATTTGGGTCTAGGTCCTCCGACTACAAACAGAACAGGGAACCCAGGGAACCTGACTGCTCAGTGATCAAGAAGGTCAGAGTCTTAGGGTTTAAAATTTAGCTAGGTTTAGATTACAGCAAGAGAAACTTCTGGGCCAAATGAATGGTTTCTTCCTGGGATAGATTCATAAAAGTGTTCTGATTTTCTTGGAAACTGAGATCCCAGCTTAATTACAGGATAGGTACTGGGCCAGTTATGCTATATACATGGTATAGAGAACCCTTGGATGAAGAAACTCCCCATATTAAATTTCAGTTGGTTCTTTCTCTGTAACTTAGAGTTTTAAGAGAGTTCCCTATAGCTCTCAGAGATTAAGTGACTTGTCCAGGGCTATCTGGTCAGGATGCATCAGGGGCAATTGAACTCAGCTTGTCCTGAGTCTGAGACCAGCTCTCTCTCCACTGTGCCACCCATCTAAGGCTACTTATGGCTTGGGGAAATTCTTTATTAAGTGAGAAATAAATGTGAGAGCACTCATACATTTTACAGTGCAGGAAACTGAGGTCGAGAGAGGAGAGGTAACTTAGCAGAGGCCACAGAGGTAGAAAGCAACAGAGCCCGGACTCTAAATTCAATGCTCTTACCCTGGTGCCACCCTCTCAGTAATCTCATCTTTGTATCCTCAGCGCCTAGCATGGCACTTTGCGCTATTAACCAATGTTTCTCAAATTGAATTCAATTAATATGGTTTGCATGACTTCACATGTATAATTGATATCATATGGCTTGCCTTTTTAATGGGTGGGGGAAGGGCAGGTAGAAGACAGATAATTTAGAACTCAAATTCTTAAAAAAATGAATGTTAAAAGTATTAAAAATAAAAACATGGAATTCAATGGCTGAATTGTCTCCTCCCCCCCAGCTCTCCCATTTCTTGCCAGATCAGGCTTTGAACACTCCCCCAGGGCCCTGAATCTCTCCTGCTTTTCTCAGTGATGTGTCTAGGGCCAACACAGCCATCTTTAGTCCAGAGGAAGAATATTTATCCCCATGGATGAACAGCTCCTCTCCTCCTTCCAGAGAGAGAGAGGGAGGGAGGGAGAGAGAGAGAGGGAGAGAGAAAGAGAGAGAGAGAG
This sequence comes from Gracilinanus agilis, assembly GCF_016433145.1. Taxonomy (NCBI): domain Eukaryota; kingdom Metazoa; phylum Chordata; class Mammalia; order Didelphimorphia; family Didelphidae; genus Gracilinanus; species Gracilinanus agilis. Next base: position 65,449,539 of record NC_058130.1, read on the forward strand.
AGAGAGAGAGAGAGAGAGAGAGAGACAGAGACAGAGAGACAGAGAGAGACAGAG
>NC_058130.1:65449992-65460672 GCF_016433145.1 Gracilinanus agilis
TTCCCTTTCCCTTTCCCTTTCCCTTTCCCTTCCCTTCCCTTCCCTTCCCTTCCCTTCCCTTCCCTTCCCTTTCTTTTTTTTCCCTTCCCTTTTCTTTTCTTAAAGCCAGGAGATCTCTGCTGACCATATTTACTCTGGAAACAATCTCTTCCTTTAAAATCAATATAGACACCCCCACTTGCGGAAGTGGTCCTTGTAGCTTGGATGCCGGGGAGAATGGCATCTCTTTATCCTGGCAGTGAAACAGTGGAGCCTGTGCATGGTAAAGTCCCCTCTATTTAATTCATGGCAAAAGTACGGATGGTCCCCTGCCTGGAGCCATCTCCTACTGGCAGTGCCAATATACCATCTGCCAAGCTATTTTCTCATCTTGCTATCTATCAACACAGCTCACCTTCCTGAGACTGGAGGGGCTCTGGGGGAAAGGAGAGAAAACTCATTGCTGTGGAGGGCATCTACGGTAGTCCATTGAACATGACAGACTGAGATAGATATTCACTCTGGTGACATAAGATTTTTCACGGAACCTAATGCATGTCCAAATGCATTCTGATCATGGATGTGTTGGAAAATGTGGCCCTGGTGGGATTTGGATGCTGGCGTGGTCATTACAAACCCAGATGCCAGGATAAGCAAATAGCATCTAAGCAAGGCTTTTGAGATCAGAGGTCAGCTCTCAGGGGCCTGCAAACATCCTCAGAAATAGTAATTTATTATTATTATTTCCAGATCGAATGATTATTATGACTATTAGCTTGAATTATATGTTTCACAAAGTACTTTATTTAAAATTATATTTGAAATGAATTATATTATCATTGAAATAAATTATATTATTATTGAAATATATAATTACATAATGAAAAATATCTGATTCATACAGTTTCCCTCTGAAATGGCATGCTCAGTGTCAGCAATGATTCTGGAGTCAGAGGACCTCGGTTCAAATCCTACTCCTAATACAACTATGTGACTTTGGGCAAACTGTTTTAATCTCTCTGGGGTGCAGTTTCTCATATATAAGATGAGAGTGAACTAGATGATCTAAGGTCTCTTTGAGCCCTAAATCTATCATGATTACTGATCTGTAATATCAATCAAAAGTTTTTCACATTCCTATGTATGTTGATATAATATTAATGTTAAGCAGCGCCAGCCTCGTTTTATAGATAAGAAAACTAAGCACAAAGAAGTTAATTGGTTTTGCCCAAGGTCTCAAACTCGGTAAGTGACTGAGATTTGGGTCTCAGATTTTTCTACTGGGGCTCCTTCTGCTGAGTCTCTGCTGTCTCAAAAGCTCAAAGACAAGCCCCAAGTTTGCTTTAGCTGCTTATGAAATCTTGGACACATGTTAATGGATTCGTATCCCTTTGTTCTTTGCCATTTGCCCCTCCTCAATGTTAGGAACACAGAAAACCGATATTAGCATAAAATTAATTTTAAAGCTCTGCCTTCCAGGCCATTGGGTTCAGCATTTCAACCACATCTGTGTCCCCAAGACTGTGAAGTCGGTCTGCTCCCACACTAGTTCAAGTAAGACCTAGAATGCTTTGACTCCTGTTTATTCACTGAAAATACTTTTCTGCCTTCATTAAAATAAAATTTAAAAAGTTGTTCCCTAAGTAGTTTGTGATCATTGAGGTGAGACAGACCTTCAGAGCCTTGCTCTTCTAGGAAAAATTACCTGAATAATAATTACAGCTGACATTTACATGGAGTTTTAGGGTTTGCAAATGCTTTTTTACATATATTCTTTCCTTCAGTCTTCACAACCCTGGGAAGTAGGTGCCTTTATCACTCCCATTTTACAGAAAAGGAAATTGAGGCTCCACGTGGTTAAGCGACTCGTCCAGGGTCACATCACTTAAGTATCTGAGACAGAATTTAATTCCAGTTTTTCCAATTCCAAGCTCAGCGCTCTATTCATTGCTCTTGGACAAAGGAGTAGGAGACCAGCAGCGGATGTAGGGGAATTTGGGAGTGCTATCTCATTCGCTGATATCCGAACTCCATTTGTAAAACCATTTCCCATTTTCTTGGTCAGCTATTTACATTTTTATGCAGCTCGTGACTATTTCTGGGCCTCCGATAATATAAAATTCATTCACACTGACATGTTTGAATAGCGTCCCCGATCCAGCTGACTGTGCTCAGGATGGACTCAGTTCAACACGTCAGCCTTTGGCAGCTCTGGCCTTTAATAAGAAATTGCCTTAAGCCATCTTGGGCACAGGGACCCTGCGACAAGGCCACCTAAAACAGATGTCCGTAGAAAAGTGGTCATGAGCAGCTAATGTGATGGCGGTGGAATGGAAAGAGAGCCTTGGCTTTGGAGCTGGAAGACCGTGGTGTGAATTCATGCTCTTATATTCACTTGTATGACCTTGAACCTAGATGATCTCTGAAGGTCTTCCCCAATTCTGAAGTCCCACAAGCTTAGCTGTCTTGATACTTGGGAAAGCGACTTAAGCTCTCAATTTTCTCATCTCTAAAATGGGACTCACGACATCGCCTCTCTAACTAGATTGTTATGAGGATCAAAAAGTGCTTAAAAACCTTTACATTTCTTTTTGCTGTTGTTCAGTTGTTTCAGGCACATTTGACACTTTATGAGCCCATTTGGGATTTTCTTAGCAAAGATACTAGAAAGAGCTTGCCATTTCCTCCTTCAGCTCTTTGTTCAGATGAGGAACCGAGACAAACAGGGTTAAGTGACTTGTCCAGTGATTACACCATTACCTCAACTTAACTGGTTTCCTTTGTCATCCTATACATCAGTGGTTCCCAAACTTTTTTGGCCTACCACCCCCTTTCCAGAAAAAATATTACTTAGCACCCCTGGAAATTATGAAACTATTTATTGAACTCAGAATAGAATGTAATAGAAAAAAAAGTGTGGCCATTACCACCCCCCTGGATCGCTGCAGCACCCACTTTGGGAATCACTGCTATACATCAAAAGGCAATAATCCCAGAAAAGGTCCATAAATTTTGTTTATAGGCAGCTAGAAAGTGTCTGAAAGTGTCCGAGGCTGGATTTGAACTCATGAAGACGAGTCTTTTGGATTCCAAGCCCAGCACTCTATATAGTATGTCAATGAAAAAATATATAGGTAAACTATGAGTTTTTCTGCTCTCTCTTTCCCTTATTCTTCTTCCTTGCTCTCACTTCTCTTTCCTATCAAGGAAGGTAACTTTTATGGGTTCGACGGGCTACTGCCCTATAACTCTACAGTGGCTTATCCCATGCCATAGTGACAAGAGCAGGGGATGGCCACTCAATGGCCAGACTCCTGGAATGACATTATGTTCCATTCTGTTTCCTCTCTCTGAGCTCTCATGGGTTTCCTTTGGCCAGTGTCCTCTGAAAATGCCAGGGAGGGAATGGGAGAAGCTGTTTCTGCAGAATACCACGTGGAAGGCCTCCTGTCACCCAGAGGCAGGGATGTTGGCTCGAACAACAAGCCCATTGAGTGGATGGCAAGCAAGCTGACCCCGTGTTCTCTCAGTGCAGCTGAAGAAATAATATTACCAGTAATAAGAAGTGTCAGTTCCAGGACTGTCATTTCCTGTGATGGGTTACAAAGCTGCCACTGTAAACAGCCCTGCAGAGAGTTGACAAAACAGTCAGCAGCCAAAATTTTATTTAGCTGCAAAATCTGTATTGGTCTTGCCCTGTCCTGTTATTTCTTGATCTACCTTCGCTCCCAGGCTACCATGAAAATCACATGAAAAAAAGAGAAAGGAAGGTAGATTATATATGCCACGTAAGTAGAGAGCTCACAAATGGGACAGAAATAGGGATTGGATCTGAGATTTCATTGGTGACTCCCAGAAAAGGAAATTCTTTCTACTGATGTAGGTTATCACCTTGTCTGCAACACATACAGAGATTGGAGAGCTGACTAGTAGACTGAGGAGTTAATTGACTTGCTTGATGCCACTCAGCCAATATGTGTCAAATGCATAACTTGAACTCAGAACCCAATTCTTGCTGGCTCTAAATCTGGCTCTATAGTCACTATGTTATTCTGCCTTTCATACTAAAAAAAAAATTAATATTTTAAAATGGAGTCATTGGATATCTGAACTGGAATGGACCTCAGAGGTCAACTAGTCTAGGAGTTTTTCACTTTTGGGTGGGTCTTGGAGCCCTCTGGCAATCTGGCAAAATCTATAGACCTTTTTTAGATTAATATCTTTTAATGTGATAGGATTACACAGGAAGCCAATTAAATTGAGATAATAGTGTAATCCTCCCTCCCTCCCATTGCCTGAAATCTATCTATAGACCTTTTAGAGAACTATGGGTGCCATTTTGAGAACTCCTGATTGAGGAATAACTTATCCAAAGTCACAAGCTAGTTAATGGCAGAGGCAGGGCTAGAGTTTCCTGACTTATGGTCCAATGGCTTCTCTACCATCCCAGTTTTGTATCTTGAATCACTGTCACTTCCTCTTAGCCCTCCTGCCTGATTCCCCCTTAGATGGCCACCTCCATACTACATGTCTTCATCATGTCTATCTTGAACTATTAAAGTGTATGATATGAAGGAACAAATGAATGGAGAAGTGTTTATTAAGTGCTTATGGGCTATGTGTCAAGCTGAGGGCTATATATGCTCTGGGGCCATGAATACGATGTCAAAACTGTCCCTGCCTTAAGGACCTTCCATTCTAACTTAAAGCGATTTTCCTAAAATGCAGAGCTGACCATATTATTTCACTCCAGTGGGATGGTGATGACTCCAGAGGCTCCTGATGACCTCTAGGATCAAATATAAAGTCTTCTCTTTGTCATTTTAACCTGGCCCCTTCTAGTCTTCTTGTATTCTTTCTGTATACTCTAATGGCCTCTTTGCTGATTTTCATAATCATGATGCACATATATCGGGAGTGACGTCCAGGGAAAGATCTTTTGGATCTAACAGAGAGACGATAATAATAGGCTTCTAAAAAGTCTCTCCATCTTTTATCTCTTTCCTTTCTCAGTTAGTTTTGTTGTTCAGTCATTTTAGTTGTGCCTGACTTTTTGTGAGCCTGTTTGGGATTTTCTTGGCAAAGATCCCAGAGTGATTTGTCATTTCTTTCTCCAGCTCATTTTACAGATGAGGAAACTGAGGCAAACAAGGTTAAGTGACTTGCTCAGAGTCACATAGCTAGTAAGTGTCTGAGGCTGGATTTGAATTTAGGAAGATAAGTTTTCCTCACTCCCATCCTGGTGCTCTATCCACTGTACCACCTAGCTGCCTCCTCTCTTTATCACTTAACAAAGTGGATTCTGGAAAAAACCACCAAGGAAAATCATAAGGCCAATTCCATGAAAACCAGTGTTATTATCTACGTGACCTTGAGAAAGTCATTCCCTTGGTGGGGCCTCAAACTTCTCATCTCACAAGTGAAGGGATTAGACTAGATCATCTCTAAAATCCCTTCCAGCTCTACATAGCTGAGCTTGTTGATCTGGCTTGGTTGTCCACGAACAATCAACCAATCAATCAGTAATAGCTAGCATTTATATAGAGTTTTAAAGCTTACAATTTGCTTTACAACTGTCATCTCTTTTGGCCATCACAACACTGGAAGATAGGTGCTATTATTATCAACCCTGTTTTATAGCTGAGATAATTTAGGCTGAGCAAGGTTAAGTGACTTGCCCAGGGTCACCCAGTTAGTAGGCATCTGATGTAGGATTTGAACTTAGGTCTTCTTGAATCTAAATCCAGTGCTCTCACCATCAATCTGTCAATTATAATTCAATCAACAATTATCTATTACATGACAAGCATTATGGTAGGTGCCAGGGATAGAAGATAAATATGGAAAAGTCCCTAACAGCAAGAAGCATATATTCTATAGAGGGAGACAATAAGTACGTATAAAAGTGCATATAATTAGAAGCAAAATAAATACAAAATAATGAGGGGGAGGTACTAGCAAATGCAGGCATCCAGGAAGGGTTTTGAGTTGAACTTTGAATTCAACAGCTTTATTTTTATTAAATTTTACTTTTTTCCAGTTACATGTAGAAATAACCTTTGACAATTGCTTTGTGACATTTTGTGATTCAGATTCTCTTTCTCTGCTCTTCTCTTCTCTCCCCCCACTTCCCCGAGGTAGTAAACAGTCTGATAGAGGTTGTACCAGTGCTTTCAAGTGATGCATTAAGCCACCCTATTTAAGCTTCAGTTTCAGTATTTGACTTTCCATTGAATATTCTGGTTCTAAATAGTCGGGTTCTAAAGGTACTTTGTATTCTTCAGAAAAGGGGACAAGCAGAAGAAAGATCCATAGAAAAGAGATGGAGGAAAAGGGAGAGACAGTTTCACTGAACTATGGACTGCGTGAAGGGGGAATAATCTTGGATAAAACTAGGAAGGTAGGCTGGAACTGGTTGTGAAGGGCTTTAAATGCCTAAAGACCAATTAATTGATTTCATAAGGGGAATAGGGAGCCACAGCCTCTGAAGTTTATGGAGTAGGGGCTAGGTCCATGCTTTAAGAAAATCAGCCACGTGGGAGATAGAATGGAGTGGGGGCAGGACTTGAGAAGGACAGGAGCCCAATTCCATAGGTTCTGGTCTCGTACCAGGCCCAATGAGCTCTCTGCCAGTGGCCACAGCTTCCAGGGAGATGACCTTTCCTCTTGTTGAGCAGCAAACCACTGGCTTCTCTTGAGGCAATAATTCCACACTCTGCCAAGCAACCCCACTTGAATCCAAGTTGTTTCCTTTTCTTGTTGAGAAAAAGGGCTGTGTGTTAGCACAGAGATGCCTTGTTCTCCTCCTTTTCCTCTGGTACAACTCAGCTTAGCCTTTGTGTAAACACCAGAGAGCATGGTAGGGGCCCAAGGAGGACTCCACCGGCTCACTTTACCAAAAGGCAAGTTCCTTGCTTAGAAGAATGAGAGTAGTCAGACCAACAGAAGCATTTTGCTGCAGACTTGGGTTCCTCTCCATCTTCTTAACTACATGGGATCTTTAGGCAGGCCACTTTCCTGAGAATCTATCTCAGGGATTCTATTTTCTATTCTCTAAAATGAAGGTTTTGTGACTCTGAAACCTCTTCTAGCCCTGGGAGCAACTCCAAACTTCCTCATTTTGCAGATAAGGAAGCAGAGACCAAGACAGGCAAAATGATTTGGCCAAAATAAAAAATGGATCTGGTAAATGACAGGGGTGGGATTTGAACTTTGGTCTTCTGACTCCCTTACCCAGTGCTATTTTCTCTGTACCAAGTCCTTGCCATTTGCCTCTCCGAGGAGAGAGGAGACATTGAATGTGCTCTCCCAGTGGGCTTCCACTAAACCAGAAAATTTAGTTCCTCTGAGGCTAGGGAGTCCAGGACAACTCCCAAGGACACACAGAAACCCAGGGCCAGCTGAGCTTGGAGACAAACAGCCACCAGCTGCTGCCACCTGGAGGGGCCCCAGGAAATAGGCCATTAACCAGGATACTGCTTTGGAGGAAAAGTGCCCGTACCCCACCTGCTCCTGGTGGAAGCTGCCAACTTCAGGCCTGCCTAGGGTGGGGGCTGGAGGGGCAGCAAATTCCAGCCTCAGTCCCATGAGCCAGGTTGAAGGCAGCATGGAGGGTTAGGATGGAGTCAAAAGGACTCAGTTTGAATTATTCTCTTTTCAGACACTGAGGGCTAGCTGTGTGATCACAAAAAACCCCTCTAAAAAACTTAAGTTTATTTATCTGTAAAATGGGATAGTAACACTTGCCTCCCCCCGGCCATTGTGAGAACCCAGACATGTACAAGTGCTTTGCAAACTATAAAGCATTAGATAAACAAGTGATTGATATTTTGTCAAAGTAAGTGTTTTATAAATGTTTGTTGGGTAGATAAACACACACACACACACACACACACACACACACACACACACACACACACACACCCGCAGCTTTCTTCTGGGAGCATCAGGGATAAGCAGAGACCCTCTGGGCTCAGCTATTTCATTTTTCCTTCCAGCCCTCCAGAGGACTGGAGGAATTTAGATGATGCTTTTGGGGTTTGGGTTCTCTGGCTAGACCCTCAGGGCATTCAGGAAAGAGCTCTTCATCCTAGGAGACCTGGATTGGAAAGGGAGTTCTGATGACTTCCTACTTCTGTGACCCTGGGCAAATGCTTTCTCTTCTCTGAGCCTCAGTTTTTTCATTTGTAAAATGGGCATAATAATACTTTTGTGGCCTTTCTCACTTTGAAAGTGCTATAGAAATGTGGCTTCTTATTATTGTAAACAACTAATTGTTTAGGAGAAGGGCACACACAGGAAAAAAATCTCTTTGGGAAAATTCTCTTTTTGTGGTGATAACTGAGCCCAAGGATTTATTGGCAAATGTTTAACAACTGGCTGTCTGAAAATTTAAATTTAATCTGCACTATGAACATTTCCTCCATCACTTTATGAAGTCTAGATAATAAACAAAACAATAAATCAAGCTTTTGATTTGTAATGTTTGCCATAAATGCTCACACTGAAAACATAAGTGTTGGCTCTGGGTTTGAGGCAGCTCCAGAATACTCCTGCCTGAATCTGTCCAGCTAAGACTGCTTCTCCCCTCCCTGCTCCCTCCCCAGTTTATAGATTTATAGATGACCATCCATTGGCTGGGGGAAGCAGCTGCCCCCTTCAGGTTACTCTGGCAGTAAGAAGAAAGATGCTGTCTAGAGCTCCTGGGAAATGCTTTGGGGATGTTTCTTTTCCAGCCTCACTCTGCCCCCAGATCAAAAAAGAAAGCCTTCCCCTCTAAGCCCCACTCTCAATGTTTCTTGGAGGAGACCACTTCCTTTCAGCAGAATTGGCTGCCCTGGCTTGAATTCCTTGGCACTGGTAAATGGCATGCAATTGTGATGAGGAGATGGAGGAGGCCAGCAACATTTGGCAGGGGGGTCTGCCCCTCTTTAGAGCCTGCCAGCCTCTCTCCCAAGCCCATGAAACATTTTCTAGCCCCCATCCTACAAGAAGTAGCTGGATGGAGGCAGCTAGGTGGCTTAGTGAACAGAAAGCCAGCCCTAGAGGCAGGAAGCCCTGGGTTCAAATCTTGCCTCAGACATTTCCTAGCTATGTGACCCTGGAAAAGTCACTTAACCCGATTGCTTAGCCCTTCTGACTTATCTGCCTTGGAACCAATACTTACTATCAGTTCTAAGATAGACTGTAAGGGCTTAAAAAAAATGAAGTAGTTGGATGCCTGGGGACGATGGCACTATGCCATCTTGAAAGAGTCTCAGCATAAGGGCCATCTTCCATCATAGATATAAATCTATCTTTTTAAATTGTATTTATTTTTATTTTTTATTTTTTCCCATGGTTACATGATCCTTGTTGTCTCCCTCCCCTCTTCCATCCCCCCTTCCTTGGAATTGACAATTCCACTGGGTTATACATATATCATAGATATAAATCTAGAAGAGATTCAGTCCATGTAGTTCAACCTTTGAGATGAGGAAACTGAGGCCATCTTGGGATCATAGATTAGAATCTAGAAGGGACCTCAGAGCTCATCTGTTCCTTTCATTTTATAAATGAGGAAGCTGAGGGAAAGAGTCTAAGTGACTTAGGAACAGAAACATAGAGCTGGAAGGAAACTCAGAGGCTATTTGGTCTAATCTCTTACTTTTATAGATGAAAAAAAAAAAAAGCCTCCCAGAGGTTCAATTACCCAGGTTCACAGAGCTAATATGTATCAGGGGTAGGATTCAAACTCATGTCTTTCTGCCTCCCAAACCAGCAATATTTCTCCTGTATTCCGCTATCTCTTGGTGTGGCCTCATTTGATCCTTGACTTTGCAGGGAGAAGAGACTTCGTGCCTCAGTGCACAGTATTTGAAGGCTCATAAAGCCATTTCCTTCACCTGAGTGAGATAGTGTGAACATCGTTATTTCCATTTTACTGACGAGGTCACTGGAGGCTCAGAGGGCAGTCAGACAGCCAGGAAGGGTTAGAGTCAGGATATGAAAAGAGGTCACTTTCCATTTTACTGCTTTGTTTCTAGAACTTGGGGCTTGAAAGGGCCACGTGCTTGGGAGACAGACAATGGTGAGAGCTAGGATTGGTCCCACATCCTCCCAGGTCAAAGCATCCTTTTGGGGTATGACTCATGGAATCATGGTTACGGTTTAATCAATCAACAAGCAATTTTGGAAACCTGTGTGCTAGGAAACCCTGGGCTAGGTGCTGGATTTGGTGGAGAGAGGGAGGGACACTCAGATATGATCCCTCGCTTTGTCCAATTCCCATAGCCAGGGAGATGAGATGAGCATCTGAGAATAGCACTGCAGCCTGCTGTAACCACGGGCTAATGGTTTTAGTCCTGCCAGGCTCATGAACAAATGAAGTCGACTGGAATGAGATGCTCAAATGGGAGTGGGGGGGGGGGGCCCTGAGGCAGACCAACCTAGGCCTGGCTCAAGGAGAGGGATAAATTCTCTTTTTCACCCCAGGGGCGATGTGATTGTTGAAACTGTAATGATAGTAACAGCGAAGGGGAAACAGAGGGAGGGCAACAATGGGCTCAGAAGGAAGAACAGTAGCGAGGAAAGGAATGGGGACAGTAATGAGATCACCAATGGGAAAAGCAGTAGAACTGTTGTGGCGGGGGGCAAGGGAGCTAGCCATGGGGGCAGCAGGGGAGCCAGTGATGGGGGTATCAGGGGAGCCAGTGATGGGGG
>NC_058130.1:65470608-65515908 GCF_016433145.1 Gracilinanus agilis
CTCCTCTCCTCTCCTCTCCTCTCCTCTCCTCTCCTCTCCTCTCCTCTCCTCTTTCTCTCTTCCTCTCCCTGTCCCTTTCCCTCTCTCTTTCTCTTTCTCTCTTTCTCACTCTCTCCCTGTCTCTGTCTCTCCTGTCCATCTTAGAATCAATACTGTGAATTGTTACCAAGGCAGAAGGGTGGAAAGAGCTAGGTGATGGGAATTGTGCCCTATCCAGGATCACACAGCTAAGTGTCTGAGGTCAAATTTGAACCCAGGACCTTCAATCTCTAAGTCTGGCTCCCAATCTACTGAGCAACCTAGCTGTCCCTTTTTGGGTTTTATTCTTACATATCTACTTGCCTGCTGGATATCTTCATCTGAATATACTGCCAGCACTTTTAATTCAACATATTCCAAACTGAGATCATCATATCCTCCCTTAAACCTCCCAATTTCCCTATTACAATCCTCCCAGCCATTCAGGCTTGAAACTTCAAGGTCATCCCATGATTCCAGAGGACTCCTAATAAAGAAACGTATCTGCCTTCTGAAGAGAGGTGATGGATTCAGGATTAAAAATGAGACACATGTACATTTTTGGACATTGCCAGTGTGGGGATTTGTTCTGCTTGACTGCATATTTGTTACAAGGGTCTTATTTCTGTTTCTGTTTTGTTTTGTTTTTTCCCCAATGAGTGAGGAAAGGTATGAGGGAGAGAAAATGAATGTTTGTTAATAAAATTTTTAAAAAGAGTAGCCTAAAGGAAAAAGAAACCTCTGGATCATTTTTTATTCTTTCCTTTCCCTTCACTCCCAAGTTGAATCATTTGCCAAATTCCATATTTTTCACATGTATCCCTTCCTTTCTGCTCATGTTGCTGCCACCCTAGAACAGGCCTTTATTTATTATTTCTTGTCTAAATCACAGTGTTGGCCTCCTAATTGGAGTTCCTTGTTTTAATCTATGCCCCCCCCCCTTTATTTCATTCTTTTCCAAACCCTTATATCCTGTCTTAGTATTAATTCTAAGGCAGAAGAGTGGCAAAGGCTAAGCTTTTGGGGTTAAGCAACCTGCTCAGGGTCATACAACCAGGAAGTGTCTAAGACCAAATTATAACCTAAGACCTGGCCTGGCTCTTTATCCAATGAGCTACTCAGCTGCCTGTCTTCTCCCTCTCCCATTAGATTTTAAGCACTCTGAGGGAGATTGGTTTTTTCATCCCATCGTTAGCATCTAGCCAAGAGCTTTGTAGGTACTTAAATTTTTTTTTATTTAATTGATTAATTAAGAAATTTTTTCCATGGTTACACGATTCATGTTCTTTCTCTCCCTCCTTCCACCCCCCCCTCCCATAGCTAACAAGCAATTCCACTGTGTCATTGATCAAGACCTATTTCCATATTATTGATATTTGCACTAGGGTGATTGTTTAGAGTTTTAGGCACTTTTTAATTCTCCAGGTATCTGTGCTGAGATTTCAACTATGTGGCCTTCCTTCCACTGGTGCCCATTTGGCAAACATTTATGACCTGGTAGATAATCATAACAATCACTCTCATGTATATAGTCTGTGAGAATTGCTGAGGATAAAACATTCTTCTTCTGTAATAATAGTGCTGATGATAATAATAGCTAACATTTACATAGTGCTTTAAAGTTTACAAAACATTTCACAGCTATTATGTGATCTGATCCCTTGAACAACCCTGTGAAGTAGATGCTATTATTATCCAAATTTTACAGATGAGAAAACTAAGGCTGAGAGGTAGCAGCCTCTCTGAACTGAGCCAAGGAGGTCCTTGGATGACTCCTGGCTCTGGAGGAGAGAAGAAGCCTTTACAGGTGGATGGGGCCTGGCCTCTGAAAACCCAGGGTCTCCTCCACCCCATACTGACCAAGCTTTGCTCATGGTATATGCTCAATAAATGCTAAACTGAATGGAAGAGGGGGCAGCTGGGTAGCTCAGTGGATTGAGAGTCAGGCCTAGGACGGGAGGTCCTAGGTTCAAATCTGACCTCAGACACTTCCCGGCTGTGTGACCCTGGGCAAGTCACTTAACCCCCATTGCCTACCCTTAACACTCTTCCACCTAGGAGCCAATACACAGAAGTTAAGGGTTTAAAATTAAAAAAAAAAAAAAAAAAAAAAAAAAAAAGAAAATGTAAACGGAATGGAAGACCTTTGGCTCTAGGAGACTTTTCAGTCTTCCAGACCCTCTGGGCAGGAAAACATCCTAAATCTCATCAATTAATCCTTCTGGAAGGATCATAGGAACAGATTTATAACTAGAAGGGACTTTAGAGATTATCTAGTTTAATCCTTTCATTTTTTAGAGGGAGAAATGAAACCAGGGAGGGCCTTATTGACCTACTCAAGGTCACAGTAGGAAATAGTCAGGGCTGGGATTTGAACTCTGATCCTCCAGCGCTGAGGGACTTATAACAAAGAATGCTCTCCAGGGAAAGAACTATTGGAGTTGGAATCCACATTGGATTGGAATCCATGCAGAGCAAAGCATATGATTTTTCACTTAAATTTATTTGGGGCTTTTGTTTTAATATGATTATTTTCTTATTTTTAAAAAGTTTTTTCCCACTTTTTCCTTTTTATTGTCATGCAAAATACATTTTCATATTGATCACTGTTGTAAGAGCATACTCATATGTAACCAAAACCCCAAAACAAAACCCTAAATAATACATTGATGCGAAAGATGACTCCAACTTCTTTCTCTTATGCCTTCCCCGTCATAAGTCTTTCAGGTTTATCCCAGATATATGATTATTTTCTTACAAAAATGAACCATATAGAAATATATTTTGTATGATAATACATGTATAACCCAGATCAAATTGCTGGCCAGCTGCAGGAGCAGGGAAGGTGGGAAGTAGGGAAACAACTTGGATCTTATAACTTTGGAAAACTTATGTGGAAATTTGTTATTACATGTAATTGGTAAAAAAAAAAATCTTTATAATTAAAAAAAAAGTGAACTCTGGTCCTCTGATTCCAAATCTGACATTTTTTCCACTGCCATTGACAACTAAACTGAGAGCAAAATCCAAGAGGGAAAGGGAAGTGTCTATAATGTGCCAGGCAACATGCTAAGAGCTTTACAAATACAGGCATACTTCGTTTTATTGTGTTTCACAGATAATTGTGATTTTTACAAATTGAAGGTTCCTGGCAACATTTGTTGGCACCAGTTTTCCAACGGCATATGCTTGCTTTGTATAATTCTCACAATATTTCAAGCTTTTTCATGATTGTTATATCTGTTACGGTGACCTGTGATCAGTGGTCTTCAATGTTACTATTGTAATTGTTTCAGGGTACTATGTACTGTACCTGTATAAAATGGCAAACTGACTAAATAAATCTGTTCTGACTGTTTTATCAACTAGCCATTCCTGTCTTTCTCCCTCTTCTCAGCCCTCTCATTCCCTGAGACAAAACAATATTGAAATTAGGCCAATTAATAACCCTACAATGACCTTTAAGTATTCAAGTGAAGGGAAGAGTCAATCCATGCAACAGATTCATTGTTTTATTTTAAGAAATTGCCACAGTCCTCCCAGGCTTCAGCTACCATCACCTGGATCAGTCAGCAGCCATCAACACTGAGGCAAGACCCTCTGCTAGCAAAAAGACTGACTTGATGAAGGTTCCGATGGTGGCATTAAAATTAAATTAAAATTTTTTTAATTAAAAAAAATTAGAATTTTTAGCAATAAAGTAATTTTATGTAAGGTATATAGTAATCCATGTACATATATGTATAATATAGACATAGTACTACATGGATATGTCTATATATAATACAGACATAATATACTATTGTACACTTAATAGACGACAGTATAATGTAAATATAACTTTAATATGCACTGGGAAACCAAAAAAATCATGTGACTTGCTTTGTGATATTCACTTTATTGCGGTGGTCTGAAACTGAACCTGAGACATCTCTGATGAACTTAATTTTCACAATGATCCGAGCGGTAGGTGCTATTATCATCTTCATTTTAGAGTTGAAGAAACTGAGAAAGATAGAGGTTAAATGAGTTGCTGAGTGTCACCTAGATCCCTCTGAAGACTTGAAGGGACTGAAAAAAGTTGCCAAAGAGATGTATGGGAAGACCATCAGGATTAGGGGGATGGCCTGGGTCAAATATGCTGACTTCACACCTTTGTACTCCCCTTTGGACCCCCCAAAGCTCTCTGATCCAGTGTTCTAGTTCATAGTGGGGCATCAATCTAATCTCATTATGTCATCTCATTTCTCTCAACCAGGCATTTAATTTCCTTTCTAGAAGTCTGACTATGGATACAGCAAAGTCTCCAGTTAGCTCCCTCCTCCCTCTAGTGGTAGGAACCCAATTTTTCTGCTCTGTATAACCCCAAGGAGACTGCTCCTACAGCTTGGAGGGGAAGCCCTGAGCTCCTTTGCTTCTTGGTTCAGGCATTTTCTCCTTGGGTTAAGGCTAATGGTGAGAACTTCACTCCCACTGGCTTCCTCAGGGAAGTTGCCAGACAATGGTTGTTAATGGAATGCAGAGAGAGGGAGAAGCAGGATGGGGAATTTAAATGCTTTCGCCCAAGTCCTATTTTGTAGGAAGAGAATAAAGGATGGCTCTTTTAGAGGGAGAGGGGAAGGACTGCATTAGGTCTTGTAAGTGATATAAAAACCAAAGATAGCAATAAATATCTATTAAAAACAAAGAAGAATTCATCTCCACCCCAAGGGAGAGGACTCTGTGCCAGACAGACCACATCTGGAGTGCTGGGGTTGAGTTTCTGGATGCTCTGGGGGAAGTCACATTACTCTTTGGTTCAAATCCTTGTTATATGTGTGTTTAAATTGCTTCATTTGAGGCAGAGGGTCTAACAGCTCTGACACCACTTGTGTGACGTTGGTAATCATTTAATTTCTCGAGGTCTCAGTTTGCCCCTTTGTAAAATTAGGCAAAGGTCCCCAGGGTCCCTTCTGGGTCAAAATTTATGATCCCTGTGGTATAGTTCTTTTAATGGCATCACAGAGACAAAGAATCACCAAATTTCATCATGGAAGGATCTTTGTGGACACTTTCTGGTCCAACAAATTATCTGAATAGGAAGCCTTTCTACTAATATATGATCTGGCCTCTACCTGAGGACCTGTAAGTATAGGGTAACTCACTTCCTTCAGAGGTGGTTGATTCTCCTTTTGAATACCTCTAATGGTTAGGCAACTTTATTTTTTGGATATGGAGCTGAAACCTTCCTCCTTGATTTTTTTTTAAAACCCTCACCTTCCATCTTGGAGTCAATACTGTGTACTGGCTCCAAGGCAGAAGAGTAGTAAGGGTAGGCAATGGGGGTCAAGTGATTTGCCCAGGGTCGCACAGCTGGGACGTGTCTGAGGTCAGATTTGAACCTAGGACCTCCCGTCTCTAGGCCTGGCTCTCAATCCACTGAGCTACCCAGTTGCCCCCTCCTCCTTGATTTTTAAAAGCTAAATCCTGGCTTCCAACTTACTTAGGCGCGGGTAGGTAGTACAATGGATAGAGTGCTTGGCCTAGAGTAGTTCAAATTCACCTAAGATTCTTACTAGCTGTGTGACCTTGGGCAAGTCACTTCAACCTGTTTGCCTCAATTTTCTTGTCTGCCAAATGAGATGGAGAAGGAAATGGTAAACCACTTTAATATCTTTGCCAAGAAAACTGACTGAAATGACTGAACAGTAGTAACTTTCCAAAAGTCCATTTGTAAGCCATTAGCTTTAAAGAGCTGGAAAGGACTTTTGGGGTCATCTAGTTCAACCTCCTCTTTTTTATAAAGGTTCAGAGAGGGAAGAAAGTCATATAAAGTCACATGGGGAGTGAGCAAAAGTTCCTCATTTGTTTGAAGCTCAGAGTTCATTAACCCACAGGGATGATGTCATATATGTTAACTAGATTTCCAGGCCTGTCCACAAAAGCCTTTTTAGCACACAATATTGCTAAGATACTGTATATGTCCAATGAAAACCAGAAAATAATAGTGTTGCATTATTAAATGAAACTTGACTACAGAAAAAGAAAGAGTTCATTATTTGTCTTGGATGCTGGGACTTGAAGAAAAGCAGGTTTCATTAGAAGAGGAGGAGGAGAAGACAGAAGGTTTGTGAAGATTCTAAAGAGACTTGTGGACCCTTTCAAGGACATTAAAGGTGGAGTTTCCTGTTTTTTTTTTTTTTTAAGTCTAATTTCATTTCAACAGTGATAACTTCCCTTTTTCTTGATGCAAGTCTATCACCAGCAGAGTTCTCATGCTTATCAAAAGGAGTGTAAGAAAGGAAAAGAGATAGGGCAGAAGAGAGGTCTGGTGAATGTAACCTATACTCAGTCTTGTCCTCTTATCTTTTAATTAATATTTTCCTCTGGTCTCATCATCTGAGGATGATATGAAGAAAGCCTGGAGAAGTAGCTTCTCATGATACTGAAACCCAAGGGAGTAACTGCTCTCCGTCTCCCCTTTCATTAGGGGTTTTGGTAAACATATACTTGCAGCTAGCAAACCTGCTTGAGTAATAAGAAAGAGGGAGATGGGATATGTACAATGTGCTGTCCATGGCTGACCATTGTCCTTTCTACTTCTAAACTTAAAAAGCTGGACTTCCTGGTTCTCACAAGGACATTGGGTGTGAGCAACTGCTGCCTTTGGGTTTAGCTGACCAGAAAGGTGGGAACAGCTGTGGCTACACTGCTGCTACCAGAGACTTAAAAGACCCCAAAATGAATTAAATGGAGATTAGTGCTGAGAGAAATCCAGATCCTAGAACAGAGACAGAGAGAGGAGCCACAAGGAGAGACATCCTAAACTACTGAGACTGCCAGACACTGTGAATACTGTGAGTTTGGGAGGAAAAGACTGGCCTTCAACATTGCCTCTCCCACTCTCCTTCATTTTTAGAACATGATTTGAGATAAGTGAACATACCCACCCCTTTCTCCTTTATTCCTTTCCATGAGATATGGAGGTAGTAGTTCAGGAGTTATCTCTGCTATGCCCAAAGTGCAAGGAGGGCAAATGGGAGGAGGTTTTAGAATATGACTAATATTCTCCATAAAGTATATGATCAAATCACACACTTAGGTTATTGGACAAGATCTGAGAGAGAGAGAGAGAGAGAGAGAGAGAGAGAGAGAAAGAGAGNTGGCTTCCACAAATCTCCATTTAATTTCTTATGCTAAGCTATGATATAATGAAACCACAATGGGGAAAGTCATGATGGAGAAAAGATAACTCTGTGTGTGTGTGTGTGTGTGTGTGTGTGTGTGTGTGTGTGTGTGTGTGTGTGTGTGAAAAAGAGATTTCTTGAGGTGGAATTAACTGATTTGGAAACTCAACAAATGCTTTAATGTCCTGACTGATGTACTATTGATACCTATATTTGGCTCTGCTCTGTTCAACCCTCTTATCAATGGCTTGTAGACAAAGAAGACAAGCTTATTAAGTTTGTAGATGTAACAAAGTTGGGAACTAATTAGTTGGACTGGTAGGTCAGGGATCAAAATGCTCAGGATAGAGTGGAATAGTGCACTGAATCTATAAAGATTAAATTTAGCAGAGATGAATGTAAAATTCTTCATCTAGCTTTAAAGAAATCACTTTAACAAATACTGGTTAACCATCAGTCAAAAGTGCCAGATTTTATACTTAATGCTAATTATACAAAAAGGGGCAAATGCAGTATCTCTTCTCTTAAGGAGCTCATATTCTAATGAGGAAGATAACATGCAAATATCTATGTATATACAAAATACATCTGCTATAAGTAGAAGGTAATCTCAGTGGGAAGGCACTGGTTGGAAGGGAGCACTGGGAGAAGCTTGTCATAGAAGGCGGGATGTAAGGTGAGTCTTGAAGGAGGTGAGGGAAGCATAGTGCCTGGCACATAGTAGATCCTGTGGAATACCCCTTTACCATTCAAACCTTTTTTGCTTAGAGGCAGCTGGGGGTTCAATGGATAGAGCACTGGGTCCAGAATAAGGGAGACCCAAGTTAAAATCTGGCCAAAGATACTAGCTGTGTGATTCTGGGAAAGTTACTTAACCTCTGTTTACCTCAGTTTCCTCAAATGCAAAAAGGGAATAAAAGTAGCACCTGCTTCTCTGGGTTGTTGTGAGGATCAAAAAGAGATAATATTTGTTAAAAGCACTTAGCATAGTGCCTACACATAGTAGGGACTATATTATTGTTTATTCTCTTCCTCTCCTGTGGTCCCATGATAGTACCCCATTTTGGTTTTTCTTCTACCTTTCTGCCAGTTTGTTTCCTGGCTTCTTCACTGGCTTCCTTCTTCCTCCTCCTCTAATGTAAGTATTCTCTTTCAGATCTCATTAATTTATATGACTTTGGTTACTTATTTTTATTTTTATGACTCCTCCAAATTTAACTCTCTGGGTCTTTTTAACTCTAGCCCTATATTTCCAATTGCCTGACAGATGTTTATGCTCCTAGTTTTCCGACTCAAATGTCCCAAACTAAACTGATCATCTTTCCTTCAGAACAAGTTCCTCTTTCTGATTTCTATAATTTTCCATCATGGTACCACCTTTATCTCATTTACTGAGCCTTGAAATCTGAGTCATCTTTGACTCCTCTGTCTCTTTTGTCCTCCCACCCTTAATCAAATCAGTCACCAAGTCCTGTCAGCTCTTCCCTTTGGAATGTCTCATTTCTATTTTCTTCCTTTCATTGCCATCACCCAAGTTCAGAACCTTTACTGCCTCATGTCTGGGCAGCTGAAAAAGTTTCTTGGGTTTCCTGGCTCCAGTCTCCTCTCTTCCAATCTGTTCAACACAGGATTTTCATGGGAATTTTCCTTAAATGTCACTTTCTTGCTCAAAAACTGTCTATGCCTCTCCATGGCCGATGTGATAAAGTCTAAATTCCTCTGACTAGCAGTCCATTGACTTGTCCCAACCTACTTCTCTGTCTTCTCTTTCTCTCAAAACTTCTTCAGTTTTATTCCTCCTCCAATAATCTTTGTGCTTTTCTTTCTTCATGTATCTGAAGTAGTCTCCCCTTCATCCTACCCATCCTTCAAGTCCCAGTTGAAACTTAATCTCCTTAATGAAGATTTCCCTAGTAAGTATCTCTTCTGAACTTCTATAGGGCATACTGCCTATACCATTCATAGAATACTCATCATATATGTCTTCTACTATGCATATTTGTGTATTTGTCTTGTCTCTCCTAGACTATAAACTCCCTGAGGACAGGGACCATTTTTAGTGTTTGCACATGCATTTTTAATGGAAAGTTCTTAAAAATATTTGTGAAATGATTGAATAACTAGTTCTGTTTCATGAAATCTACATATTTATCTATAAAAATCTACCAAAAAATCTACTTTAAGGAAATCTGAATCCACGGACACCACATTATTTGTTTTTAATGTTCAGTCATTTTGGGTTCTGTCTACTGCTTTATGTAACCCCATGTGGAGTTTTTTTGGAAAAGATACTCATGTGGTTTGCCATTTCTTTCTCCAGCTCATAAGGAAATGGAGGCTAATGGAGTTAAATGATTTGCCCAGGGTCACATAGCTAATAAGTATCTGAAGCTAGATTTAAACTTAGGAAGATGAGTCATCCCAACTCCAGGCTTTATCCACAGCAGCAGCACCTAGCTGCTGTACCCTACCTTATATACTAACTGGCTAATAGAATTGACTCCTTATAGGAATGCACTTGGTCATGTTCAATTAGTAAAAATTTTAAAATATGTAAGAAAGCTCATATCAAAATCTTAATATTTTGAGATTAGAAATTTTGAGATAGGAAATGTTAAGAATCAGCATTTTGTATGACTCTATAAAAATAAATTATATTTAGTTTGAGTCTAAAATCAGAGAGCCCGGAGCATAGAATCCTACATTGCTATTCATTAGCTGTGTAGTCTGGACTTGGGTTTTGGTTTCCTCATCTGTAAAATGAGGAAGTTAAACTGCACTATCTCTATGGTATTTTAAACCCTAAATCCTAGGATCTGTGGTCAATATCCACAAAGTAATTTTGAGAGTGAGTTTCCAGAGTCTGATCATTCAGTTTTGCTCTCTCTGGGAGTATTGCATATAAGTTCACAGAACTTCTGGTACAAAGGGTTTTTAAGTTGTTCAATCTGACTTATAAGGGGCAGCTAGGTGATGCCATAGTGCATAGAGCACTGGGCCTAGAATTAGGAATATCTGAGTTCAAATCCAGTCTCAGACACTTACTGGCTATGTGACCCTGGGCGTCACCTAACCCTGTTGACCTCCCTTTCCTTATCTGTAAAATGAGGTGGTTGGACTAAATGAACCAACCTGTTCTCTTGCTGTCCTATATCTATGATCTCTCTAAAATACCCCTAACAAATATGTCCTCTTACTTTTGTTCAAAGACTTCCTATGAGCAACTTCCTAAGACATCCTATTGACACTTTTAGAGAGCTTTAACTTTTGGGAAGTTTTTCCTTATGCAATATCTTCATTGATCTACCCAACTAGGGCTGAGGGAGTAGGAGGAAGGAGCCCAGAGCCCTGTCTACCAAACTTCATAACTATGAAGCTATGGAAAGAAGCAAAGAATGGGGGAGTTAGATTTAGCCTGTGGAAGTAACAGAGGGAAAGGCTGGAACACAAAGTTTTTTAAAAATGAGAAAGGAAAGGGAAGGAGAAATGGGAGGTAATGGTACCAGATGGGGTATCTATACATCCCTTGGCAACTGCCTGAACAGGACTGAGAAGGCATGCTCCATGAAGGACTATTTCCTTATAATTGCTGGTATAAGGAGGATCAGAGATAAACAGCATCCCCATACTTGTTAGCATTAGGATAGTAATGAAGATGCATCCCAGGGCAAAGGTTCAGCTGAAAACTTATGCTATGAATGGTTGACCCACCTGCCATCTTGTGCTAGGGCTTGAGAGTGAGGTTGTAAGGTTTGAATCTGACCATCTGAATTTTGTTCCTTAAACTGTCTTCTCCTCCCCTCCCCTCCCCTNAAAAGGGAAGTTCAAAAGAGAGATTTGTGGGAAAGATAGTGATTTATGTTTTGAACTTGTTGAATTTGAGATACCTAACAGACAGTTTGTAATGTGTGTCTAACTTTGGAGAGAGACTAGGATATATTGATAATGAATAGAAAGGTGATAGTTGCCTTGTATTTTGCTCCAGTCAGATCACAATTAAAGTTTTATGTTCAGTTCTATGTGCCACATTTAAGGAAGGACATTGATAAGCCAAAAAAGGTACAAAGGAGGCCATCCAAAATGGTGATTGGCCTCAAGTTTCTACCATATGATGATCAGTTGAAATAATCGAGATGTTTTACCTAGAAAAGGAAAGACTCAGGGGATGGCATGATAGCTGCTCTCATATATTTGAAAAACTAACTTTTTTTGTTCCTGTTTTCTCTCTCTCTCTCTCTCTCTCTCTCTCTCTCTCTCTCTCTCTCTCTCTCTCTCTCAGCTAGGTGGTATAGTGGACAGAGCACTGGGGTTTGGAGGGGAAGTGGATAGAGTGTGCCTGCAGACACAGTGGAAAGTTGAATCTGAGCACTTTCTTTGAACTCAGAGTTTTGACCTGCCAATTGTCGACTAGAACTGAACATAAAGTTTCAGGGGTGGTTTGTCCAGAGCAGATGATAGACAATTAATCAGCCAACAAATATTTGGTAAATGCTTACTATATACTAGACACTATGATAAATTCCGTGGACATAAAAAGGGGCAAAAGACAGCCCCTGACATCAAGGAGCTTATAGTTTAACAAGAGAGAAAACATTCAGGCAATATATACAAAGGAAGCTAATATTCCTGGATAGTAGGCCTCTCATTATGAAGTCTACATTATTGTCAGCTTTTTTTGGGGCATTCATATCCATTACCAACCCTGGCACTGTAGTTCATTAAAACTGCCAGATTTTTTTCAGATGAAATACTATCTAGTAACATCTTCCCCATCTTATACTTGTAAAGTTGAATTTTGAATCCAAGTAAATCAAACTTTTGCCCCACTAAATTTTATTTGACTAATTCACTATAATATTCCACTCTATTGAGGTCTTCATGGGTCTTGACCTTGTTATGTATGATATGTTATCTATCTCTTCTAGCTCAGAGTCACCCACAAATATGATAAGTATCCCTTGATAATTCATGACTTTGACACTGTGGAGATCTGTCTTTGGATCTAGAGGCATATTCTCTATTATTAAAACTACTGGGCCAGATCCTTCTCTGAGGGAGAAGAGTTAAATCTCAGTAGCTACTATTTTTAGTATTACCCATTAATTTCATTAAATCGATAATAGTTAATTGGGAAAAGCTAAGAGAACTCATAGTGCTATCCCATTAGCACCATGTCCACATGGAAAACCTCAAAACACTTGTATTTCAGGCCTAAGTAGCTTCATCAGGTCTTGGGGACTCATAAAATAGATTATAGACTCCTTCCTGTCGTTTGCTCTTTCAAAAATAGGAAGGATGACATTGTATAGTAGAGAGACCATTACCTAGGAATTAGGAGAATTAGATTCCAGTACCAGTTTAGCTCCTGACATTGTACATGACCTTGGACAAATTCTTTTCACTCTTTGGACCTCAGTTTCATTATTTATAAGGTGGGATAAAATTCCTAACACATAGGGTTATTTTGAAGTTTAAGTCAATTCAAGTCAACATTTATTAAGCACCTTCTAGATCACTATGATATTTTGGATACTTTGGAAAGTATCAAATGCCAGATCCAGTTGTAAGATACAGAAATGAGGTATTGCCTAGTTTAAGATATACATTGCAACTGACTTCAGCCATGATATTAACATTAACTCACAGTTCTATCCATTTTATAAAAAGCTATCTTTGCAATAACCTGGTGATACTGGTAGCAAAAATAGGTTCAAAGATTTAGATCTGGAGGTGACTTTAGAGGTCATCTAATCTGACTTACTCATCTTTTCCTCCATTATATAGATTTTTTAAAAAACTATTTTTACTTTTACAAATTATACTCAATTTACAGATAAGGAAATTGAGACTAATAGAGGTCAAGTGACTTTTCCAGGGTCCAAACCTGGTAAGCATCTGTGCCAGGATTCATATTTGGGTTTTCCTAACTCCATATCCTGTATTCTATCCTTTCTACCACAAGATGCCCCAAAAGCCTTTGTGGAGTTTTAAGCTTTAATATCATATATATATATGTATATATATATATATATATATATTTTTAGAACATCTATATTATATTCCTGTTGGATAGTTAGCCAAACTGAGCCATATAGAGGTAAATCTACTTGCCCACAATTATGCTGCTATTAAGTGTCAGAGCTGGGACTTCAATCCAGTTGTCTGGACTTTAAATCCAAAGTTCTCTTTCCTGCTGTCACTCTTAAGATGAGTCCTCCCAAAATGGTTTTCGCCATTCCACTAGTAATTGAATTTCCTCTTTAACAGAATCAAATTGCTATTCCTCAGAGAGAGAGAAATAGAATGCAATGTATTCAAAAAGCTGAATTCACTCATGAAACAAAAATGCATGAGTAATACTTTACTTTGTAAATGAATTTACTATGTGAATTTAACACACCATTCAATTTACTTATACTTCATTTATGTATAACTTTTAAGTTGTCTCTTTTATTATTTAAAGTGATATCCATCCATATAGGAATGATTCTTCTGATTATTAATTTCTTCCTAAGAAGGGAATGCTAAATTGTGTTGGAGTCTTCTTTCATCCCAGAGAGCCAAGAAGAACCTTGGATAGCACCAACTCAGCTTCCTTCCACTTCACCCCTCAACTTACCTACTGGTGATAGCCCGGCCTCAGGGTTTAGATAAAAGAATTATCAAATTTAGAGGTGGAAAGGGTTCTTAGTGACCTAGTTCAACCATCTAATTTTACAAAGGAGGAAAATGAAGTCCAGACCAAACAAGTTTTGTTCAAAATATATCTCTACTCTCCCCCAAGTAAGAATTGAGAATCAAAAGATTGGGACCTGAAGTATGGGCACTTAAAAAACCCCAACAACTTTAGAACACACTGTATGTACTTCATCTCTTTAACATGCCAGTCATGTGACTGGAGGGAAGACAAAGGAAATAAAATTTGAGAGGTGAAATGAGCCTTCTTGGCCAAGGTCAGGAAAGGTAATGGACTTCCAGGATGTAGATCTAGCTGGCACCTATCTCCCAGACTCCTTCTGGAGCACACCAGATAACCCAGCACTAGCTTAGATTTCAGTAAGATAGAGGCAAACTGGCTTTGGGCTCAAAACCAGGGCTGTCAAACGCAGAGCCTGGAAAACTTCTAGGTGCCCAAGGAACCTGATTAAAATGTTAAATGTTTATCAAAATAAATAAAAATACAATACGACATAGCTAATGCTAATTTGTGGTTTTCTAAGTCAATATGTAACCTTTAAAAATCTTTTTCTATTTGAATTTGAACACCCCCTTTCTAGCCTTTCCTTAAACCATGTGCCCAGAACTCTGCTGTCATTTTCAGAATTTGTTTCAAAATGGGTTCTTGTTCTCTCTCTCTCTCTCTCTCTCTCTCTCTCTCTCTCTCTCTCTGTCTCTGTCTCTGTCTCTCTCTCTGTCTCTGTCTCTCTCTGTCTCTCTCTGTCTCTCTCTCTCTGTCTCTCTCTCTCTGTCTCTCTCTCTCTCTCTCTCTCTCTCTCTCTCTCTCTGAAACTGAGGCCCGGAAAGGCCCAGAAATTTGATGTCCAAAATCACCCAGGCAGCGCACATGGTAGAACCAAGATTCGCACGCAGGTCTTCTGACCTTAAAGCCAAAGCTTCTTTCACTTGAGTGAGGGCCCTTCATTTTTCAGAAAGCTTGGAGTGTGCTCAACTTGGAAATTTCTATTTCAGGGAAAAGATAATAATGCCTTGACATAGGCACACTTTGTACTCCACATGTCTGTCCCCCAGCTTGGTGAAGGCAAAGAGCCTTCTCAGCAGATGGCTCCAGAATTATTGGCATGAGTGTCACATGCTCATAATACTGAGGACAGTGAGATGAGAAGATAATGTCTATGTCTTTCAAAATGGCCTGCCCGTGACTGACCCAGTCGAGCTCAGAGTTGCAGATTCAATTCAATTCATCAAATGTTTATCTGGTGCATACTAAGTTCAAGGCACTGTGCCAGCTTTGTAAAATTTGCTGCAAAGCAGGCTTTACTTGTGAGTCAGAAGTAGCCAGCTAATTCTGAGTAACTATGGTTCTAAGGAGTCTTGGGGTGAGAGATGGATTAGAGATCACTTTAATTCCCACAGAAGTTGGGAGGTGACTCTTTCCCAGAGACATGGTCATGTCCACTCAAGATATTATCTGCTACCTATATTTCAGGTGATGAGGACAGACAAAAGGTAGAGGAAACAACATGGAGACAGATAGGATGCTCTAGGAACCTCTTCTTATGAAATATGGCTCATAGTAGATTCATACCAGCATCAAATCTAATAAAAACAAACTTAGATATGGGGAAAACTATTTTCTCTCTCTGCCTCTCTCTTTCTCTCTGACTTTTATCTGTCTGATTCTCACTCTTGACCTGTCTCTCTCTCTGCCTCTCTCTCTCTCTCTCCCATCTCTTCTAAGCTGAAAGTGTAGTAGCCACTCACAAACTCCACTCCAAAACTGATCAGCAAAGAAGTCTTAACCTGTTTTCTGAGCTGGACCAGTTCATCCCTCCTTAAGTAGCCTTGTGATCCTCTTCTTCCTCACCATTAGGATGCCAGATTTAGTATGGACACCAGACTGACTCGAACCCTATGGTAGCTCAGAACTCCTGAACTCAAGTGATCCACCAACCTCAGACTCCTCAGAAGCAGCAAGGACAACAGGCATGTACCTTTATACCCAGTGAGAAACCATTTTTATATTAGAGTTTAGAGACTCATCAATCAGAATACTAAATGTAGCTCTCATGAGAAATTGTGTGGGATCCTGTCCATCCACCTGCATCTGCTGAGTTCTTCAGTTCTGTCTGCTGTTCCTATTTATATCTGGAGAACCACTTAACCTAAGAACTTCCCAATTGCTGCTTTGAATCCACCATGTTCCAGGAACATGTTGGGCTTGGTGGATCATTGTTCAATTGCTTAAATATTGGAGGCATTCTGAGATGTGGAAGGACTAATGCTGCATCCAAGAGAATATCTTCAAGGAGAGCCAATCCCACATAATCAGGGTAGGCAGTTAGTTCCAGATAGTGCTAATGAGCAATTCTACCTTTTCTCATCAAGGAAGAGTTACTTATAGATTCATCCAGGAAGAACAATATCTCAAACTTTGTTAAAAAATAAAAGCTAGGGCAGCTGGGTAGCTCAGTGGAGTGAGAGTCAGGCCTAGAGACAGGAGGTCCTAGGTTCAAACCCGGACTCAGCCACTTCCCAGCTGTGTGACCCTGGGCAAGTCACTTGACCCCCATTGCCCACCCTTACCACTCTTCCACCTATGAGACAATACACCAAAAAGTACAAGGGTTTAAAAAAAAAATAAAAGCTATTGGGGGCAGCTAGGTAGCTCAGTGGATTGAGAGCCAGGCCTAGAGATGGGAGGTCCTAGGTTCAAATCTGGCCTCAGACACTTCCCAGCTGTGTGACCCTGGGCAAGTCACTTGACCTCCATTGCCTAGCCCTTAACACTCTTCTGCCTTGGAGACAATATACAGTATTGACTCCAAGGTGGAAGGTAAGGGTTTAAAAAAAAATAAAAGCTATTGTTAATGGTTATTGGACTTTCTGCAAACTTGAAGGGAGAAACAGGTTGGTCAAAAATACTTGTGGGCTGATGAATTCTGAATACCAATTTGCAAGCTTGGTTTTACTTTCAGGCCTCAGTAAATCTAAACCTGGCTCGACATTGAAAACAATGGAAAGACTATGTTCCAAACTGGTTTGAATGAATGGATTTTCTGTTTTTGGGTGATAGTTTGGAGGTACCATATTCCTCTTGGCTCAAATATTTCAGCCTTTTTTTTTTTTTTTTTTATATACAAATGTTTTTTCCTTCTTGGGAGCGTCGTGTCCTACCTGTTTTCTTAAACCTCACTTGTTCTACAGGACCATCAAATAACTGAATGGCATTTTCTAAGAAGGGTTTTCCTTCCTTGATCATTGTTAAATAGTTTTCAAAATCATATGGAATGTCATAGGGTGAAGTAGAGCACTTAGAAGTTTGAAGACATGAATGTGATTCCTGGTTCTGCTATCTGTTGTCTGTCTGTCTGTCTTTCTTTTTAGCTCTCTCTTTCCTTTTTTTTCCTTATGAATTCTAGGTTGTAAGCTTAGGTCCAACAGTCTATATTCTAAGGTTTCTTTCAGTTCTAATATCCTATGTTCTAAATTATTTTTTAGCTCCAACAGTCTAAGTTCTTCTAAGGTTCCTTCCAGCTCTAACATTGTATGATCTAAGGACCCTTCTATCCAATAGTTTATGTTCTAAGGTTCATTTCAGTTCTAACATTCTATGTTCTAAGTTTTCCAACAATTTATGCTCTAAAATTCCTTCCCTGCTCTAACATTTTATATTCTAAGGACCCTTCCAGCTTTAATATTGTCATGTTTGAAAAGAAATAGACAGAACAGCAATGCAATGATCCAAGACAATTCTGAGGGACCTATGAGAAAGAATGCAAACCACATCCAGAGAAAGAGCTGTGGGAGCAGAAACACAGAAGAAAAACAACTCCTTGATTACATGGGTCAATAAGGATATGATTTGGGATGTAGACTCTAAGTGATCACTCTAGTGCAAATATCAATAATATGGAAATAGATCTTGATCAATGACACATGTAAAACCCAGTGGAATTGCATTACAATGCATTTACATTGAATCATGTAACCACGGAAAATTTTTCTTAATTAATCAATAAAAAAAGAAAATATAAAAAAAGAAAAGAAATAGACAGACTTTTGGGGGCAGTACATATCACATATGGTTTCCTCCACAAAGACTGTTTTATTAAAAAAAGAAGAAACAAAAGGAAAAAATATAGGAAGAAAAGAATCTCTTATTTATTGAGGGAAGGATGAGACAGACACGTCCAGGGTAGCAGACTCCACAGATGGAATTGGGATGGAAGTGGTCAGGTGAAGAAGCCCTATTGAGCTTGCATGCACACATGTATAGCTAATGAAGGCTTGATCAACCTGACTTCTCATCCACCGATAAGTTTTCTAACTCTGTCCTTCACAGGGGCTGGGACAGAATCTCATCTGATGATTTCAATGAAGGAATTATCCATCATCCAAATTTCCAAGTTATTTTTGATTTAAATAACCAAATTACCATTGGCAGAGGTCCTCCTCCCTTGCATCTGCTACATTCATTTTGTTCTTAGTTTTTCTTTTTCTTTTTCTTTTTTTTTTAAACTCTTACCTTCTGTCTTAGAATCAGTACTAAGTATCAGTTCCAAAACAGAAGAGCAATAAGGGCTAGACAATTGTGGCTAAGTGACTTGCCCAGGTATCTGAGGTCACATTTGAACACAGGCCCTCCCGACTCCAGGTCTACCTTTCTATTAATTTTCCCACATTCCTTCATGGTGGGTTTTATCCTTCAGGAAGGGGTAGACTCAATAACTTCTGAGGTCTTTTCCAATTCTGGAATTCTACAATTCTATGACTAGTACTCAAATCTCAAACTTTCTCTGTATAAAGCTTGTATGTACAGAGTTGTTTGCATGTTGTCTCTCCAAGTAGAATTTGAACACCTTAGGAATAGGGACTATTTTTTGATCTTTTTGATATCTCTAGCTCTTAGGCTAATGCCTAACACATAGTGGGTACTTAATAAATGTCTATTGACTGACAACAAAAGGAAAAACAGAACCTGAGGTCATTTGCAAATCCTGTTTACAGTAGGAGTTCAATTTTAGCTAGGGAGTGCATCAAATATTAGGTTAATTGGATAGAATATTTGATAAAATAAAAATTTGAGAAAAATATCTTGCCTGATTGTGGTGCATGGCGACCAGTGTTAAAAAAATGAGTCGCGAATTACTGCAATGGGTAAGGATATTAAAAATGCATTATTTCCTTATTAACCATTCTAAACAGATGCTGAGGATCATCTCGACTAGAAATGAAACTGCTGGAGCAAATAAAACATCCAGCAATTAGCTGAGCACAAATCCGCTGTGTTCCAGCCAGGGACGTGGGCTTGTTGTTTCCCTTTCAGAGTGAATTTAACACTTAATCCTTCTGAGAGTTTTCTAAGTAAATCAGAAAAACTTAGACATGGAAGGGAACCTTAGTCTGCATTGCATTTATGTTTGGTCTGCAGATGCCATTCCTTAGAAGAGAAGCATAGGCTGAGATACATCTGCGCAGGCAGAGTTCCTAATGGGGAGTGTGTGTGTGTGTGTGTGTGTGTGTGTGTGTGTGTGTGTAACAGTGCAATGCTACAATGTTCTGTGATCACTGTCATGTCTGAGCTTTTAATGGAGAAGTTGTTCCATGTGTGAGAGGGAGGAGCCTGACATTTGAGTTCTGTTATAGTAAGTCACATTTGGGGTCTCCCAAGTTGGGGAGAAAGAAGTGCTGGGCTGGGTTCAAATCTAGGCTCTAAGGGGCAGTAGCACAGTGGATGGGGCACAGGACTGTGACTCGGGAGGTCCTGGATTCAAATATAGCCTCAGATATTTCCTAGCTGTATGACCCTGGGCAAGTCACTTAACCCTAATTACCTAGCCCTTACTTCTCTTCTGCCTTAGAATCCATACTCAGCACCAATTCTAAGACAGAAAGTAAGTTTAAGGGACAATAACAACATCAAATGAACAAGTCTAGGCTCCACCAGCTCCTGCTATAGCACTGTGATCTTGAGCAAGTGACATCCATATTCTGAGTTCCAGTTTCTTCATCTGCTAAATAGAGAGAGCAATATTTGCCTTACTTACCTCACTAAGTTGTCGTAGGGGTGATAGAATTTTAGATTCTGGGTTGAAAGAGTCCCCAGTGGTAACTGAATCTACTTTCTTCGTCTCTTCTTTTTAATAGATGAGGAAACAGCTGCACATAGTGCCTAAGTGACTTAGCCAGGGTCACACAGCTACTTAAGTATCTGAGATAGAATTTGAATTCAGGTTTTTCTGCCTCCAAGTCAGCACCTTATCCACTTAGCTGCCTATAATCATGGCACAATGCATGTAAAGCGTGTAACAAACTAGAAGTTATTATTTAAGTGTCAATTATAAGATGCAAGATGGTTGTGGGAAGAGGAGGCAACTTTGGGTAACTCTGCGTCACTTAAGTCCAACTCACGCACAAGTCAAGACATCATCTGTGATGTCACTAGTCTTCTAAAATGAAAGACCATGTGGGCAGTTGGGTAGCTCAGTGGATTGAGAGCCAGGCCTAGAGACAGGAGATCCTAGGTTCAAGCCTGGCTTCAGACACTTCTCAGCTGTGTGACCCTGGGAAAGTCACTTGACCCCCATTGCCTACCCTTACCACTCTTCTGCCAGTATTGACTCCAAGACAGAAGGTAAGGGATTAATTAAAAATAAATAAATAAGGGGGCAGCTGGGTAGCTCAGTGGATTGAGAGCCAGGCCTAGAGATGGGAGGTCCTAGGTTCAAATCTGGCCTCAGGCACTTCCCAGCTGTGTGACCGTGGGCAAGTCACTTGACCCCCATTGCCTACCCTTACCACTCTTCTGCCTTGGAGCCAATACACAGTATTGACTCCAAGACGGAAGGTAAGGGTTTAAAAAAATAAATAAATAAAATGAAAGACCACAACCAACAACTGATTCTGTAGTCATAAAAGATAGGTTTGAATCCTACTTTCTGTTCCTTTCCATGGGCTAATGACTACTTTGGGTTTTGCTTTTTTTCCTCTGTAAAATGAGTTGGTCAGGCTAGATTAGTCTAAAGGTTCTTTCTAGCCATTAAATCAGGAGTTCTTAACCTTCCATGTTCCTTAGATCCCTTGCGCAGTCTGGTGAAACCTTTGCACTCCTCAGAACAATCTCTTCAAAAGCATGATATAAAACATATGAGATTATAAAAGAAACAAGTTATATCAAAATACAAATACCAAAAATAATTTTTAAAAAAGGTTACAGATCCCAGGTTAGGAACTTCTGCTCAAAATCCTGTCATCAGTAGGATCTAGGGCTTGATCTCCCATCCATTTATTAATTAGTCATCAGAAGTCATCCCTTAGGGAAATATCTAACTAATGCTGAGCTCTGCTTCTCTTATCCCTGATAACCCCAGCCACTTGGCAAAAGCCTTTGTGGAATGAATTCAGTAAGGGGTGAGGCGGGTGTGGGGTGTAAATTCTGTTGTCATGGGAAGTGCTATTCTGAGAGAGAAATAGCCCAGGACAACCAAGAGCTTGTCCAGTTGTCTTTCCCCCAATATTTGCATGATATAATTTACAAAGATGTTCTGAGGAAAATGCTTTTAAACTGGAAAGTGCCACATCAATATGATGCCTGGAGTCAGGAAGACTCCTCTTCCTGAATTCAAATCCAGCCTCAGATAGCTGTGTGAACCTGAGCAAGCCACATAACACTGTTTGCCTCAATTTCCTTATGTGTAAAATGAGTTGGAGAAAGAAATGGCAAACCATTCCAGGATCTTTGCCAACAAAACCCCAAATAGGGTCACTAAGAGTTACACATGACTGAACAACAACATTATTATTATCATCATCACTTCTCTCAACTCATGGGAACCCTGATAGCTGAAAGTCTCTCCTTACTCAATGACCCAGAATGAAAAGGATGCTTTTCATATGACTCCAAAGATGCTTCTGCCAGCTGCCATTCACACTGCCGCTCATGGATGTTATTCAACCTGGGCTGCAGGGAGGCTATGGGACACATTCTCTTTGGAGCCAAGAATCTTTAAAGGCAAATTCCCATCCAGTTTGTTCAAGGGGGCAGGTTGTGGCCACCATCAATGTGCTGGTATTCAGATTTTTTCCTTTCAAAATTATTCCTCTCTGAGAAAGGAAATAAAAGATGATGGCAAAGACAAGCCACTTCCCAAGCTGCTTTGAGTCAGCTCCAAATCTCCCATGGATACTCTTCAGAATGTGACCCCAGGAGTTTGGAACACAATCCCAGGGACTTTGTGAATGTCCTCTGTATGGAGCAGACCCAGACTGATGGGAAAGATACAGCCAGAGATGTACACAGAGAGAAAGGCCGGACAGAGAGGCACTGAAGAGCTGGAGAACAATGGGTGCCAACAGAGAGGTGATCAGGGAAAGATAACACAGAGAAGACTATTCAGTTGGATTAATTCTCTTCCATCACTAAAACCTATGAAAACACTGAAAGCATCAGTATGAATGTTAATGCCAGAAAGCCTTGCTACCAACTTTGATCGATTCTCTTTTCCAGGCTCCCTACAAGGGTGCTTATGGCTTTGTTTTTCTTAATGGATGTATTATTGTGGGAATTAAACCAGTGCCTGAAATAGATTGTGATGTTCAGACTGCTGTTTCCCAGCATTCTTCCAATAGCCCAATATTAGGACCTTGAAATAGAGCAAATTTAGGAATTAACAGAATTCATTGTAATCCGGCTCAAGCTAGCAAAAATTTGTCGAGCACCTCATCACATGCTCTTGTATTAGGCACTATGGGGAGATATAAGAGAAATACAAACTATGGCACCATTTTATAAGGACGTTATCTCTCTCTCACTGGAGAGCACAGCACAGGTCAGTATATCATTTTTTAAAACGTCAAACAGATTCTAAGTAAATTAGAGTTCAGAGGAGGGAATTATGATTATGAAATAGATTAGACATGGAAGAAGTAACATGAGCTGGGTCCTGAACTAGAAAGGGAGAGGGAAGGAATTCTAGACGGAGTTTGGGAATAGTTTTGGCAAAGGTATATTGATGGGAATAGTGTCTTCATTCTAGGAGAAATTGAGGATACTGTCCCAGCTGAAGGGTAGTGTTTTTGTGTATGACTCCGTATGAGGTTTTCTTGGCAAAGATTCTAGAGAGGTCTGTCCTTCCCATCTCTAGTGAATTAAGGCAAACAGGGTAAACAACTTACCTAGTATCACACAGGTAGTCAATGTCTACGGTCAAATTTGAGTTCAGATCTTTCTGACTCTAAGTCCAGCACTCTAGCCACTGAACCACTTCACTGTCTAGTGTTCCTGTAGGGAATGACTGATAAGTGGAATTGCTAAATAGGGTGTGATCAGAATATGGAGGGTCTTGAAAATCAGGCTGAGAAGTTTGAACTTAATCCTATAGGGGATGGGGAGCCATTGGGACAGTTTCTCAGAAGACAAATGACATCATGAGGGATGATTTTTTTGGGGAAGATTAATGTGGTGGTAGGGCACATGATGGATTAGAGAGGGGAGAAATCAGAGGTAGAAATTCTAGCTAGGACAGGCTATTGTAATGATCTGAACGAGGACTTGTTTTTGGGTATAAGACTCTAAGAATGGAATGGATGCTTATTCTGTACATTTTGATGGCTTCATATTTTTACAGAACCATAAAATGTTGGAGTTAGAAGGGATATTATAGGCCACCTAGTCAAATATAATTTTTAAATTAAAAATTTTATTTTATGAATGTTTTTGTTTTATCTCATCTATATTTCCTAATATATTACCTCTCCCAGAGAGATTTATCTTTTTTTTTTTTTTTTTTAAACCCTTACATTCTGTCTTGGAGTCAATACTGTGTATTGGTTCCAAGGCAGAAGAGCGGTAAGAGCTAGGCAATGGGGGTTAAGTGACTTGCCCAGGGTCACACAGCTGGGATGTGTCTAAGGCCAGATTTGAACCTAGGACCTCCCATCTCTAGGCCTGGCTCTCAATCCACTGAGCTACCCAGCTGCCCCCAAAGCTATATCTTATAACAAAGAACAAGAGAGGAAAAACAAAAACAAATCTTGCTTAGCAAAAGTAACCAACACATTAACCAAACACAACACAGATATCCATTATACAAAGTATCTTAGTGTAGTTAAAACTAAACTAAGATTTTGGGACATTGTATTGTCCTCTACCTCTGTAAAGAAGGAAAGAAAGTTTATTCTCCTCTCTCTTCTTTAGAGTTAAGTTCAGTCATCATAATTTCATAATATCTAGTTTCAAGTAGGTGACATTTCTAAGGTCAGACAGTCCTTCTGTCCTTCTGCATCTCCTCTAATATCTGTATTTGTGTAGGTGCGAAGAACAATAGTATATGTAGGAGAGCCATCCTGCCATCTAAGAGGAAGGTGTGGTTCTTGGAAGTCATGCTGATGAACAAAGTTTGTGAACTGAATTCTGTGCCCATCACATGTGAATGAGCTGTTACCACACTCTGCCTGAGATTGACAAGTCCTGCATTATTTCCATTCGAACATGCCAAAACAATGGAGCTCCTGCCAATGCTCCCTATAAATGGGAGTTTGCTTGGTTGCTTTGGGACAAAACATTGAAAAGGAATGTAACCCAACTAAATGGTGATGAACACCATTGTTTTGCTGAACTTGAAACTGGACCCCAAATTATTTTCCTGAACTATAACCTAAATCAAATTTCTCTAGAAAAACTTTCAAAACACTTATGAACAATATAAACCTAAATCAATTTAATTATAACATATGTAAAACACTTTGAAAACCTTAAAGTGCTATATAAATTCTAATCATGATTACTTATATTCTTATTATTATCAAAATATCAGAGTATCAAAGATTGAGAGCTGAAAGAGCCCTTCGTTAGGGACCACTGAGGCTAACTCCTTCATTTTATAGATTTAGACACTGAGGCCTGGAGAGATTCAATATAAATTTAATTGAAAAAGCATTTATTCATCAATCAATCAATAAATGTTCATTAAGTGTTTACCAGGCCAGCCACTGAGCTAAAAGCTGGCAACACAAAGACAAAAATGAAATCAATTTTTTTGTCTTCAAGGATAAAACATGCTATGTGCTGGAAAGGTTATGAAAGGCAAAAGACAGTCCCTGTTCTCCAAAGTGCTCATAGTCTAAGGGAGTCAGCAAGACTTGGGTTCAAGGCCTGCTTTTGATATACATTGGCAGTGTGACCACAGATAATTATTTCATCTCAATCTTCAAGGCAACTTGCTAAGATTATTATTTTATAGAAGTGGCAAGCTGCAGCAATGTAGAGATTTCTATGCTATGAATTTCCTATACTAGTGAAATCACAGGTCTCCACCAGGACTAACTAACTAAATAAATAAACACATAAAAAATGAATCTGACTCCTTTCCTTCTAATCTTGGCTCCATTTGTATATATGTAGTCAAGATTAGAAGGAAAGCTATAAATTGGGAAAAATTTTTTGGATAATTTCTTGAATAGAGATCTAATATTTAAAATATATGGAAAATTTTTGTCAGATACACAAGAACATGAGCCATTCCCCAACTGATAAATGGTCAAAAAAAATATGAACAGACAGTTTTTGGATTAAAGAAATCAAAGCTATATGTTACTATATAAATTGCTCTAAATCATTATTGTTTAGAGAAATGCAAATCAAAACAACTCTGAAATATCATCACTATAATGGGAAAAGGATAGAGACAAGGATAAGATTTAAAGAGAAGTGGAAGGTTGTCTTTAAGGCACATGCTAGGAACTCTAGAGAATTCTGGGGGACAGAGGAGGAACAGTTTGGAAGGGACAACTGTTAGAGTGAGTGACTTCCTGTGGAAGTTCCTGTCCTGAAGGGAGGAGGAAAGGCTGGCTTGCTGGAGCTTGGCTACCTCAGCCTGTCAATGGAAAAGGAAAAACTCTAAAATCATCTTGGGAGGTTCTCTGTTTGACTGGAGAACATCTAGCAAGGGATCTGACTATACCTGTCTAAAATCCTGTCAGTTTGGCTTTGAGATTTTACCTCAGGGGTCAGACCCACTGGGGTTGGACTTAGCCATTTTGAAGAGAGCAATCATAATGGGTTTTGGAGGCAGCTTTTGAACGCAACCAAACCAACTACTGAGAGTCATAGACAGGCAGCTTAGCCAGCTCTTTTTGGGGAACAGCTAGGTAGAAGTAGGGAGCTGATAGGTTAGCTTGAAGACCAGAAGATTCCCTCTTGCGAGGGATGTAGATTGTGGTGGGTTGGCTAGCTAGATCCTTTAGAGTCAGGGACACCTTGTTCTGATCCTCAGTTTGTATCCTCTCTTTGAATAAATAGAGATACTGATTTTATATAGCATTGTCTCCAAAGTGTTTTTCAAAACTGGCTCAGTGAGAGAAAGTGATTCTGCTTTACTCTCACTAATAGGGGCTGGAATCCCTGGAGTCTACAGCTGGGTATTTAGGGAGTTCTCTAAGTGGAAACTACATCTATCCACCTCAGTTCTTCTATTAGCCTTCTGGGTTTATTAGCTACCTTCTGTTTTTTTTTTATACCACACCTATGAGAGTGACTAAAATGATAAAAGGGCAAAATAACAAATGTTGGAGAGGATGTGGAAAAATAGGAACATTAACACATTGTTGGTAGAATTGTGAACTGATCCCACCATTTTGGAGAGCAACCTAAAATTATACTCAAAGAGTTATAAAAATTTTGACTCAATAATTCTCCTATTAGGTATATTTCCTAAGGTGATCAAGGAAAAAAGGAAAGAAATCATATGTTCTAAAATATTTACAACAGCTCTTTTTGTAATGGCAAAGAACTGGAAACTGAGGATATGTCCATCAGTTGCTGAACAAGTTGTGGTATATGAGTGTAGTAGATTACTCTTTTGCCAAAAGAAATGACAAACAAGATAATTATTAAAAACCTGTGAAGACTTTTATGAACTGGTGCAAGGTGAAGTGAACAGAACCAGAACACTGTACATGATTGTATGTACATGTGAATGATTTGATTATTTTCAACAAGGCAAGTATCCCAGACAACTCCAAGGAATTCACGACAAAAAAGGATATCCACTGCCATAGAAGGAACAGATGAAATCTGAATGCAGTTTGAAACAGACAATTCTTCACTTTATTGCCTCCATGAATTTTTTCTCTAGTATGTTTTTCTCTAGTGTAAGCAATATGTATCTTGCCTCACAACAAAAAGAAAAGGGAAATATGTATTGTTTAATAATATATTTTAACCTATATAATATTACCTGCCTTCTTGAGGAGGGGGAGTAGGGTGGAAGGGAGAGAGAAGAAAAAAAGGATGAGACAGATTTTTGGATACTGCTAATATGAGAAATTTTCTCTTGGAATTAGCATATTTATTAAAATTTATTACATATTTAAAAAGTCATGTGCATTATGTTATTATTATGTTATATGTTATATTATGTTATATATTATGTTATATATAAAAATAAAAGCAAATGGTAACAAAAATGGATTTAAATAAGAATATAAAAATATCCTTTGAATCAAACTGATGGCAGCTAGGTGGCACAACGAATAGAGAGCTGAGACGAGTCAGGAAGAATCATCTTCCTGAGTTGAAATCCAGCCTCAAACACTTCCTAGCTTGGTGACCCTGGGCAAGCCACTTAACCCTGTTTGCCTAGCCCTTGTCCTTCTCTTTTAGAATTGTTACTAAGATAGAAAGTAAGGTTTTTCTTTTCTTTTAAAGAACATATCTATTTGCCTGTTATATTGGTCCCATAATGGGCCATGCAGGCTATTTTGATGTCTTTGTTTCAAGGCACAAACCTGGAGTTAGGAAGACCTGAGTTTGAATCCTGTCTCAGACATTTACTAGCTTTGTGACACTGGGCAAGTTATTTCAATGCTGCCTGCCTCCGTTTCCTCATCTGTAAAATGGCGATCATAACACCTACCCCCAGGATTGTTGTGAGAAATAACTGCGACATCATGTGTCAACCTTAAAGCATTATATAAATGCTATTATCATTATTGCACGACCCATTCCCTACCCCCATAATTGCTTATCACTGTGTTTACACAAACCAGGTGTTGTAGAATTAGATTTCTCTGTTGGCTTTGGTCAAGCTCTAATAGCCACCTCCACTCCATTGTTTGATTCCTATTTGGCCATTTCTCCATAGCTTGGAAATGTATTTGTGCTGACTCCTGATGCTTCCTGCAGAGAAGCCTGCACCTGTGTTTATCCCTTGGATGGTGCTACTCAGTACTTCAGTCTCACATGGGGGAGGTACATCCTCTGATTGATGAATGATCCAATGACATCCATGCGCCTTTGGATCTCAGAGTTGGAGAGTCTGAGGAGCTAGGGGTTGACCCAATGGCAGAATGTTGTGTGTGTGTCTACTTTGCCCAATGAACAGTCTGATGTGTCCATTTCTAGTGAACATGTGGCCTATTTTTTGGCTCAACTCTTATTGCTGATGTCATATTGGCCTGACCAGTACTCTAACAGTGCCATTGTGAAGGTCAGCCTTGAAGATGTAAAGGATATGTTATAGTTTAGTGAAAAGGGAATTGAGCTGAGAAACAGTAGACTTAGATTTGAATCATCCTTCTCTTGCTTGTTGGCTATCTGAACTGGTTTAATTCATTTAATTACTCTCAACCTCAATGTCTTTATCTGTGAAAGGGGGATAATTAGACTCTTCCTCTATAACTCATATAGTTGATCTAGGAATCATACAAGACCATGTATTTGAGGTTAGCTTTCAAGTTAATGTATATTGTATAGAAGGGCAGCATAGAATAGGAGAAAGAATACTAACGAGTCAGAAGACCTGGGTTTGAGGACTAGCCCTGTCACTACCTGGCCAAGACGTGTAGATTTTTTGTAAGTAATTTTCTGAATAAATTGTTTTTCCTTGATTTCATGGATATAGGCTGCTTCTTGTTGAATCAATGAAATAGAAAAAAAATCATAATAATAAAACTAGTACTATCTGCTTCACAGGGGTTTCTGTAGCAATTCCAGTATTAATGAGTAATATTAATAATTCTAAGGTATTTTATAAAGTGAGAATTTAGATTTGGAAGGGACCTTAGCTATCATCTGGGTCAATATCTTTCTGGATGGGGAAACTGAAAGCTTGAGGGATGAAGGGACTTAGTCACAGTTATCAATGTAATTAGAATCAGAGTTTGGGATTGGACTCTAGACTTCCTGACTTCAAATCCATTGCTCTATCTACTATATCACTTTACTTATTGCTATTATTATGAATAATCATTTCTAAATACATATCATACTTATAGTATTTAGCCATATACCACTATAAGAATAAATATTAATACCTAAAATTTATCATTTTCAAAGAATCTTTTATATATATTATGTCTTTTGTATCTATCCTTAGCACCTATATCAGTGCCTGTTACATAGTAGGCACTAAATCAATGTTTTTTGATCAACTGATTTTGAATATCACAACTCCTTGAAGTCAAAACTATAGGTTATTGTTAGTCCCATTTTACAGATGAAGACACTGAGTCTGAGAGTTTAAGTGACTTGTCCATGTTCTCAGTGTCGGATGAGAACCAAGGTCTTCTAGACATCAAGCCTATCACTTATCCATTATGACACTTTGCCTTTCAATAACAATAATATTATGCTTGTTAGATTTTTATTTAAACCCTTACTTTCTGTCTTAGTAACAACTCTAAGACAGAAGGGCAAAAATTAAGCAAATGAGGTGAAGCGACTTGTCTAGGGTCACAAGGCTAGGAAGTATCTGAGGCCACATTTGAACTCAGGTACTCCTGACTCCACACCTGGTGCTTTATCCATTATACCACCTCTCTTCCCCTCCAATCTGAATTTAAGAGCAGCTGCCTTTAACTCATTGACAGGTGATGTCTTCATATCAAGCTATTTTTGTTGAAGGTACCAACATGGCCCTAGTCAACCAAGCTCATGACCTAGATATCATTTGTGACTCTTCACTTTCATCCCCCACAAATCCAATCTGTTGCCAAGGCCTGTCAGTTTTACCTTCATAATACATCTTGCATACACCCTCTTCTTTCCTCTGAGACAGCGCCTAGACTCTAGCATACATAGCCTGCTGCCTGGTCTTTCTGCTCAAGTCTCCCCCCACTCCAGTCCATCATCTACCTAGCTGTCAAATTGATTTTCCTAAAGCACAGGTCTGACCCTGTTTCCATATGCTCTCACCAATAAACCCCAGTGGCTTTCTATTCCCTTCAGGATCATATCTCAAATCTTGTTGGAGGTCAGCTGGCTGGCACAGTGGATTGGGACTCTCCTGGAGTCAGGAGAACTTGGGTTCAAATCTGACCTCAGACACATACTAGCTATGTGATCCTGGGCAAGTCATTTAACCTTGATTGCTTTGCCAAGTATTTACTGCTCTTCTATCTTAGAATTGATACTATGACAGAATGTAAGGGTTAAAAAAATGTATTTTGACCAACTGTCTGGAATTTGAATGTTTTGGGATTGCTAAGACATTAGACCCAGGACTGATATGGAGAGGAAGAGCCCACTGGGTTTTCTTTTAGCTTTCCCATGTAAATACCAAATATGATCACTTTTCCAGGAGAGAGTGCTTTCCTGAGAGACACTGAGTTCTGGAAGAACACCTTAGATAATCTCTAAGGTCCTTCTTAACTCTAAAATCCCATAATCCTATGCATGGTAAATGGATTTGCTGGTGGCCAAACAGGATTAACGCAGCTCTCTAGTTGGGTGGTCTTACTTTCATTCAGGGCCTATGAAAAACCTATTCAATTATGGGAATCTGAGCACCTTGATACTTGGCCTAATTCTCATCAATCATCTTGCCTAAGTCACAGTCTCTCCAGGCTTCATTTTCCTCTTCTCTAAGATGAGGGGGCTAGACAGATTATTCACTGAGGGCCCTTGTGGCTTGGATATCCTATAATTCAATGGAGCCCACTCTTGGAGGAGGCCCTTTTCACTCCCATATGCCCTCTCTCTTCTAGGGAAACTGTTCGGCCTGCAGCTGGGTTCACGGTACTGTTCTAACTAGGCCAGTTTGCTCTTCTAAATGGCTAGGACCAAAGAATTCTCGCAGGCTCTGGGAAGGCTCTCTACAGCTGCCGTTTTTATCAGACAGTGAGTGCTGCCTGCCACCCACCATCTTCCCACTCAATCCATTCCAAAACATCCCAAGCCTTCCTGGCAAAAGGAAAGTGCATTCCTGTGGTTGCATCATACACAGCAAGAGTGATTCTACTTCCTCAGAGTATTATCGGAGTTACACACTCTGCGGGGGTAGGGATGGGGAGAGGGAGATGGAGAGGCAAGGACAGGTGCTGTCAAATCAACAGTCATTCACTGCTCAGATGGAAAAGCCTCCCCAGCACATGCATTGCTTTTGTTAGCGTTCAAAGGCCCCCAATTCCAGAAACAATGGCAGCAAATGTCTCCAGAGG
The DNA here is from genome assembly GCF_016433145.1 of Gracilinanus agilis. Taxonomy (NCBI): domain Eukaryota; kingdom Metazoa; phylum Chordata; class Mammalia; order Didelphimorphia; family Didelphidae; genus Gracilinanus; species Gracilinanus agilis. The sequence goes on from NC_058130.1 coordinate 65,501,910, forward strand.
ATTAAAAAAAATGAAAAATCCTCCCTCATTCGTTTGCATCAGGTGCTCTGGTTTCATGTGGCTATAAGACAAAGAGACATCAATAGGAGAGAATAAGGCATATGATGACAAAATGAGAGCCATTTACAGCTGCAACTTTCCATATTGAATTTCTGTCCTTCTGAACGAGAATTCCAAAATGGCATACTGATTCACAGGCAGGCCCGAAGTGGCGAGAAACCAAGACCCGTGCCTGGGACTCTCTGTTAACTGCAATGTAGGAAGATGGGATTTGGAGCTGGAAGGGACCTTAAAGAGATCATGAAGCATAAAGCTTTCCATTTACAAGATAAGGCAACTGAAATTCAGAATGAACTTGGAGTCAGGATGACCTGAGTTGCAATTCTGCCCAAGCCACTTATTGGTTATGAGATTCACTTTAAGCCACTGAATTTCTTTGACCCACAGTGTTCTCATCTGTCAAGCAGGTACATCCTCCACAAGGCTGCTGGGAGGTCAAATGAGATTGCACGCATAAAGCACTTTGCAAACCTTCTATTATTATATAAATATGAGTTTAGTGTCTTACTAACAGCTATTCCATGGGTAGACTGTAGCACCAGGACCCCAAATAAGGTTTTTTTTTTTTTAAGACTCCTAATCTATTGGGCTTTCTAATACCACAAATGTAGGCCACCATGTTTTGCTGCTACTAAGAAATCTGAGTTCACTGGAGTCTTTCCCTTGTTCTTTCCTTTTATCGCATTAGATTCTTATAGAAACTCCGGAAGATAGGTAGGGCAGGTCTTATTCCCAATCCCACAGAATGATAAAGGTGGTGGGTTTGAGCTTCTGTCCTTAGACAGGCAATGAAAAAAACAAAAACAAAAACATTTCAGATCTGGTATTTGGTCTCCAAATCAAAGACATCAGTTAGTTAATCCAAAATGGGGCTCAGGACTCATTCAGTCCAATGTCCTTCTACATTCTACCTCCTTGTAGTTTGCATTTCTGCTTCATTTTCTCTTCCAGAGTCATCAAAGACTCTTTGCCACTCTGCCTCCCCTAAATCCAATTCGTGCTTGAGTTAAGACATCATCCCATGAAATCACTGGTCCTCTGAAAATGAAGGACAAATAACGAGTATGCATTTAGAGGTTCGAAATAAAGACACGAAAATCCTGAAAGATGCTCAGTTATTGAACAAAGATTCTAAACTCTTCTATTCACCACCATCAGCAGCTACAATAATAATAACTGGTTATAGATATAATGCTTTTGAAATTTAGATACTCATACTTAGCTGGAGAAATCCATTTTCTCCCCCTGTTTCTGCTTGTTCCTTTGTCACCCTCTGGGCTCAATCCAATTGCCTATAGCTCTGAATCCAAGTAGTCTGGACTCAGGCCAGGTTGGTGAATGAGGAGATTCCAGCTACCATAGGCAATTCACTAAGACACACAGAGAGGGTCCACTTTGCATTTGTAGAGGGAGCTTCCTCATTCAGGACATCACTGGTCCAGTCCCTAATCCCTTATAGGGTAAAATTCATTCCTAAATTCATTCCTATTAGGAAGCAGTAGTGGAATGAGCCAGTTGGATCTGGAGTCCGAGGCTCTAGGTTTGAGTTCTGTGATCCCACCATGCTGGTGTGACTTTGGGGCTAGTCTTTGAACCTCTATGAAGTTCAGTTTTCCCATCTTTAAAGTGAGAGTAATGATGCAGGCATCATCTAACTCAGAAGGTCATTAATGAGGATTTATGAAGATCATTCATGAGCCTTAAAACACTATACAAACACGGACTATTAATATCTATAACTGATTAAGAGTAACAGCAGCCAAAGATATATATTTGTATATATGTGTATACACACACATACTCACATAGTGCATCAATGCTTATCAAAGATTTAAACCAACATGATTACAAACTAAACCATCTGGGGACCAACATTGGTAGAAATCTGAGACCAAATTGTTCTTGGCTATTAACTGTGTGCCTCCAATGAGCTTGGCACAGGGGACCTGTCCCCTGACATTTGGAGGATGACACTTCCCAAAGCAACTTTGGAAGTGGTTACAGAAGACACTTGAGGGGGGCAGGTGGGTGACTCAGTGGATAGAGAGCCAGGCCCAGTGTCAGGGAGTCCAGGATTCAAATCTGGCCTCAGATACTTCCTAGTGGTGTGACCCTGGGAAAGTTATTCAACCCCCATTGCCTAGCCTCTACCGCTCTTCTGCCATGGAACCAATACGCAGTATTGATTCTAAGATGGAAGGCCAGCGTTTAAAAAATTTATTAAATTAAAAACAGTGAAGTCATTTGCCCACTTAAGGTTTCAAATGCTCACAACATTTGTCCATCTTTCTCCAGACAATACAACAAACCATTTTTTGGGCATTTATTCGGTATCAGATCCTAAACTAGATGTTACTGGGGGAAACTAGGCTGATAGAGGAAAGAAGGTAAGTCTACAAACAGATTTACTAGGATATAAATGTCCTAAGAAAAATCAGAGATTCAGCCACAAAAGATGTGATGTTATTTAATATTCTCAAAATAAAAAAAAAAAAGACATACCCTTTTGGTCTTTTTGAAGTTACAGACAAAAGGAGAAAAGAGGAGGGAAGATTTATTGGGTTGTATTTAAAAGCTGTTTCCTTCTCCTAGAAAGAATGGGGCTTAGGAAACTTCATCTCCCAGAAATCTCTTGGGCAAAGCCTGGAACTGATAACCTGAACAACCAATAAACAGAGAACACTTTCCTTCACAGAATACAGAGACCAATACAAGGGCAAAGGAGAAGTCATTTACTATTTTTGTCCCAAATTCACGAAGGGAGACACTAATTTATCTTGTCTCCACCCTCTTCCCATCCCTAGGAATCACAGGCCACGGGGTTGAAAATAATCAAGTCTTGAAGAAGGGAGCATCACCATATTCTGACGAATTCCTGGAAAGCCTAATTCACATGGGCAGCATTTTTTAAGGCTACTTCCTTTGGCAACAGGAAATCATTTCAATTAAGCAAGCATCATTCAGACCATATCTTGCCAAAGATCATTAATCAGTTGCTTCATAACACAATAGTAGGTGAAAAGGGCCAGTTAATTCCCTAAGAATAACGTTGAAAATGGGCACTGAGCTAAAACAATAAATATAATGGTCACCAGTGTTTCTATAGTACATTCAGTCATGTGAAGCACTCAGCATATGTTATATCATTCAATCCTCACAGTAATCTTAGGAAGGAGCTGTTGTTATTTCCATTTTGCAGATGAAGAAACTAAAACTGAGAGTGTTTTAAGTGATAATTTTTCTAAGACCACACTGCTAGTAAGTATCTGAGGGAAGGAAGAGAATCAGTAATTATGAAGCACCTATTATGTGCTAGACACTGTGCTAAGAATTGTAAATAGGATCTAAGGGAATCTTCACTACAACCCTGTGTTATTATTAGCTCCATTTTGTTGTTATTTGTCCTTCGTTTCCAAAGAGGACCAATGGCATCTTGGGGTGATATCTTGATTCCTGCATGATTTGTATTAAAGTGAGCCAGAGTTGCACAAAGTGGTCAGCCTCACTCTCTCTATCATCCAGAGTCACTGGAGTCCAATTACAAGATAAAGGTCACTGAGGCAGACAGAGGTTAAATGACTTACCCAGGGTCACTTGACCAGTAAATGCTTGGGATTAGATATGAACTCAAGTCTTCTTGACTGCAAGTCTAGCACTCTATCCACAATGCCTTAGGTGCTTTTGAATCCTTCAGATCCAAAGTTTCTTGACTTCAAATCCAACACTGTTTCATCACTTTGTCTTTCTGCTAAAGTCACTCCAAGCCCTCTTCTAGAATCTGCCACAGTAATTTTCCTAAAACACAAGTCTAACTGATAGTCACTTTCTTGGTCAATAAACTCTAATAGCTCCCTGTTACTCTGGGATTAAAGAAAAAAATCCTCTGTTTGACTTTTAAAGCTCTTCACAATTTGGCCTCAAACTACCTATTCCTTGTCTTATTATACATCAGTCTCTTTCACATTCCCTACAGCCTGGTCAATCTAATTTTTCTGATCCTTATATTCAACACTCCTTCTCTCCTCTTGATGCCTTTGCATTGGTGTCTCCCACATACCTGGAAAACCCTCCCTCCTCACCTCTGTCTCTTAAAATTCCTTGTTTCCTTCTAGGCTCAGTCCAATGTCTTCCCTGGTCCCATTAGCTGTTGATGCTTTCTCACCAAAATGAATGAGGATCTATTTTCTATTTTGTACATATCTCTTTGGCCACTGTTGTTTTACCCAAGACGGTAAACTTCTCGAGGGTAGAGACCTCTTCATTTCTGTCTTTTCATACCCAGTACCTAGCATAGAGTAGATTTTTAATAAGTGCTGGCCTACTGGTTGAATGATTTGTGTTGGCAGAAGAATCTCTCATGTATAAGAAACCTACTATGTGCTAAGTTTGGGAAGTTACAAAAATTAGACAGGTTTATGCCCTCAGAGAGTTTACAGTCTAATAATCAATTAATCACTCAATAAACATTTATGCACTCAGTGTGTTCCAGACTCTAAGCTGATCCCTGGGGGTGCCAGTGCAAAAGCAAAAATAATCTACAATTTCAAAGAGGCCACTAATAGAGAGGACAAGACAAAAAAAAATCCTGATGAAAAATTGAACAAGGTCAGTGTTTAAGAAAGGTACAAAATGCTAAGGGAGTCCAGGGGGAAGAAAGAACATTTCTGAGGTCTATTTAACCTCCTCATCCCTACCTACCTTGCCCACCATGGAAAGAGATGGGGAGCAAAGGTTTGGTGGTGTCATTTTTAGAAAGAGCCAGCCTTGGCAAGACAATAATGTGACTTCTTTATGTATTTCTAGTTTTCCAACTAGATTGTAAACCCCTAGAGATCAGGGATTCTGTGGAAGTGGTGAGAATGATAACTGGGAGTCAAGGGATTAGATCTGGCTTCTCTCTGTGCCTCAGTGTCTTCCTGTATAATGGTGGACTTGGATTAAATGATCTTTAAGGTCCATTCCAGATTTGATATTCTGTGACTCTAGTGTCCTTCACAATAGCATGACATCTTGTCTTCAGTAGAGCCCATAATTATGATGCCTTGCCAAGAGGAACTGAGTTTAAATCTTAGTCCTACTATTTATTACTTGTGGGATGACCCCTGTACCTTCATAGGAACTAAGTTTTCTCATATGTAAATATAAACTCCTTGAAGGTTTTATTTCTGTCTTTATATCTCCAGCACATAGCAAAGTTCCTGGCACATAGTAGGCATTTAATAAATGTTTGTTGATTGACTAAGTTAAGGAGAATAGCCTTAGCTTGTTAAGATTAAAAGAATTAAGATTCTCTGATTCCAAAATCAGTGATGTTTTCTTGGCACCTCTTTTCTGGAAGGCCAAAGTCCACTCCCTACCACTCTTGGAGATCCCTTGCATACTTAGGCATATCATCACACCCACAGGTACACCCATCTCCAGCATGATTTTAAGTCCCTTTGCCTATTCTCACCAGAGACACAGGGAATGAGGGGTCATGTATTAGAGACTGTAGGGAATGCTTCTTCTGAAATATATATTTGTTCAGTTGTGTCTGACTCTTCATGATCCCATTTGGGGTTTTCTTGGTAAACATACTGGACTGGTTTACCATTTCTTTCTCTAGGTCATTTTAGAGATGAAGAAACTGAGGCAGACAGGGTTAAGTGACTAGTTCAGAGTCACAGAAATAGTTTGCCATTTCCTTTTCCAGCTCATTTTACAGATGAAGAAACTGAAGCAAACAATTAAGTGACTTGCCTAGGATCACACAGCTAAGAAGTGGCTGAGGCTGGATTTGAACTCAGGGCTTCCTGATTCCAGGTCCAGCACTCTAACTACTTTGCAATCTAGCTGCAGAACATATATACAGATCCATATTTTCCCCCACTGTCCTTTCCTAAAAACCACCACTTCTGTTGAAAGGTTGGAAGAAGATGAATGCTTCACTTTATCGTCAACTAAATAAGTCACCCTTCAGAAAGAGCCCAACTTTTCACGTTGGAATCTCAGCACATAATGCACCCATTAAAAGTTTAGTTACTGTATTAATTGGTAATAAAAACCCAGCCTCTAGCTAATGTCTGACACTGGGTTAACCTTAATTAGGCCAGCATTAATTAAGCTGTCTAACAAGTACTGACCTACGTTTTAAAAGGCTGTAAGCATGTTTGATTAAGAAATATATTCTCAAAGTCTTCTTGGGGTTTTTTCTTTTTCTTTTTGGTAATAAAGCTTCCTTTACTTTCTTTCAGTTCCTTTAAACTCCATGAATTACTCGTGGGCTGCAATGAATTTCAATAAATGGTTAATAATCCTTAACTATAACATAATGGATCATTTTACAGAAAATACACGAGTTTAATGATTATAACTTGTCCTTCTCTGTCCCTTTAAGAAAAGTTGGCAGTTGTCTAGTTCAATTCCATTAAAAAACAAAACAAAACAACCCTTACCTTCCATCTTAGAATCAATACTGTGTATTGGTTCCAAGGCAGAAAAGAGGTAAGGGCTAGACAATGGGGGTTTGCCCAAGGTCATATAGCTAAGAAGTGTCTGAGGCCAGATTTGAACCTAGGACCTCCCATCTCTAGGCCTGGCTCTCAATCTACTAAGCCACCTAGCTGGCCCCCCTCAACTCCTTTTTACAGATGAAGAAAAACCTAAGGCACAGAAAAGTTAGTGATTTACCCAAGGACCCCAAAGTATTCAATGGTAAGATTGTTGTGAACTCCATCTCTTTCCCCTAACGTGTGCTCAAGACCTCACCTAGCCACAAAGACAGACTAGAATAAAGTGATGGAGAAGTTGGTCTAATAGAGGAGGGGGAGACAGGAGACAGTTGGTCAGGATAAGTCTCATCTTCCTGCCTGATCAATAGAAGGCATCTATCAGGATGTTTCCATCAGGTATATCTGTTAGGCACAACCTTTCCCATAACCCAACCTGGTTACTATTGACATAGTTGAAGCTTTTGGTTCAAGTAGAAGTAATAACAATGACAACAACAACCAAATAAATAATAGTAATCAACAACAAAAATCTCTGCCTCTCTGAATATTTAAAGAGCCTGAAAGAAACAATTGCCAGTGGTAGGCACAGTGGATAGAATGCTGGACCTGAAGTCAGGAAGACTCCTCTCCTTGAGCTTAAATCTGGCCTCAGACACTTTCTAGATGTGTGACCCTGGACAAGTCACTTAAACCTCTTTGCCTCAGCTTTCTCATCTGTAAAATGAGCTGAAAGAGGAAATGGCTAAACATCCCAGCATCTTTGCCAAGGAAACCCCAAATGACGTCATGAAGAATTGAACACAAGAAGAAGAAAAAGAAGAAAATTTATCTGGATATAGGATATAGACCTAAAACCTTAAAGGGAACTTGGAGGTCATCTTGTCCAACCAGCTCATTTCTCAGAAGCGTAAACTATATTTGGCATGAATAGATTTCTGGGAAGGAACTTAATGGCCATATTTTGAGATCCACTTTTCAAAAAAACCTTAGGATTTTCACTGACTTTAATGGTCAAAATCATGTGACCTTGATAAAGTCCTTTCCTCCTCACTTTACTATTTACTCTCTCTTGGACCTTGATAAGTCACTCAAGCTCTCTAGGGTCTTCATCTCCTTATCTGTAAGAAGAAGGGGTTAGATTTGATGGCCTTTGAAGTTTCTTCCAGGTCTAAATCAATGATCCCAGGATCCTCTGCTTTCTAATGGGGTGACCTTGGGAAAGTCACAGCCCCACTGGCCATCACTTTCTTTATCCATAAAATGAGAAGGTAGGACCAGGAAGCCATTGAGGTCCCATCCAACTCTAAATCTATGATCTTATGATCCTACCTCTTTGGATCTTTGAAATGAAGGACTTGGGTTAAATTAATTTTACAGATTCTTCTAGCTTTAAATTTAATTCAAAAAGCAATCATTAAGCACTTATTATGTACCAAGAACTGGGAAAAGTGTTGGAGAGTCAAAGGAGGTGGTGATGGTTGGCAAAATAAACATAGAAAATGAAATATAAAATATATACAAAGTAATATATATAAAGCCCCTTGGAGTAAGGCTCTAGTAGCTCAAGGTTTTCTGTAGAAGGTGGTATTTGAGTTGAGCTTTGAAGAAAGGTAGGCATTCTATGATATGTAGGTAAAGAGAAGGTGTTCCAGGTCTGGGTCATGGCTTGGACAAAAACACAGAGAAGAGAGAGATGGGATATCATGTATGGGAAAGAGCAAGCAGGCTAGTTTTATTCAATAGTCAATTGTGTAAAGAGAAGTGATGTGGACTATAAGCCTTGGAAGGTAGGTTAGAGGCAAACTATGGAGGGCTTTGGAGCAGTTAGGTGGCACAGTGGCTAGAGCATGGGGGCTGGAGTCAGGAAGATCTGAATTCAAATCTGACCTCCAACAATAACTGTGTAACCCTAGGGAAGTCAATTAACCTAACCTGGAGAAGGAAATGGCAAACCACTCCAGTATCTTTACCAAGAAAACCCCATATGGAGTCATGAAGAGTCAAACATGACTGAAATGACTGAAGAACAACAATGAAAGGCTTTAAAGGGGAAACATGAGTTCGTATTTTATCCTTTGGGCAAAAGGAGCCAATGATGCTTTGGGAACAGGCAGGGGAGTGACATGGTCAAAGGCTTTAGGAATATTAATTTGGCAGCTTTGTGGAGTCAGAAATTGGAGAAAAGAAAGACTTAAGGTGTTATTCAGTCACTTTTCAATCTTGTCTGACGCTTCATGATTTCATTTTGGGTTTTCTTGGCAGAGATACCAGAGAGATTTGCCCTTTCTTTCTCCTGATCATTTTAAAGATGAGGAAATGAAGGCACATAGGGTTAAGTGACTTGCCCAGGGTCACATAGCTAGTGAGTGAATTTCTGTGGCCAAATTTGAACTCAGATCTTCCTGGTGCTCTATCTACTGTGCCACCTCACAGCTATAGGGAACTGTCACATTTTTCCATTAAGTTTAACATATTCGTCATTGTTGTTCTGTAGTTCAATCATGTCTGACACTTTGTGACTGCATGGACCATGCTGTCCACTGTTTCCTAGAGCCAATCAGTGCTTTGTCCTAGATCATGTAGGTAGTGAGTCAGAATTTGAATTCAGGTCCTCTGCTTCCAAATCCAATACTCTTTCTCACTATTCTATCTGTGATATGGAATTGGAAGGAAACTTTGAGAGAATCTCATTTTTCTTGGCAAAGATACTGGAGTAGTTTTCTACTCCTCCAGTGGATTAAGGGAAACAGAGGTTAAGTGACTTGCCCAGGGTCACATATCTAGTAAGGGTCTAGGCTGCATTTGAACTCAGGTCTTTCTGACCTTAGCCCCAGGGCTCTATCCACTGAACCACCAAACACTTGGAGAATAATAAGGTGCTGAGATCTATGCTACAGACCAGTGATGGACAAACTACGGCCCTCGGGCCAGATGTGGGCCCCCTGAAATGTTCTATCTGGCCACACAACATAATTCCTAATCTGACGAATACAATGAGTAGGATACAATACAATGAAACTTCGAAAGAGTTATCTTAGAAAAAGACTGACAGATGAGCATTTCCTTTCTTTTGGCCCCCTCTTTAAAAAGTTTGCCCATCACTGCTATAGACAATGACAGACAATTTCAGGAGATATTTAAAGAAGAGAGAAATCAGAATGGATTTGAGTAGTCATGAAAGACTTCTTAGAGGAGACGGAAATGGAGATAGGTAGGATTTGGGTTGTTTTAGAGAAAGATGAATGATATTTCAGATAGAACAAGAGTAGACTTAGAAGGGAATTAAGATACATTAGACAGTGGCCAATGACTAATTGCATAATTCCCTTCATTGAACCTTATCTATAAAAGAAAAAGGTTGGGTTGGATGATCTCAAAGTTTCCTTCTACTTCCAAATCATGGCATAGTATAGTGGGAAAGAGCATTGGATTTGGAGGCAAGGGGACCTGGGTTCAAATTGACTCAATACACTAGATAATTTAGGTCAAATCACATATCCTATCTAGGGGGGAAATTTCCTCATTAAAAAAAATGGGCAAGATTGGAATAGATGAACTCCAAGGGCTTTCAAGTTCTAAATCTAAGATCCTATAAAGCAGTGATTCCCAAAGTGGGTGCCACTGCCCCCTGGTGGGTGCTACAGCGATCCAGGATGGAGGTGATGGCCACAGGTGCATTTATCTTTCCTATTAATTGCTATTAAAATTAAAAAAAAAATTAATTTCCAGGGGGCTAAGTAATATTTTTTCTGGAAAGGGGGTGGTAGGCCAAAAAAGTTTGGGAACCACTTCTATAAAGCCTCTTTCAGCCCCAGTTTCCTCATCTGCAAAAATGAGAGTAATTATACCTGTTCTACTTAAGCTGTCCTCCAGATAAAATGCAAAAATGAGTGTGGGAAAGCATGTAAAGCAGTTTGAACCTATATGAGGTGGCTATATAAAAGCAAACTAGCAACACAATATAAAAACCATTCAGGTATAAAGACTTTCCCAGCCTTCCCTTCTCCAGGACTCCCAAGTCATAATCCCTTCACCTGCACATATAACCAGGCACACTGCCTCTCCCGAGTGTGAATTTCCCCCAAAGCTAATTTCCCCGAAACCTTGATTCTTAACCCAATTCAAGGTGCCACCAGAGAGCACTGGAAAATCTGCTTCCCTTAGCAATGGAAGCCCCGCGAGGAAAGGTTTACTATCCATTTCTAAAAATATAGTCAAGGCCTTGTCAAAAGGAAGTAAAATCCAGAGTTTTCTGTTCATATAAACAAACAAACCCCCAGGCTTTTCTGTGAGGGTGGGAAAAAAAAATAGCACCCCACACAAAAATTCCACTGGAATATAATAGCAAATCACAGTCTCGATGAGGTTCATGATAAACAGGGTTCCTATCACAAGCCGACTGACTCAGCACCTGAGGCATGTTTATAACTCCATTCACATATACTTGAACTAGACGATTTGAAGAGACTGCAAAGTAAGAATATCTGTACTTGGTGGCAAAGAGAGTGGTCACCTGCCTTGAGGTCCGGCTCATTTTTCCACGCACTCATTCTTGAAATCAGTCCCTAAACCCTGAAAACACCCGGCCCCAGAAGGCACAGGGAAATCAGGCACTCTTGTTTATCATCTATAGCTACTGCCAAAGCGAGTCCTCTTCCTCCCTTTCTGAGAGTCGAAGACCTCACCTTTGGGGCCAGAAATTGGACCCGATAGGGTGTAACCAACCCTGGGCCTCACTTGGGAACTTATAATGCCTTTGGAAGCTTCTTTCTTGGTCTTAGCTGGCTTCCTTCGTTTCCTACCGAGATAGGATATTTTGGGGGTAATTGAAACAGCCGAAAATAGCATCTAGGAATTGGCAAGTCATCCTACATTGGTCAGAAGCAATCGGGAGAGATGCTGGACCATGACCCCTAAGGCATGGGTCTCCCGGTGGACAGAAGAGGCCAGGTTAAGCATTAGTGGGTACTATGCCAAGACAGAGATCAAATAAAAACAAAGATCTTTTTACCGCCACGAAATCTGCTCATATTTGTCAGCTGCCCAAGAAGGACATATTAGAGCATTAGGCGGCTGGCTGAGAGGCTTAGGACTCTAATCCCCTCCGGCCCCCACCAGGACACCTCGCCTAATGAAACAGGAGGCTTTGGTTTCCATAAATACTCCAGCTGTGTGATGTCACCAGCACAATGCAAACTTTAACAACCTTTAGTGAGGCTACAGATCCCTTGCTCCCTAGTCCAGTATGGTAGCAGTTGGTACAAGAAGCCCCTGAAACTCAGAAACAAAACATGACATTCCATCAGCCTCTGCAGCAGGGCTGGGACCGCAGACATGGTCTGGATTTGAGACAAACCCTTCACCCCAGGGTGGGTGGGGGGGTGGGTGAGACAAGAGCCATCCCTCCATCCCTCCATGCCTCCATGCCATCCACATCTCCAGACCAGAGACTTCCATCCTACAGAACACCAATAATATGTCCCAGCCAGAGCAGGCAGGATTTTGAACCACCCCTGAGGCTAAGGAGGCTTTTAATGAGCAGTTATTTTGTGCCAGAAAACAAAAGCAATATGGGAGCAAGGTTTAAATTTCTGATAGAAAGATCTCATCCTGCAGGACTGGGAATCGAGTGTGGGGTGGGGGTGCCTGCCCTGTTCTCCTCGGCCACTGATGGACGGAGCAGAGAAGAGGTTAAGAGTTTGGCACGCTGCCTCATTAACATCCTCACCATCTTCAATCCTACTATCACAACCGAGGCCCCATAGTGGCACGAATGTCCACATGTCAATTCACCTGCCCATGAACGGCACCGATAGTCCAAGCTGCAATAGAGCCTCTGCTGAAAAGCGACCTTTACCATTCCCATTGCCGCACCCTGAAACATCACATTGCTTTGCCCATATTATGCCTCCAACCCCTTCTCCCCCTGATAATCCACAGTATTCCTCCCAGGTGCTGGGCTCCCAGCTCAGAGAAGAAGCATACTCACAAGTAACACCTTCTACAAGCCATCCTGTATGGGGGGTGTTTTTTTTCCCCTTCTCTCTCTTGCTCTTTTTCTGTCTTGTTATGATAGACCGGAGGTAGGGTAGAGGTCACTCTGGCAAGAAGTAAAAAAAAAAAATGATAAAAATTCACATTCAGAGTGGGAGCACTCTCTCATTCACTCTCAGCCTGGGAGAACAACACAGAAAAGCCAGCCAGCCTATGATGCAAGTAGCATCAAATACTGCATCAGATGAACCCGGGACCAAAGGGTTATGCTCTGCCCAGGAGCCAGGGAGGAAGATTAGAGAGCGTGTGGACCAGAAAACACCAAGGCTGGATGGTGTGATCTGGGCTGGCTTTCTGCTACCTAGGAACACCTCTGATTCTTCCTTTTTTTTTTTTTTTTCCTCCCTTCCCCACGCAGAATGTGGGAATAAAAAGGAAGAGGGGGAGAGAGAATATGCCTTCAGGTTTTAGATCATAGTCAGCAGTCAGAGGAGTGACTGGGGAGATGGTTGCATTCACCATCACAGAAGGAGCAACGTAGTACAGTCCAAAGAGGACCAATCGCCTTGGCTTCCATCTCCATGGCAACGGCAGCATCCGTAGCGGCAAATCGTATTCCCTCCTGGCTGCAAAGTCAATTTATAGTCACATACTATTCTGTGAACTGATAAGGCAGCAGGGCTACATCAGGGACTAGCCAGAGAGAGAGCAGGAATAGAAACGAGCCACGCTAGGCTGAGAATGTCGGGGCTGTCCATCAGGGCTCTCATGTCTGTGGTATTATTCACAGAGATGCACATGCCAACACCCACCTCCCTGCTAAGTGTTTCTTACTTGTTCTTTTAAAAATGCTACCCTCCCCCATAAAAAAGAGACTTTTCTCTTGGGCATAGACTACATCCTGCCTGCCATTAACCCTCAGGGTTATTAAAAATACACATGCAATGCAACAGCAACACAAATACATAAGGTATGTAGCATAGCTTTTGGCCAAGCTGTCTTCACACAGTTTCTCTGTTACTATTCCCTGAAGGGGGAACCTTGCAAAAATCCATCCTCTTTATGAACCCATCTCTGATCATTCTAGCCTTTCTTAGGACTCCTGCTGAAATTATAGGTGCTATGATTCTCTGAGGGATGTACTATTTTCCATGGTCTCTCATCGCTGTTCTCAGTTTTCTAAGTTTCGTTTCCCTAGAAGCTCTTCTAGAACAGCTCCATGCCATGTGTTTTCTTTCCATCCCTCCATAGTGCCTACCACTGTGCTGGGCACATGACCTGTACTTGGGGCACATGATTGTTGTCAGTAATTGGCTGAATTGTATTGAATTAAACAGATGCAAGCTCTCCATTGCTTGGTAACTTGGGGCTCCCTTATGTGGATTTGAACATGAAAACCCAGACCCAGCTGTGCAGACTGAAATCAGTGCCACTCAAGTCTCTGCTTTGTCCAA
>NC_058130.1:65516205-65523245 GCF_016433145.1 Gracilinanus agilis
AGAGAGAGAGAGAGAGAGAGAGAGAGAGAGAGAGAGAGAGAGAGAGAGAGAGAGAGAGAGAGAGAGAGAAGAGAGGCTTTCTCTGCTCCTCTCCCCATCCCTAAGTCTCTCTCCCTGCCATCCCTATTACCCTTGAAGGGGCTAATTCATCCTCCATTTCATGAACAGTCTGTTGCCCCTGGGATACCGAACCAGCCTCTGAGAATCAGTGAGTCACCCACACCACCATCTGGCCACCTAGCTAAATTCAATGCAAAAAACACACGTGGTTTTGGAAATATTTTTAGCCCTGGGTCTGGAAGTGGGGCCAAGACTGCTTCCTCACCTAGGGATGGACTCCCAATGCCTTGGGAAGGTAGGGAGGTCTATTCCTAATATCTGTCATAGGACTCTCTGAGACTTCCCTGACAACAGGCTTGTTGGCCAGGGAAGCCGAGGTTATGAGGCAGTCTAGGGGCCAAAATGTCATTCCCTGGAGGCATTAGTCAGTTAGAGGAATCTTATGATTCCTTTGGCTTCTTAGCAGCTCCCTGCATGCACACAATGGCCACAGGGTTCGGGGAGCAGCTGCAAAGAGCTCTTCTCTCCACTAGAAATCTTTCCCAGCTTTGAGGATGAGGCAGGTGGAGAGGGACTTAACCCAGGTCAGCATCCAACTTGGAAGTCAACCAAATAATGGTTCTGAACCTTTGAAACCTTAACCTTGTTCTGGGGGTCAGGGTGTCCCTTAGCACCCTTGGATAGCTGGTATATGCAACATGCTAGTATCCTCAGGATACAAAAAGAAGAGTTGGGACTCCAGTAAGTGAACCAAATCTATAAAGATTAATGATGACGATGATAATAATAATAAAATAATGTTAGCTATGTGATAGGCACTTTGCCAAACTGAATAATATCATCTTTGATCCTCATAATAATTCTGGGAAGTGGGTATTATTATTATTATTCTTCTCATTTTGCAGATGAGGAAATGGAGGCAAACAGAAGCTGTTTTTTTTTTTTTTCAAGCAATCTTTCCAGGGTCACACAGCTAGACTTTTAAATGTCTGAAGCTGGATTTGAACCCAGGTCTTCCAGACTTCAAGTTTAATACTCTGTGCCCTATGGAGCCACCTAATTGCCTGGTAGGGTGTGGGCAGAAGTTGTAAAGGATAAAAATGTGTGGAGATATGATATGCATAATTTTGTATATATTCTGCATATGCTTTAAAAAATTCTTTCTGTCTCTGTCTCTCTGTCTCTTCCCCACCCCCACCCCCACTGAATTTGTTCCTATCTCTCTGTCACTCTGAGTCTCTTCTATCTGTTTCTGTCTCTCTCTCATCCAAGCTAAAAGTGCAGCAGTTCCTCACTAGCCAGATCTCACTCACTGATCAGGACAAGAGTTTTGACTTCTGTTTCTAGCCTGGACTGATTTACCCCTCCTTAAGCAATCTGGTGGCTCCCTGCTTCAATGGGCTGATCATGTTTTTTTCTCAATATTTTTTTCCACTTACATGTAGAATCAATTTTTTGATAATTGGTTTTTTTTTTGACATTTTAAAATTTAAGTTTTCTCCCTTTCTCATCTCTCCGCTCCTTGAGGTGGTAAATAATATGATACAAGTTATACTCATACTTTCATGAATATTTCCATATTGCTCACATCAGGACAGAAGTCACATATCACATATACAATAGAAACCTCATGAAGGAAATAAAGTAGAATATGGCATACTTTGATCTGCACTCAGACTCCCACGGTTCTTTCTTTGACTGTAGATAGCATTTTTCAACATGAATCTCTTGTGCTTATCTTGGAAACTTGCTTTGCTGATAATGATCTAGTTTTCCACAGTTGATCATTGTATGATATTTCTGTTACTACATACAAAGTTCTCCTGGTTCTGCTCACTTCACTTTGCATCACTTTATATAAGTTTTTCCAGGTTTTTCTGAATTTATTGTTTCATTGTTCCTTATGGTGCAATAGTGTTCTATTATAACTATATATCACAACTTGTTCATTCATTCCCCAAGTAATGGGCAATCCCTCAGTTTTCAATTCTTTGCCATAACAAAAAGGGCTGTTAAAAATATTTTGGTACAGAGAGGTCCTTTTCCCTCATCTCTGATCTCTTTGGGATACAGACCCAAGTAGTGGTACTGCTGGGTCAAAGGGTACACATAGTTTTGTGACCCGTTAAGCATGGTTCCATATTGCTCTCTAGAATGGTTGTTTTTGTTCACAGTTCAACCAAACAGTATATTGGTTTCTCAATTTTCCCACATCTCCAATATTCATTACTTTCCTTTTTGGCCAAGTTAGTTAATCTGAAAGGTATGAGGTGGTACTGCAGAGTTGTTTTAATCAGCATTTCTCTAATCAAGAGTGGTTTGGTGGGTTGACCATATTAATGCCAGATATTGTTGACACCTGGCCAGCATAGCCCAATTTGGCTCATAATTCCTAAACTCAACAGATTCCTCCCCCCCCCCCCCACCTTAGTCTTCTTGATATCTGAGATTATAGGTAAGCACCCTCATGCCCGGTGACACTTATTCTATATATATTTGCATGTGTGCATGGAGTAAGTGTTGTGTCTTCCTTTCTACTATGCAAGCTTCTTGTGGTCATAGACTATTTCATCTTTGTCTTTGTATTCCCAGTGCCCAACACCATATTGAACACATAGTAGGTGTTTAATAAACTCTGACTGATGGATTGAATAAATGCCTGGAGTGAGCTCTTGAGCAAACAAAGACCGTGGCAATATCAAAGTATACAGCAGGGTTCTTTGTAGTCTACTTAGCCTAGAGGACCCCAAAGAAGGCAATTCTTCTGGAAATAAGACATACTAGGTTCACACTGAGTTTCTTCTGTGGAAAGAATGAATAATTGTCTTAATTGTTTTTTAGATTAAAATGATCTCATTTATTTATAATATATAATAATGCAACAGAGCATTATTGTATCAATTAATTAACAGTATAAGAGCCTGGGAAGCTCTCTTAAAAAAAAAAAAAGGGAATATAGACACCTTCCCTTTTTCCTTCCCCCAACCACCCATGCTGATGTGGGTTGGCCCTTCTGTCTGGGCAAGAAATACAAGTCTGGTTTTTACATTTCCACAACAGAATGACAGATTTTCCTCCTTCTAGTCTGGTACCCAAAGTTATGGTTCTCACTCTAATCAAATATATATATATATAATCT
The DNA here is from genome assembly GCF_016433145.1 of Gracilinanus agilis. NCBI lineage: Eukaryota > Metazoa > Chordata > Mammalia > Didelphimorphia > Didelphidae > Gracilinanus > Gracilinanus agilis. The sequence continues at coordinate 65,519,405 of NC_058130.1, forward strand.
GCACCATGGATGCTTGTTAGAGGATTTGATTATGAATTGAAGGCCCATCAACACCTGTTCAGAGCTCATTTAAAAGGGAATAAGGAGTGTAGGGAGAGAGAAGGAAGAAGGAGAAAAAGGAGAGAGAGCACAAAGGGAAGGAGGGGGAAAGGGAAGATGAAGAGGAGAAGGAGGAGGAGGAGGAGGAGAAGAGAGAGAATATGAATATCTAATGACATGCTAACTATTCATTCATCTCTACTCTCTAAGTTGTATTCTTGCATTGCTGGATAATCAGGAAGTTGAATCCTCAGAATATATTATTTTAGACCCTGGTAGAAATGCCTTCACTGGGTTTGTGATTAATGTTGGGCCTTCTGGCTTCATTAGAAGTTTAATACAGAACCATCCAGTTAAACAGGTTTCTGCATCTTTCATAAATAAAGCCATGGTTTAAAATAACTTTCACAGTGTCACTCCATGTCTTTTATCTGAGGACCTGTGTGATAAATGTCTGCTTGAGTTTAGTCTTAGGAAAAATCACTTTTGCAGATGAATTTATCTGATTTGTGTGGTAAGGAAATGAAAACTGTGTGCCCCAGCTTCTCTTTATTGCCCAAATGTTGCTACCTGCTCAACTCTGGGGCCTAAAAAAAATTTTTTTTCATCATCTGAACTACACTGCTGTTGTGGCTGAGGCATGATGTCAGAGGGGAGCATCAGGGCCAGCCAAACTTCATGCTGGGAAAAAGCAAGGGCAGCTTCCAAATCCTTCTGTTTCTCCTCTTCAAACTCTTGGTTATAGAGTACTTTCTTAGTGTAGCATCCTGTCTGGAACCAATTTCCAATTCCCACATATGCATGTCATTGTTCCTTCAAAACAAAGGATGAACAACAACAGACTTTGGCAGGTCATGGGATTCAAACCTAGAAAGGAACTTAGAAGCAGTCTAGGATAGCCCTCTCATGTTATAGATGAAGCCTTGTTGGAATTGAAAATGGCTCTGATTCTCTGATTCTAAAATTAGCATTCTCTCTCCTGGACCGTAAAGGTTTTGAAAATAGGCCCAAAGACTATGACTACTGCCCAGAGACCAACCTATGAAAGTCTGCCTCATGCCCAGTTAGAAGGATGGAAACCAGGCTTTCAATTCTCTTTTGGCCCCAGAGATTCTTGAAAACCATCTAAAACCTAGAGAATGTGAAATTTGAATTGGGGGAGGGAATCCCCGTTCTTTTAAAGAACTCACATCATGATAGAATAGAGGAGCTGAAATGTTTCCATGGACTAGATGGAAGGTTTTGTTAATAGTCTCATTTTATGGAAGAAGAAATGGAAGCTGAGAAATATTAACCAACTAGTTTAAGATCATCTAAAGTCATTAACAATACCAGAATTGGGATCCAGACCTTCTGATATCTTCCTAGTCATAGAATCATTAGCTATAGAGCTAGAGGGGAACTCAGAGGCCCCATCTACTCAATTGCCCTCTTTTTATAGGTGAAGGAACCAGAGGCTCAAAGAACTTAAGGGACTTGTTCTTGTTCTTCCAGGTAGTAAGTGGCAGAGAGGATCTAAACACAGGTTTCCTGACTTCAAGGTTCAAAGAAAAAAATCTAAATTCTTTCCAATGTACCTCCATGCTTCTCTAAAGTCAAGTGTGCCCTGTCAGAGACCGAGGGTCAAGAATTTTTAGGAGCTAGTATGTTAGTCCTTCATTTATCCCTTTTGAGGTACAGGGCTATAATGAATAGGCAGCTGGATAGTGCAGTGGATAGAGTATCAGGCTTGAAGTTTAGAAGATTCATCTTTCTGAGTTCAAATCCAGCCTCAGATATTTATTAGCTGTGTGACCCTGGGTATATAACAACTTTGTTTGCCTCGGTTTCTTCATCTAGAAAATGAGCTAGAGAAAGAAATGCTAAACTACTTCTGGATCTTTGCAAAAAAATACCTCAAATGGGGTCAAGAAGAGTCAAACATGACTGAAAAATGCAACAAAAAGGATATGATGAACATTGAATTTGGAGTTTAAATCTCAGCTTTATTCCTTATTACCTATATACCTTTCCTGGCCGGAGAAAGTAAAACCTTCTACTCTTAAATTAATGGCTTGTGTTACCTGACCTTTAAATTCACTTCCAGGTCTAAATAAGATGTTGTCCCTCTCTTAGACTCATAGAATCACAGACCTAGAGCTAGAAGCAACATTTGAGCTCATCTTTTCTAATTCCCTCAGTGTATGAAGAGGAAACTGAGTCCCAGAGAGGTGAGGTGACTTACCCAACAACAACACAGATAATGTCAGCAGTACCCAAGTTCTCTGATTCCACATTCAGCCCTCCACCCCTTGCACCATGTTTCCTCCCAACCTTGTTCACAGATCTTGTCAATATGTGTCCCCTTTTAAAATTGTACACACTGCCAGGTTGAAGTTTGGCATAAGGGTATTTATCCCTCTGGATTGCTTCCAAACAGAAGATTCTACCAGGGGAGTTCCCTGTTACTGCTTTACTTTCCAGGTTCTGGTTTGTTTACCTAAGGGAAAAGAAAACCAAGCAAAATAATAGGAGTGTTTTGAGGGGACTGATGTATAGGACTGGAAGACCCTTGAGGAATGGTTTCCTCCATCAAAGCCTGTGCTTCTGGGTTCTACCTCTCTCTCTTACATTTCTTTTTCATTGGTGGTGCCCCTTAGTCTCTTATAAAAACTTAGACCCAAACTAAATACAGTTGCTATTATTCTTAGGTCACTCATTTGCTTGAGTCTAAAGCAATTCTTTCTGGGGACTCCTTACCACTATTCCTATTCCAGCCCACAAGCCCCATTATTAACCAAGATCCATGCAGTCTGTGTTCATGCTTGTCTCCCTTCTCTCACTTCAGGCCTTGCCAGGCTCTTTTTTTTTCTCTCAGTCAGCTTTCCAGTTCCCTGGGGAAGTAGGACTTTTCTCTTTCTGTTCCACATATCTACCCATTTTTTGACCTCAGGTTGAAACTACTTTCCTGGAAGCCATCTGATATGATGACTAAGTTGCTGTCTCCTGGGCTCTGCCCATGGAAATCCTTGTTTGTCCTTTACTGAGTCCCTGAGTTGAGCCTCCTTTCAATCTGCCCATTCCAGGGTTTGTTTAGCCATGATCTCTCTCTCCCTTCCTGTCCTTTGGCTTTCCTAGTAAGCTGTGCATATCAGGCCCTCTACCTTGGAGCCATTCATGCTATACTCTCTCCTCATCTTCCATCTCCTCAACAGAAAGTTTTATCAAAATGACCCTTTTGCTTCACAGCTATCTCCTGAAGATGAAAGAGGAAGGAGTCTCCACTCTTTCTCCAAAGGATTTAGATGTATGACTATCACCTCAAATGGCCCATTTCCCTCCAGAAATACTATGATCAGGGTGGTCTGGTTCTATTGTAACATTAGTACTGACCTATTATTACCCATAACTCATTTCTTTAGTGCTTTTAACATAGGGGTACATAGAGTATGAGCCAGGTGTGCTGGAACACCTGAGTACAGCTGGACCATATTCTATGCAGGCTTATAATAAGGTTTATATTCCTCCTCACACTCTGCCTCCATCCCTTAATCATCATGTATTTATTTTGTACATGTGCTATATTTATTTATCTATGAATATGAATATGTTGTATCTCTCTAGTCTAAGAGTTCTTAACCTGATTCATGTTAGGGACCATTGTGGTAATCTGGTGAAGCCTAGGGGGCCCTTTTCCAGAGAGTGCTTTTAAATATGTGAAATTAAAAATATATAAGACTACAAAGGAAGCCAATTATATTGAAATTCAGTTTATCTTCTTTTCTTTTCCTTTCCTTTCCTTTCCTTTCCTTTCCTTTCCTTT
>NC_058130.1:65523263-65602990 GCF_016433145.1 Gracilinanus agilis
TTCCTTCCTTCCTTCCTTCCTTCCTTCCTTCCTTCCTTCCTCCCTTCCTTCCTTCCTTCCTTCCTTCCTTCCTTCCTTCCTTCCTTCCTTCCAGGTCTAGATTTCTGAACCCTCATGAGGATTTGAACTATGGTGGTAATGATAATGAGAATAGTTGAAGGTTATGGGGGATACTGTGAATATAGAGTTGACAAGAACTGGCAACTGTATGGATATCCTAAACAAAGGAGAAGAAACAGTCCCAAATGACTCCAAGATTTGAAGCCTGGGTAACTTGAAGGATTGTTATGATGTCATCAGAGACAAGAAAGTTAACAATGAGGGGAAGATTTTGAAGGGAAGATAAGAGTTCAATTTGGACTTGCTGAGCTTGAGGGGGCAGTTGGGATGTCCAGATGGACATGATGATGAAAAGGATAGGTGGTTTTATGCACTGTTGAATGTGCTCATCCTCTCACCTCATGCCCAGTTTCCCCAACCAAACATCTAGTCTTCTTTTAAATTATCTTTTTTTCCAATTATTGAGCATTTATTTCCCCTATCTCCTAATTCTTGCCCCACCCCCAAAATATCTAGTAATTGTTCCCAAATAGCTATACCAATTCACAACTCTACCAACAGTGCATCAGTGTGCCTGTTTTCCCATAGCCCCTCCAACATGCCATTTTCTTGCCACTCTGATTCCTGTGAGACAGAATCTTTCTCCATTCTTTCATAAGGCAATAGATAGCTTGGGAATCTTTCTTTGAGAACTGCCTGTACATATCCTTTGACCATTTATGGCTCTTATTCTTATAAATATTAATGAGTTCCTTATATATCTTGGAAATGGGATGCTTATCAAAGAAACTTGCTTAAAAGCTTTTTTAAAATCTCAGTTAACTGTTTATCTTGTAATCCCAGATTCATTGGATTTGTTTCTGCAAAAATGTTCACATTTTATGCAATCTAAATTGTTCATTTTATCTTCTGTGTGCAGTCTTTGTAAAAAATCATGTTTTTCAGGAAGTCCAGTGATTCTTAAATTATCTGTCCTTGACTTGCAGTCAAGAGAGTTATTTTTGACATAAAATATCTTACAATTTTTCTGCTTTTCAATCTTTTGATTTTGTTTTAGTAGTTCTTGCCATCTCAGGGAGTCATTGATTTTTGTTTCGTCTCTCCTTGTCTAGAGGGATTTTATTTCTTGAGTAAAGTTTACTACTTTCTTTCCTAAGATATTTATTTTCTTTCCAATTCTTTCCTCAAGAGTTTTTATTTCACTTTTTAATATCTGGCTTCATATCTTCTAGGTATTCATGTAGTGCTTGTGGAAAATCCCTTTTTTTCTTTGAGTCTCTACTTCAAGTTTTTATGGAGTTAGATTGCTTATAATTTTTGATACTAGTTAGTATTTTCTTTGATTTACTCACCTCTCTAGATTTTGTTCCTGAATTGGAGATTTGTGCCAAGACTAGGCTCTCCTCTTTACTATGCTTTTGTATGTAAGGTGGTCAAATCCCTTGGGTTCTTGCATTGATCTTCAACTCCTGTGGATTGACCCCTCCTGGATTCCTGAGATTTAGAACAATGGATCTCCAGGACCTGGGATCTTAGGAGAGAGATTTAGAGACCTCAGAGCCTCTGGGCCTGGACTGTTCTGATCTGAGTCTGTAGCACTATGCCAAAAACTAGCCACTGCCATGCTTTGGGCCTTCCAAGGTTCCCCTTCTGAGGCTATCTTACCACCATGAACTTTTCTTGGGGAAGCCTTCCACTATTGCTGCCTCTGGACATAGGGCTTTGGAGGTTACATGTATTCTCTCTCTTGTTATCTTACACTTCTTTTGGTAGAGGAGCCCCCTTTCTTGTTGGTCATGGGCTTCTGGCTGAGTTTTCACACATTTTGAAGTAGACAGAAGATGTTACTTATTGTAGTTCCTCATTGGACTTCATTATCATAATTTATCTGCTATAAATTTCAGGGTTTTTCCCAAGCTGGCTTGTCAGAACTGGGCATCTTGCCTCTCCTGTAGGCATCAATCTTGGTAAGAAGTCCCCAAACCTTGTAGTCGTCTTATGCCATGTCTCATGCTTGCTCCCAGCTGGCTATCATTTTCATTTAGTCTTTGCAAATTAGTCATTTTTAGATTTTCTCCTCCTGATGATTGGAAATATCATAGGAATTGAGGTCAAATAACTCAGGTCTATCCCAGATCCATGACCAAGATAGTGTTATATTTAAAATTAATATTTTCCATATTCTTATTTTCTATAAAGTTTATTAATAATCACTTGAAATAGGAAGGCTAGATAAGCATAGATTTAAATTCCCTTACTCTCAGTCTGACCAGGTGTAGCTCAGCCTTGCAGGATTCTCCGTCTATCCTCTGGCTTGTTCTAGGAAGTAGTGAGCCAAAGAGCCCCCATGAGCTCCACCCAAACCCTTTTTATCTATGTAGAGAATGGGATGGACTGGGCTGGCAATCCAGGAAGGGGAGGGGATGAAATTCCCTCTGCACAATAGACAAAGAAATTTCTCCAAGTTTCCCTCAGGAATTCTTCCAAGGTTTCAGGACTTCAGAAATTTTCTCATTTGAGCCTTCCAACAGACTGATGATATTATTATGCAAATTTCAGAAATAATAAAACTAAAACTGAGATTGTTAGGGTGATGAATTCCCATTGAACTGTGAGGTCCTTGAGATCAGGGGCTATTTTTTTTTTTTTGCCTTTTTTTTAATCTTCATTAGGTATGTGGTGTAGGACTTGGCATATAGTAGGTACTTAGTAAGTATTTACTGACTTGACTTGTTTAGTGAAATAGCTAGTAAGTGTATGAAGTCCAGCATGGAGTTTTAGATATGGGGAATGTGAATTTATGAGGGTTATGGGAAACTCATCAAGGGCATACCTGGAATATTTGCTAGTTTCTTTTTTTTAAAGGCAAATAACTATATTATCCAATTGAAATTCTAAAATCATTAATGTTAGTGAAAACATTTGAGGACTATTCAGAAAATAGAGAGGAGGTAGGAAAGGGAAAGAATATGCTACTGCAGCTAAATAATTTGAAAGAAACATTTGGTAGGAATAATAACCTACCAACCAAAACCTAATGAATGAGATTAGGTTATGAGACCCCTTTTTCATTCTTAAATAGCAAATATCAGCAATAATGATTGTGTGAAAGATGGGCTGAGTTTTGCAATAACTAGAAACTCCTAACTGATTTCTAATCAATGAAGTTAATTTTTTATATATATATATATAGTTTTGGAGAAGCTTCTCTCATTCTTACTGAATATGCTTTTGATGTTGTTTAATTGTTTCAGTCATTCCAACTCTCTGTGACCTCATTTGGGTTTTCTAGGCAAAGATACTGGAAGGATTTGCCATTTTGTTCTCCAGCTCATTTTAAAACATGAGAAAATGGAGGCAAACAGGGTTAAGTGACTTGCTCAGGATCACATAGCTAGTAAGTGTGTGAAGCCAGTCATGAAGATGAGTCTTCTTGACTCCAGGCCTGGCAATGAATGTTCTTACAAGGCTTTAGTTCCATTTATAATAATTTGTCTTCTTGAATCAGGATTCTCAGTCCTATGCGCCATCAAATCCAAAATATGACATACAAATTAGAGGGTGGACATTATACTAGCACATCTCTTTTAAAAACTAAACTGAGAATAAAACTCTTGGTTAACATGAAAAGGGATCAATTTGGTTTCCTAAATCTGCCTGACAGATTTGTTAAATATTTAGAAACTTTAGGATTCTGAAATGTTATGTACTGAATAATGTTTCCATTATGAAAAATTAAATCTTTTAATTTAATTTCTTATGTGTATGCATGATAAACTCTAGAATTTCTTTAGGGAAGATGGGAAGATTTACTGAAATTCAAGGTGGGGGGGGTAAGGGACTGAAAAGGTTGGGAACTCCTGCATTTTGCCTTGTTGCATCTCCATGGACCATGTTTACATGATCTACCTACCTACCTACCTACCTACCTTTCTCTCTGTCTCTCTGTCTGTCTCACTCTGTCTCTCTGTCTCTGTCTCTGTCTCTGTCTCTGTCTCTGTCTCTGTCTCTGTCTCTCTCTCCATCTGTCTGCCTATGTCTGTCTGTCCATTTGCTGTCTATCTAAAACCCTTACTGTTTTAGAAACAACTCTAAGAAGGGGAAGGATTAAGCAAATGGAGTTAAGTAACTTGCCTGCATTCACACAGCTACTAAGTTTTCTAGGTCCGGTACTCTGTCCACTATGCCACCTAGCTACCCCCATGTCCTTTTTCTTAGTAGAATACATGCTTCTTTAAGCTGGATGAATTTCATAAATTCTACTTTGAATCTCTATAGCATCAACTTGATATGAAACAGTTATCCCAGGTAGGGAAGAAAAAAAGAGTTTAGTTAACAAACATTTATTAAGCATAGGTACCACCTTAGGGGACAGCCAGGTGGTCCAGTGGATAGAGTGCTGGACCTAGAGACATCTTCATGAGTTCAAATCTGGCCTCAGACACTTACTAGCTGTGTGATCCTGGCCAAGTTACTTAATCCTGTTTGCCTCAGTTTCCTTACCTGTAAAAATGAGCTGGAGAAGAAAATGGGAAGCTACTCTGGGATCACTGCTAAGAAAACACTGGTCACAAAGTGTCTGATATGACCAAAATGACTGGAGAACAATGAGAACTGTTCTAAGTACTGGGGATGCAAAGAAAGGCAAAACCATTGTCTCTGCCCTCAAGGACCTTACATTCTAATAGATAACATGAAAGCACCAATGTATGGACCAATGTCCACACAAGATATATAGATAATAGATGCAAGGTAATTTCAGAGAGAAGGTACTAACAGTGGAAGGGACCAAGAAATGTAGAGGACTCTGCTGGATTCTAGGAGATATGTGGAATGTGGATACTCTTGGTCCCTGCCCTCATGGGGCTTCAGATCTAGTTGTCGGGTAGATCAAATACACAAGTCTAAAACAAACCTGGATCACAGCAGAATTCTTTACAACAGATCTGTGCTTCTAAAAAACACCTAAAAGATATTCTCACTGACAACTATTTACCTTTTTAAAGTTTATTCATCTTTTTAAAGACTGCCAACTTTCCAAACAATAACTTATTATTTAATTCAAATTCAAGCCCCTGTGAACCCTGACAATTTTTGTCATTTCAACTACCAAAACAAGCAGATGCTTCACCTGAGTGGACAATACCTTCAGGATCAACCCCTACTGATACACACTTGGAGATAAAGGTTCACCCCACTACTGATCTTCCGTAATGCCTAGGGATTTGTGACAGGAGGAAATAAATCTGCTGAATCTGAAATTCATCTGGGACAACCCACGACATTCCCCTCTGAACACACTGCCTACACTAACATTTTTGAAAGGCTCTGTATGCATGGCACGACCTGTCAGCAGATTAACCTGAGATTCTGCGCCAATGTGAAGGTCACATGAGGGGTCTCATGCATGGCCTTTGGTGCTCCTCTTCTCAAAGTAGGAAGGACATGTGTCAAAGTAGGAAGAACATTGGACTTTGTTTTGGAAGACCAGGGTCTGAGATATGGCTTTGTCACTTAGGAAACTGGGTAACCTTGGACAAGTGATTGGATGTTTCTGAGCTTCAGTTTTCTCATCTGCAAAATGGGAATAACAGTATTTAATGGGGCCATCCAAAATTATTTAATTAATTAATTTAGACTATTTTTCCATGGTTCCATGATTCATGTTCTTTCCCTCCCCCTTCCCTTCCCCTTCCTGTAGTCAACAAGCAATTCCATTGGGTTTTACATGTATCATTGTTCAGAACCTATTTCCATATTATTAATATATGCAATAGAGTAATCATCAACATCTCCAATCATATACCCATCGAACCATGTGATCAGTCATATATTTTTTTCTTCTGTGTTTTTGCTCCCGCAGTTCTTTCTCTGGATGTGGATAGCATTCTTTCTCATAAGTCCCTCAGAATCGTCCTGGATCATTGCACTGCTGCTAGTAGAGAAGTCCATTACATTCGATTGTGCCATGGTGTATCAGTCTCTGTGTACAATGTTCTCCTGGTTTTGCTCCTTTCATTCTGTATCAATTCCTGGAGTTCTTTCCACTTCGCACGGAATTCCTCCAGTTCATCATTCCTTTCAACACAATGATATTCCATCACCACAATTTGTTCAGCCATTCTCCAATTGAGGGACTCCCTGTAATTTTCCAGCTTTTTGCCACCAAAAAGAGCGTGACTATGAATATTTTTGTACATGTATTTTCTCTATTATTTCTTTGAGGTACAAACCCAGCAGTGGTATGACTGGATCAAAGGGCAGGCAGTCTTTTAAAGCCCTTTGGGCATAATTCCAAATTGCCTTCCAGAATGGTTGGATTAATTCACAAATCCACCAGTAATGCATTAGTGTCCCAATTTTGCCACATCTCCTCCAACAATTATTACTTTACTTTGATGTCATATTGGCCAATCTGCTAGATGTGAGGTGGTACCTCAGAGTTGTTTTGATTTGCATTTCTCTAATTAGGAGAGATTTAAAACACTTTTTCATGTGCTTGTTGATAGTTTTGATTTCTTTATCTGAAAACTGCCTGCCTATTCATGTCTTAATGGGGCTGTTGTAAGTAAAATACAGTGCACCTTAAAGGGATCTGATATTTGCTTAGCACTATCCAGTTTACAAAGCACTTTACATTCCTGATCTCATTTGAGTCCCACAACCACCTGGTAAGAGATGCTAAGATTTGTAATTCATCAGTGTGGAGAACTACTGGTTTGAAAGGTCCCCCCACAATACAGATCAGCAACTTCTCTGTAACTTAGTTTTAGAGCATCACCTAGGGATGTGACATCATTTCAGAGCATTATCTGTGAATGTGAGGTATAGGCATTATTTCCTTGTCTACAAGATGAAGAAACTGAAGGTAAAAGTGGCTAAGTGACTTGTCCATGATCACATAACTAACAGGTGTCAGAGGTGAGACTTGAACTCAGGTCTTTTAGACTTCAAGTCCAAAACGCTCTCCAAACCTCTCTAAATGTGAGCTATTAGGATTCTTAACATAGTGTGTGGTAGAAAAAAGACTGATAATACCACCTTCTTGGGATAGCTAGGTAGCACAATGGACAGAGCACCAGTTATGTGACTCTGAGCAAAGTCTCTTACCTCTGATTGCCTGCTCCTTGCCGCTCTTCTGTCTTAGAATTGATACTTAGATTTTAAGACAGAAGGTAAGAGTTTTTTAAAAAAAGAAAATATGATTTTCTTAAGGGCAGAGATTGACTCACTTTTGTATTTTTATCTCTACTGCCTAACACATCCATCTATTGAATTCATGCATTCCTGGTTCTCCATCTACCTTGCCATATTTTGTCTTGTGCTACTTTATCAAGAAAAAAAATGCACAAGTGATAACATTTGTACAACCCAGTGGAATTGCTCCTTGGCTCTGGGAGGGGGCAGGGAATAGGACAGGGAAAGGAAATGAATCATGTAAACATGGAAAAACATTTTTAAAAATTTTAAGTGAAAAAAACAAAAAGAAAAAACACAGAAGAAACCAAAACTAAACTCTGCTGATCTTCAAGTTGTTTTCTTTTCTATCGATTCCCACAATGCAAAGTAATCTCAATTGAATTTCTGAAGAAAACAAGGTTGATAGTGCCTGACATTTGTTTTCAGACCAATGGGCTAAGGCAGGAACAGAGCACTGAGGTGACCTTTGGGAGTAGAGGGGCATTCTTCCTGCTCTGAATTCAAAGATTCTATTTAAAAATGAAGGCATTTTCCTTCCATGTACCACACTATGCTATAAAAGATCATTCTAGAATAGAACTGAGCAAGGTTGTTTTGGGAAAGCAGTTTGACTGCTTACCCTTATGCTATTTTTGAGCATTTTACTAAGCAGAAATCTCAGTTAACGGCCAGGGACAGTCATCAATACTGGCTATCAGTTCTATGCACACCAGCTGGGTGTTCAGATTATTGGCCCATGACTCTGAGACTCCTAGCTCATAAGTGTGCAGGAATGAAACCAAGTGCAACCCTAGGCATTTCCACCAGAAACTCTGATGCCAGCAGCACCTTCGTCCACCCCATGCCTGCTGGAGAGTCAGTGGGACAGTGTGTAAAATGGACATCTATCTCATTTTGACAGTGACATGGAGACATTCCAGTTTATGTGCTGGGACAAGTACTGCTAGTAGTATTCACAGGACAGGAAAGCTCAGATCTAATTCTTCTGCAGTAGACCTTGAGTTGCAATTGTCTGAAATCAATATCTCCCTCGAGGTATATAATGAGATGTTCAGGCTAGAAAAGATGGGTGTCTTTGCCTGGAACTCGGTGTTCTCCTGAGTTTCCTTTCTTAAGCCTTGCTATAAAGTCAACAAACAGATCAGGTCCCCATTCCACAGGCTGGCTTCTTTTATTCTACAAGGGGCCATACTCAGGGTGGCTTATTGGGGTTTTATAAAATGGGAGGCCCAATATTTCAGGGAGGAGGTGCTATTCCTTATTTCCTGAAAGCTTTGAGAGCTGGGGGATGTTTGATGGAGTGTTGTTGCCTATTAGAAAACTTAGTAAAGATCTAAAACAAGGGTATGATGGGGAAGGTGGACAGGGCAATGTTGGTGGCAGCTGATCTGAAGGTGTTTTACATAATGCTTCAAAATCTTCTGGTGTGGATTCTTGGATTAAATGACCTTTAAGATACTTTTTAGTTTCAAGACTCTTGGAATCCCACTACAGAACTGACCCTTGCTATAGAGATTCTAACACACTAAAGGGCTTTCAGACCGTGGGCTTTGTATCAACAGATCTCATACAATGCTTGGCACATAGTAGATACTTAATATGTTTATTGACTGATGGACTAAATCCTGAAATAGAGAAACACTAAATAAACATAGAAAATCAACATGAGCTTCCAACTGGAAGATGGATTGGATATTCTTTCTCTGAATCTGCTGATGGATGAGGCCTAGTTGGATTTTAAAAAAAATAATTTTTTCAGTCAGTAAATAACCATTTATTAAGTATATACTATGTGGCAAGTACTGTATAATGCTTCAGACATATAAAGAAAGATGAAAAATGATTCTTGCCTGTAAGAAGCTCATATTCTAATCTATCTATGTATCTATCTATCTATTCATCCATCTATCCATCCATCCATCCATCCATCCATCTATCTTTCTATCCACCTATCTATCCTTCTATCCTTTTATCTATCTATCTATCTATCTATCTATCTATCTATCTATCTATCTATCCATCCATCTATCTACCCAATCATTCATTCACTGATCTATCTACATATCTATCTATCTATCTATCTATCTATCTGCTATCTATCTAAACATTTTATTGATACCTTTAAAAATATGATAGTAATTTCTGGATATATCAACCTTCTACCTTCCCAGTGAAGCTTCTTTCTTAGAAACAAAACAAACAAAAAAATAGTTGCTATATCAACTACATTTGAAAATATATGCAAGGGGGCAGCTCGGTAGCTCAGTGGATTGAGAGCCAGGCCTAGAGACGGGAGGTCCTAGGGTCAAATCTGACCTCAGACACTTCCTAACTGTGTGACCCTGGGCAAGTCACTTAATGCCCATTGCCTAGCCCTTACCACTCTTCTGCCTTGGAAACAATACATAATATTGATTCTAAGGTGGAAGGTAAGGGTTTAAAAACAAAAAGAATAGAAGAAAATATATGCAACATTCTGTACTTGTAGTTCCTCATATTCCTAAAGAAAGGATGATGATGCAATTCTTCTTTTTATCCTTCTCCAAGTGGTCATTGTTGGTCATTACAATTACACTCTGTTCAGCTTTGCCTTATTATTCTTTTCACTTATATTGTTTTTGTCACTGTATATATTGTTCTCTCTCTTTTTTGTTTAATTCATTCTGCATCAATTTATATACATTTTCTCCCTGAATGCCTCATATTTGCCATTTCTTTTTGGTTCAAAAATATAACATTGCATTTATGCCCTACAATTTGCTCAGCCCTTTCTGGGCTATGCATGCCTCCTTTGTTTGTAATTTTTTGCTCTCACAAAAAGTGCTACTGAATTTTTTGAAGTTTATGAAACTTTTCTTTCTGTCTATGACCTTTATGGCCAAAGTCTTGACCAATAGTAAGGTGTATGTGGAATCTCTGAGTCAAAGGATATGAGAACTTACATTACTTTTTAAAAAGAATTCCAAAGTATTTTCAAGCTTGGTTGTAAGAGTTAAGAATTCCACCATGAGTACCTTCATGTACTTGCCTCCAGTGGGATTGTTTTTGTGATAGTTCAGGATCCAATTCATTTTTACAATAATCAAGTTACATGTACTCACTTTGGTGGATCCCAAAGCACCCAGTGGTGTTTGAAAAAAAAAGACTGGCACTATGGAAATATCTATAGCATTACCCATATCCTGTTTTTTTCCCCAATCTCTGAACATGACCATATTCATGAATACTTAGGTGAATTAATGTGAGTCTCCATTTGTTTTATTTAGTGATTTCTTATTTATTTAGGAAAAGGCATAAAATGACCTGATTCCTCTAAAGAAAAGCCTCACTTGATAGATTTGGTTTTCATTTATTCAGTCAATGAACATTATATAGCACTTAATATGTGTCAGAGATTGTTGATATAGATAAAAACAAGAATTCCTGACCTCAAGGAACTTACATTCTGTGGAGGTGGAAAGAGGGGGAGGGATGGACACAACATGTACACAGATAAGTAGAAACACAATAGATATGTTTTGGGGTAATTTTGGAGTAAGAGATCACGCTACTGGGAGCATCCAGATCTATCTGCCTTATTTTCATCTCTCCATCTGTCTGTCTGTCTGTCTATCTATCTTAACATTATATTGATCCCTTTTAAAAATCAGAGTTATTTCTGGATATATCAATTCTCTACCTTCCCAGTGAGGCTTCTTCCTTTAAAACAAAACAAACAAAAAAGATAGAACCATCATATAGGAAGTGGTACTATAGCTGATCAGTTATCTCTGACTCGTTATTCACTGAGTTAGAAGTGTGAGGAAATAATACTGAAATAGTCTAAAAAGCTAAAGACTCCAAGCCTTGGGGACTCTACTATTAATATTTGCTTTAGTGAGGTTTTGACATTAATAATAGCTACTATTTATATAGGGTTTACTATGTACCAAGTACTGGGCTAAGTGCTTTACAATCTTTATCTCATTTGATTCTCATAAATACTCTGGGGATGTAAGTGCTATTATTATCATCTCCATTTTACAGATGAAGAAACTGAGGCAAATAGAGGTTAAGTCATTTGCCCAGAGTCACACAGCTGGTTGGTGTCTGAGGCTGGTTTTGAACTCAGGTCTTCCTGACTCCAGGCCTGCTGCTCTGTCCACTGTACCACCTAGCTGCCCTTAACAGGAAGGAAAGAGGTCCAAAGGAAATACTTGTGTCAAAAAGGAGAAACTAAGAGTTCAGAATCTCACTGTCTATAGAAGAATAGGATTCCCTTGTCCAAAAGGAGCAAGGGGTAGGAAAGGAAATAGAAACAAGTGAAAAAATGGGACTCGAGAAAGAGAAATTCCTTTAGAAGCATCAGAGATGCACGAGCTAGATCTCTTTCATTTTATTATTTTATTGATGCTTTTTAAAATACCACCATTAATTCCAAATACCATGCCCCTTCCCACCTGTCTCCTTATTCTCCTTGTAGTCTTTTAGTCATAGGATTATAGAACAGGAAGGGTCCTCAGAGACTAATCTTCTCATTTCTTAGGTGAGGAAATTAAAAAATAGTCTAGCAGAGCAAACCAACACAGAGATACTGACAGATTGACTGTACATGCCGTCTGCCACCCTACTAGCAAGAGGAGGGAATTTTGTTTCATCATCCTCTTTAGGACTAAGTTGGTCATGGCCACTAACCTGAGCAGAGCTGCCTTCTAGTGCAGTTTTCATTTACATTATTGTAGTCATTGTATATATTCTGGCACCCTAATTCTGCTTTCTCTTATTTCTGTGTTAGCTCTCAGAAATCTTCCCCATGTTTCTCTGAATTAATTAATGTTCACTGTTTCTTGCTAGGTTATAATATCCTACCACATTCATCTATCAAAATATGTTCATCCATTCCCTAATCAATGCACACCTACCTTGTTTTCAGGTTTTTTACTACTAAAAGAATGTCCCTATGGATATTTTGGTATATATAGGATTCAATATTTCACTCTTTGGAATGTTTGCCCAATAGTGAGATCTCTTGGGGTCAAAGTATATAAACAGTTTAAAAACTTCTCCATCATAATTCAAAATAGATTTCCAGAATTGTTGGACCAATTCCCAGATCTACCAACAGCGAGTATAGTAGCATGCCTGACTTCCTACAGTCCTTCCAACATTGGCTATTTCTGTCTTTTACCATCTTTGCCAATTGGATGCAAACTTCTCATTTTATATTTGAAATTGAAACCTTTGAAGGTGGAAGTGACTTGCTCAAGGTTACCTGGGTAAGAAACTGACAGAGTTGGGTTAGGCATCCAAGTCTCCTAACTCCAAAGCCAGTTGGTGTTCATTCTACTCTACTGAGACTGAGGGAAAGCCTACATTTTTGAAGATGGAGGGCGATTCTGAATGAGAGCACCAATGAGAACCAGAGTCCAAGTTTGTCCTCAGATTCCCTTATGTATGCATGTCCTTTCAGACTAGACAAGAGCCAGGATCGTTAACAGTCATTATTCTCTCTGTAGAATGTAAGCTCTTCTGAACCAGGAGAACAACATACGCAATAACAGAAATTTTATATGATGATCAATTGTGAAGAACTAAACCAGTATCAACAAAGCAAGTTCCCAAGATGTCCACAAGGGACCCATGATGAAAAATGCTATCCACAGTCAAAAAAGGAACTGTTGGAGTTTGATTGCAAATCAAAGTATGCCATCTTCCACTTTATTTCCTTCATGAGTTTTTTTTAATTGCATTGTGATATGTGTTTTCTATCATGACATGAACAAAATGGAAATACAAATTGCATGAAAGCACTGATATAGCCTGTATCAGACTATTTACCGCCTTGGGGAAGGCAGGAGGCAGAAAAATCTGAATCCTAAAATTTAGAAAACTATTGTCAAAAATATTTCTACAGGTAACTGAAAAAACATTTTTAAAAAGAATGTAAGCTCTTTGAAGACAGGGCGGAACTATTTTTTGACTTTGCATCTCCCATGTGTAGAAGAGTGCCTGACACACAGGAGAATTTTAATAAATGCTTTAATAATTTAATAAATAAATACATAGACTTGCAATGTGCACAAAAGTTTAGAGAAGATGGGCAGGAATGGTAACAGAGGTGGCATTACATTCCTGAGGTCTCCCTAAGCACCAAAAGGATGTACTGAAAATGGCAGCTGGTAGCCATCATAGACATAAATATATTTATTGTGTAATTAATGCATTCCTCTCATTACATAACTTATGTAGACATTATTCCCCTTTGCACATGCTTCATTCTAGCCTAAATGGCTTGCTTGATGTTCTCCATCCCAAACATTTCATTTTCTTTTCTGCCTTTGCACATGCTGTCCCATGTTTGGAAAGTTCTCTAATCTCACTTCTGTCTCTTGGGACCCTCAGATTTTTTCCCTTTTTTAAAACACCCTTGCCTTCTTTATTAGAATCAATACCAAAGATTGGTTCCAAGGCAGAGCACTAAGGACTAGGCATATTAAGTGACTTGTCCAGGGTCACACAGCTAGGAAGTATCTGAAGACAGATTTGAACCTGGGACCTCCTGTCTATCTCTGAGTCACCTAGCTGCCCTATCTTTAACTATTTCAAAGGTACCACCTCCTCCAAGAGGCCATTCCAATTTACCCAGGAGTTAATACTTACTTTCCTATATATTTACTACCTGTTTTGTAATCATCTATCCTCTAGTAAAATGTAAGCCCCTTGACGGCAGAAACTGTTTGATTTTGATTTTTAATTTTTTGTCTTTCTATTCTCAGAGTCTAGAACAGTAACTGGAACCAGAGTAAAGGTGCTTAATAAATTCTTGTTAAATTGAATATAATTACCATTCTTGTGATCCTGGGCAAGTCATATAACCTCTATTTGCCTCAGTTTCCTCAACTGAAAGATGGCGACAATTGGAGAAGGAAATGGAAAACCACTCCAGAAAACTTCACAGAGATCATGGAGGGTCAGACATGACTCAAAGATTAAATGACAACCACTACAACATCCTAGGTCTCTAGTACATTGAATAGAATGTTCTCTCTCACTTCAGCTCAAGACAAATTTGTGGGAGTAACTCCCAAACCTGCACTTCTAGTTCTGAAATTTACTTTAGTTGTGGAGCCTCAACTCCCTCCCAAAAAGTTCTGTGGAGATGTCCTATTGTCCCCTCAAACTCAACATGTCCCAAAATGAGCTCATCATTGCCTTCATCATGGTTGTGCTTATCATGAAATCATCTTGGATTCCTCCCTCCCCTTCATTCATTAAAAAAAAATCTTTTACCTTCTATCTTGGGATCACTACTGTGTATCAGTTCCAAGGCAGAAGAGTGGTAAGGGCTAGGCAAAGGGAATTAAGTGACTTGCCCAGGGTCACACAGGTGGGAAGTGTCTGAGACCATATTTGAATCCAGGACCTCCCATCTCTAGGCCTGGTTCTCAATCCACTGACCCCACCCCCACACCCGTTAGCTGTCCCTTTCCCTTTCATTCTTTATCATTTGATCCTTTATTCAAAATATCTCTTGTATCTCATTTTTTATCATCAGAATAAGCAGCTTGTCCCAAAAATTACAGTGCAGCTCTAGTAACTTAAACTTGCATTATGACTTTTGAAACACCTTGTATAATAACCATAATGAGAATATCCTTGATGAGTGTATTAGAAGGAATCCTGCAGGCTCTCACAAGCAATATTACAATACATACCACATATTTACTATCCTATAACTGATTGCCATGAAGAGAAAATACAAGATGGCACCAAGCTTCTTTTCTGTTGATTATCAAATAGTCCTTTAATTCTGTAGAGCAAAACATTGCTTCTCTTCCAACAAGGTATCTCCAATGCAATTGTCAAAATCAAGATTTCTTGAGGGACATAACAAGAGATGAGCCTTTTTGAATGATCCTCTAGTTTATATCAGGCAAGGAATAATATCTGCAGACATATGCTCAGGAGTAGTGATCCTCAGTGTCATGATGGAGAGCTAGCACAAAGTCTAAGCCAAATAGACTTTCCTTATAAGTTGGTACACTAACTCCCACATACTTCTATTTGTGGATGCTATTATATTGGATACATTAAACTCTGAAAACACTTTGGATACTCCTGGATGAGATCTATAACCACTGTAGTGTAGTTTTAACTATCCACACAGGAAAAATCAAGTGGATAACAAGTATCTATTTTAAAGGTAACAGCATGAAGATAGATGGTGTAACTATAGTTCATGCTTGAATACATATATTTTTTATAGACACTGCAAATGGAAAATGAGGTAGATCAAGAATTAAATACGAAGAGGAGAGTGAGTGATATTGTTTTTGGGAAATTGCAAAGTTCCTTTAATGACCTTAAACTTTTCCCTGAAACAAAAGCTCATCTTTTTTATTTTTAACATTAGTATCACAACTATGGGGGAAGTTAGGTGGCACAGTTGATAAAATGTTGGCCCTGGAGTCTGAAAGACTCATCTTTCTGAGTTCAAATCTGGATTCATACACTTATTACCAGTGTGACCCTAGGCAAGTTACTTAATCCTTTTTGCTTCAGTTCCTCATTTATAAAATAAGTTGGAGAAGGAAATGGCAAACCATTTCAATGTCTTTCCCAAGAAAACCCAAAATGGGGTCATAAAGAGTCAGGCATAACTGAAAAAACTGAAATTCCTGCTTATATTGTTGTTTGGCTACGAATTGTGGAATAGTACATTCTGTGATGAATGAAAAATCAGTATCATTCAGAGGGCAATGGATGTAAACAGGCCACAGTACATAATAAATAAGGTACTATGAAGAATAAATAGAATACAGAATTATATCAAAGAAATGCATAATTAATTTTTTTTACTTTTTAAAATTAATTTTTTAGAATTTCAACTTACCAATCCTTTCCCTCTATCTAGCCCCTTTCCCAACTATATAATGAACATTACAATGTTCATTACGCATGTGAAGTCATGCAAAATATATAAAGAAATGCATTTTCAAGAAACATAGTCTGGATATGTATCTATAGCTCTTCAAATTCTTTCTCTTTCTGAAACTCAGCTCATGGACCACTTCCTACATGAGGCCTTTCCCAATTGCTTTAGTTGCTAGTGCTCTCTCCTGCTCTGAAATAATTTGGATTTATTTTGTAGATGTTTTGAATTTCTTCATTTGTGTATAGATTGATCCTACCAGTAGAATGTAAGTTGTTTGAAGGAAGGACTATTGAATTTTTTACTTTCTGTACCCTAAGGCCAAGTACAGTGCTTGTTGTTTAATAAATTATAAATTGTAATATAAATAATAAAATAAATTATAATAAATTA
Organism: Gracilinanus agilis; assembly: GCF_016433145.1. Taxonomy (NCBI): domain Eukaryota; kingdom Metazoa; phylum Chordata; class Mammalia; order Didelphimorphia; family Didelphidae; genus Gracilinanus; species Gracilinanus agilis. The sequence goes on from NC_058130.1 coordinate 65,539,828, forward strand.
ACAAATAAATGCTTATTGAATGAATGGATGGGTGGGTGGATGAACTCTGCAAGATGGCTCTAAACTCTGCAGGTTACTTTATCTCTCACTTCTACACTTTCTTCTTTGGAATTCCTCCTATTTCTCCCCCCTTTCCTATCCCTCCCCCCCCCCCCCCCCCCTGATGAGCACCTTCTGGAGCCCAACATTTCAGTGTGGCCTTTAGCTATGCCTTACTTTGTTTTCTAGTTATCTTCTTTCCACTTTCCTCATTCCTCTTTAATTTCTAATTCTGGAGCTATAATAAAATTAGCATTGCCACTGCTCCTAGAAAGGGATTAATTCTATTCCCCAATGGCTCCCCTTGACATGTCCTTAGATTTTAAAATAAAAATACCCTTCCCTGGCCACCATTACTTTTTATATTTTGTCTATTCTTGTTAGAATATAAACTCCATAAAGACAGGGATTATTTGCTTTTGCATTTGTATTACCAACATTTTACACATAGATGCATTTTCTTTTATTCATTCATTAGCTAATTAGTTTACTCATTGATGCACTGCTGATGGAAGGTCAAATGGATCCTCATAAACATAACCAAGGGACTATGAAATCTAGAATACGTGTTGGCTGTGATAATTAGATTAAGTCTACACCGCCCATCTTTAGATTTAATCACCAAAGGTGAGAGCACCTCCAATTCTGGGAGGTCTGTAACCTACATGTGCTAGAGTGGGTGTCGAATCAGAATCAACTGACTGCTCCCTAGGCAGTTCTATGAGAAGCGTCTGTTGTGATTGGACATTCAAATTAGGGGGAATGCACAGGAAGTGACACATAAGTAACCCCTTTAAAAGAAGAAGGTCTTCTGCTGGAGAGAGTTTCTGGTGAAGAAGGTGGCTGATGAAGGAGGTCTTCTGGTCTATGAAGGAGTGCTGGCTGGAATGCTGAGACCTTGGTGAGACTGCTTTCAATATCTTCTGTAGAAGTCCACGTGGTGAGTTTAAAGACTGAATCTTCCTGAACTTCTTTTAAGGAATTTCCCTTTAATAGACTTTGCTTCATTCACCTCTGGCCCTCTGGCCCTCTGACTCTCAGCTGAGGGTTAATTAGATCTACCTGGATTAATTAGAGGATCGTAGTAATTTACCTACTATGTTAGATTCTTATTTCCTTATTTCCTCTCTCTCTTCTCTCTTCTCAATTGTAAATAAACTTTCATAAAGTCAATTTTGACTTGAGATTATTCTTAATTGAGGATTGATAACTGTTCAATCCTCTGGCGACCATCTTTTAATATACTCAACAACAACAAAAAAAAAAACCCTTTTCCCCCTTACATGGCTTCAGGTCAATACCAGTGATACCTACCTGTGTACCAGCCCTCAGAGAGAGGCTACCTTGGACATATAACAAGTCCCTGAAGACTCCCAGCCATCACCTAGAGGCTGCCTTAGAACCTGCAGGTCTTGTTAAGGTGGTTTTCAAGCAACACCAAGAAAACTATTTCACCTTGGATAAGTAATTTAATCTCCCTGGGTCTCATTTTCCTTGTCTGTAAAATGATGGATTGGATTACCTGACCTCAGAATTTTTTTTTCATTTATGACCCTAGTTAGGGATATTCTACGAGGGAACCTTTTTCAAGTATGAGTGGTCTTTCCCTTCCAACACAATTTTTCCATGGCTATATTAATAAGAAACTTTTATTCTTCATTTTCTGTTCTTGCCATTCCCTCATGCTTTCTCTTTCCTGTGTTGTCTTCATCTTTTCTGCTTTCATCACTCATAGCTATCCTCTTTCATGCCTTCCCATCACTGTAAGCTCAGATGAAGTCCTACCTCCTCCAAGAGGGCCTTCTGATTATCCATGGTGATGGCCATCTCTGTATCTTGTGGCACTTGTAGTCTGACTCATGCTATTGACAACTTATAGTCTGCCCTCTAATACTATTTAATGAGTTCATGGGGATCATAGAATCTTAAAGAATAGAACAGTGTGTTGGAACTAGAAGGGGTTTCTGGAGATCACTGATCTATTATAGTAATGAGTAAGGAGAGATCCAGTAAAATGAAATGATTTCCCAAGATCACACAGAGCCATTTCTCAAAACTCCCTGACCACAGTCATTTCCCCCATAACACATTTCCAAGAATGTATGAAAAAGCATTTTGAAAAATATAAGCATTATTGTCAGATACAAAGACAGGACTGAAGGGCATGATCAGGACCAGAAGACGTCCTCCATTCATTGGCTACACATTGGTTTCCTTTCTCTAACTCAATGCTGTAAATTATATTTGAGACCTGCTCATTGTAATTTTGTGCACATCATGAGTTGGTACTTGGAGTCCTGTACCTAGAAGATGATGTTTCCAACATTACCCAGAGAAAATAATTAGAGACTTTAAGTAAAACTTATGATAGGGGAAAAGTCCTGTTTTCTCCAAACAGCTTTTGTAAATGTCAATACCTTCATTGGTAATGAGAAGCAGAATCAGTGCCAAATGGCCGAATAGGGCGAAGGCGTGGAAATGCATAGTGTCAGTATGATAAATAACTTTGTCCCCTCTGACGCACAGAATGCCATTATGGCCTATAACAAAAATAATTGGCTTCCCAGCTCCCATGTTGTCAGGCACAGGGGAAGAGCTGTGCCCCACCAGCACCCAGACACTCTTAATGACACCAGGGTTCAGAGATCAGCCAATCTTAAAAGCAGAATTTTATTAAATCCTTCTTTATTTGTCCTTATTTTCCTTCTGAGTTCACCATCACTAACTGGAAATGACTTAGAAAAACCCAAAATGACCCATCCCAAGCTCCCTAATCTGTCTGTTAATGTCAAAACCCAATGAAATATTTTTTCAAGTAATAAAAACACCAAAATAGAGACACTAACATACACAGTTACTGAGTCACAACAATGACCAGCATATCACAAGTTTCTCTCTTGCCAGTTGCTGCACATGCCAGAGAAAAAAGATGGTAGGAATCCATCTGGAAGCGAACTCAGAGACCATCTACCCCAAACTTTTTATTTTTTAGTTTGGGAAGAGGCCAAGAAAAGTGAAATGATTTGCTTAAGTATAAAACATCTAAGGCTGGATTCAAACACAGGTCCTTTGACTACAGAGGCAGGACTATTTCTACGGTGGAATTAGGAAGAACCTAATTCATAATTGGGCTGGACTTGGAATCAGAGCACCTAGGTTCAAATCTCAGCATTGCCACTTGTTCCAGCTATGACCTTGGGACAGTGAAGAACATTTTGCATTTGTAGACAAGGGACCTGAATTCAAATTTTGGCTTTGTTCCTCTCTACCTGTATGACCTTAGGCAAGTCACTTCACCTCTCTAGGCTTTAGCACCTTATCTGGAAAATGAAGGAGCTGGTTTGGATAACTTCCAAGGTCCCTTCTGCCTTTAGATCCATGATGGTATGATTCCTTGCTGAATCTCAGCTCTTATGTCAAAATGAGAGATGGAGAATATCTTCTAAAGCTTTATCAGAGCTCTAAATCTGATGAGCCTGTCTTTGAGTCATTAGAGGAGTAATGAAAAAAGAAGGGTACAAGCACTGCTATAGCACCTACTAACGTGCCAAGTGCAGAGTAATCCACACTTTACAATTATTATCTCATTTGGTCCTCAAAATGACCCTTTTGAGGTAGGTGGTATTACTATCCTCATTTTATAATTGAGGAAACTGATGCAAACAGAGACTAAATGTCTTGTCTAGGGTCACACATCTAGTAAGTGTCTAGGGTCATATTTGAACTCATGTCTTTATTATAAAAATGAAAAGGGCAACTGGGTAGCTCAGTGGATTGAGAGCCAGGCCTAGAGATGGGAGGTCCTTGGGTCAAATCTGGCCTCAAACACTTCTCAGCTGTGTGACCCTGGGCAAGTCACTCTACCCCCATTACCTAGCCCTTACCACTCTTCTGCCTTGGAACCAATACACAGTATTGGTTCCAATACACAGTATTGGTTCCAAGAGAGAAGGTAAACGTTTTTTTTTTTAAATGAAAATATGGAAATAAGTTTTGAGTGATAATATATATAAAACCTAATGGAATTTCTTGTCAATTATGGGAGAGGGAAGGGAAGAGAGGAAGGAGACAACATGAATCATGTAATCTTGGAAAACTTATGTGTAGATTTGTTACTGGAATAAAATAAAGAAAATTTAAAAAATAAAATAATAAATTAACTAATAAATTAATGAATTAAAATGAACTCAGGTCTTCCGGACTGAAGGCTCAGCATTCTATCTCTCTGTGCCACCTAGACAGTGAAAAGAGCCAGTTCTTTCAGGCCTATGAAGTGCATGTTTAATACCAAAGAGGTGAACCCATGAAATACATATTTTTTTTCTGGAATCACCACTATTCTCTATTAGGAAGCAGATTTCTGTAGTGGCATAAATCACTGGATTTGATGGCCTGAATTTAAGTTCTGATTCTGACTTTTTTTAGCTTGGCATATGCATGTCTTTAAGTGGCTTCACTTCTTAGAGATTCAATGTCCTTTTCTGTAAAAATGGGTATGATTATACTTCTACTGCCTGCTTCCCAGAAGAGGATGTGAAGGTTCGTCTTGGTCAATCTCCAAGGACTAGAGAAAGATGACTTGATTGTTCCTGGTTCTCCCGCCTCCAGCTCAGCCTGCTTTGAGAGAGAAGGAACCAGCTTTTTGAAGGGAGAAAGCTAGAAAAGGACAAATTCAGAAAAAGAAATTCCCTCATTTTCTTGCTTTTTCTTTGGGAAGCAGCTGTGAGCAAGGAGTTCAAGGGCATCTGTGCCCTGGCATCATCATGGCGTGCTGTGGCTGCAGTTGTAAGAGGAGCCAGGACTTCAGGGAAGGCACATCTCGCTCCCTGATAGGAGACGTCCCGCTACCAGCACCTGTCTTTGGATGGTTTGTCACCCACCCACCATTAGTCACTGTGACTCTCTAAGCAGGGTCAACTGTGTTCTTTTCTGGGAGCTCTTTGTGATTCAAGGTCTTTGTTGCCAAGATCAGAACAGCCCACTGACTGCCACGTGGCCCATGGAGAAGGGAAGGAGGGAGGAGAGCATTTGGGTTTGGGGAATCCTAGCAAATGCTGTTTTCTAGGGGAAGTTATCTCCTGAAGAGGAGAAGGATGTGCCCACACGTATCCCCTGCTGTTACTGTTTACCTGGCCAGATGCAATGAGATGCTCTATGCAGGAGGCCCAGATGAGCTTCCCATTATAATGACCAGCCTGGCCTCCTATCCCCACATACCTCCATCTGGGGCCATTTAGATACCACCCACAGGCTTAGCCTTGAGCCCAGTCCAACTCTGAGGCAGGGGAACTAGAAAGACCCCAGCTGAGACATTTTAGCATCACCAGCCTTGTTCTTGACCTTGCATTCTTTTTCTAGTAACTGGTTTTTCCATCTCAACCTGTGTAATATAATGAAAAAAAATAATGGCTTAGGAGGAAGAGAACCTAAGTTCAGATCTTGCCTCTTTTGCTTATAACCTGTTTTTTCCCCCCATCTTAGATAAGCTATTTACTCTCTGCTGGCCTCAGTTTCTTTAACTATAAAATAAAGGAATTGGACTAGATGTTCTCTCTGGTCCCTTCTACCTCTAAATCTATGATCTTAAAATCTAGTAGTTCTTAAAGTCTGAGCTGGGGATGGCCAAGGGTCCCCAATATTCTTTCAAGGGTTCAAGAGTCTATGAAACTATTTTCATAATAAAATTATAATACATATTGATAGATATAACTATATTTTTTAAAAAAGCTCTTTGAGAAAGCCTCAAAATTTTTTAAGATTGTAAGGGGTTTCTAGACCAAAAAGTTAGAGAACTACAAATATAATCTATGGTGTCCAAGTTTCCCATCTAAGGCATCAACCCTACTAACTAGGTCATTGTTTGGATTCTCTGATTGGAAGACTCATGATCTATGTTGGAGAAAGGTTGCAGACAGGAAGAGAGGAGGAAAGGAGCTCTCAAAATTAACTTTCTCACCTACCTCTGATTATAGCTAACCATCCCCAGTCATCTAATTACCTTTCTCTAATAGGTCCAGCAGCCTAGATCTGTCCTGGTATGTCAGTCTACCACTATTGTTACTATTACACTAGGCCTACATGGATGCTCTTATCCTTTCTCTATCCTGACCTTAATTTTGGAAGTTATTTTATTGGAACTATGGGAACTATGCATATTTTTAGCTTTACATAGTCCCCTTGCAAAAACTGGCCATGTGTGAGGGCATAAAAAACTTATAAATAAATGCAGAAAAGCAAAAATGTTCAACACAACCTTTACTGATTGCAATGCAATAAAAATTATCATTAATACGTTGCATTTTTAAAAGGATTTAATAGTAAATGGAAACTAAATTATATAATCCTAGAGAATGAGTAAAGGAACAAACAACAAATAATTTTATCAAGGAAAATAAAAATGATGAGTCAACATAAGACAACAACTTCCAATGCAGGTCTTAAAAGAAAATCTATCTCTAAATGCAAACATCAACAAAAGAGAGAAAACCCATGAATTGGACTGTCAATAAAATAATAATAACAATACAAAAAAATTAAAATTCTGAAAATCAAAGAAGAGACAAACAAAAATGAAAAAAAACAACTACTGAGCAAAAGCGAGGAGGTGGTTTTTTGAAGAGTAATGTGATGGAGAAACTATTAGCTGACTTGATCTAAAAAATTGAGGAAAGCCAAATTATTAAAGTAAAAAATGAAAATGAGAATTCATAAAATAATGAAGAACTAAAAGAAATTGTTAGAAACTATTTTGCTCCAATGAAATATTGGGTTTAGTTTCCGGGTGTCATATTTGAGTCCTGGGACTCTCACTCTCCTGATTGGTGAGTGTTTACTCAGGTTCACCTAGCCCACCAGTTATGCTCACCCCAGACAGGTTTCACATTCCATCCTGGCCATTTTCTTAATAAACATTGAAGTTAAAATGAAGAGTGCAGGGAAGGGAGCAATTTGCAATAAGCCTAGAGAGGTAGGCTGGAACCAGATGATAAAAGGTTTTAGTCATTAAATAGAAATGCTTGCCCTTTATTTTGCTCTAAAGGCTATTGGGATCCACTGGCTTTTTTGGGCAGAGGAGTGATGTGGTCAGAACAGTACTTTAAGAACAACTATTTGTCAACTTGTGGGGATGGATAGGTTGGAGAAGGGAGAGACTTTAGGAAAGGGGGCTGATTTAGGAGGCTATTAAAAATAGTCTTGAAGAAGGGTGATGAGGATTTGAACTAGGGTGGTGGTCATGTGCATGGAAAGAAGAAAGCAGAAGTGAGAGTTGGCATGAAAGTAGAATGGCCAAAGCTTGACAACTGGTTGGATATGTGGGGTGAGGGAGAACAAAGATTTAGAAATTTTAAACCTGATAACCAGAAGGATGGTGGTAACCTTGACAGAGATAGGGAAGTTAGGGGAAAAGGCAGTTTTGGGGGGGGACAAATAATGAATTCTGTATTGAATATATTAACATTGACGAGCCTATAAATGACCAAAGGGAAAAGCATTCATTAGGTGCTAACTATGTGCTGACCACCTGTGAAGCAGCCTATCGTCAAGAAGCTTATCATCAATCTAATGGTAGGAGACAACACAATTAGGGGTATGTTAGCCAGGGAAAGGAGTTGTGGTTTGGGAAAGTCATAAGATGCTTGACTGTCATATCCTTTCCAGAAGCAGTGGTAGTTTTGATTTTGTCACTGTTTCTGGAGCAAGAAGTGGTGGATTGATGGTGTTGCTACTGGTATGCCTTCAGTGGCAGGGCAGATAGCAACATTTCTAGACCTCAGATTCAAATCAGAGATTAGATAAAAGAGCTGTCACTCACCAAAAATACTCTGGTCCAGGGCAGGAATCCAGTCTGTACCATCAACAACCAACCTGGAAATGCACCCATTCTACTTTTGTGTGAAGACCTTCAATGAGGAGAAAGTCACTACTTCCCAGAGCAGCCTATTTCACTTCAGCATCTCTTAAATTGTTCGTTTTTCCTGAAGTCAACCCAAGTTCACCTCTTTCCACTATAGACCTATTATTCCTAGTCTTGAAGCTTGATGGGATACTCCTGGCCAGAGTACTATACCTGGAGTCAAGAACAATTGAGTTCAAATCCTGCTTCAGGCACTTACTAGTTGTTGACCTTTGCCTTAGTTTCTTCAATTGTAAAGTGGGGAAGAGGGTTGTAAAATGGGTGGCTAGGTGGTACAGTGGATTGAGTATCAGACCTGGAGTCAAAAAGACTCATCTTCCTGAGGAAGTTTGGCTGCTTGTGTCTTTGTCCTTTCTGACTATAATTCTATGATTCTGGTGCAGTTAAGTTCCCTGCCTAGTTTTGTGTGTTTGCTAGGCTATTTGGCTTGGTGTGGGGTTAGCTGGGGAGCAACTGGAGAGGGGAAGAGACTAATGGTTGCAGAAGTACTTAGGTGGGTCAGGAAGTAGGCAGGTTGCCGATTGATGGGGAGAAGTGATAGATGGGAAAGCAGCCTGGGTGCAGAAGGAGCTTGAGTGTGTCACTCAGTGGATGTGGTGAGCTGTGCATCTCTGAGGAAGATGTCAGGGAGGGAGGGAGAGAGGGAGAAAGGGAGAAAGTTGGCAGAAGGTGCAGCTGCAGTCTCTTTTCTTCAGCTCTCTTGCCCCTACATCATCACTGTGGAGAGTGGGGAGGTGTTCATGGGTGTTTATCTCTGTCAGGATTCATGGCTTGCCTGCTGGTACCCTCAGGCAGGATATATATGTCAGCACAGAGCACAGAGCTGAAGATAAGCAGTAAGATCGGATCCTGGCCAGGACAACTTATCTGAAGCAGGGTGTGTGGCTGGTTCTGCTTCTAAAAAGAGAGTGCTTGTGGAGGAGAGTGGGAGTGGACCATTGAGCCTCTATGTGGAGATCCTGTAGGTGTTATTCTACTAATCACTGCTGGACAACTCTCTGAAATAGGCTCAGAAAGGACTTGTTCCAGAGGCAGAATTTGAATCTAGGTCCCAGACTTAAAACCCAATGTTTTGTGGCTACTCTCTGGCCATCCTTGGGCTGGCCATTCTTGTGATCCTATTAAGTGCCAATAATACCATTAGATTTCTTAAAAGTGCCCTTGAAGTCCTTTGAGGTCAAGATCAGTTCCTTCAACTCCTTCATCCCAATGTGAATATTTCTGCCCCTTGTGGCCGTCTATTTTCTCTACATACAGAGGATCTGGCAGCCAACTTGGAAACTAATTCTAAGAAAATCTTAGCAACTTCTCCCCTGTTGTTGTTCACTGATCTACACCATAAGGAACCAGAGACAAGCAGCTACAGTGCACACAGCCACCATATGACCACATTATAGCTGGAGGGAGATTTTTTTTGGGAAGGAAAAGGAGAGGAGGAACGTGTGTGTGTTTACCAGAAATGCTTGATTGTGCGAACCATATGCTCTTTCCAGTATTGTTAAAGATGGTTGCATTGAAGGTCCCTGATTCCAGAAAGCAACCTGTTATTCTCTGACTTAAAATGTGAGGAAAATAAATAAATTGTCAGACTCTGGGCACCTGCTATCATCCGTTATTTTCATTTAAAACATGTAAGTCTGTGGAGCCTGGAAAAAACAACCTTTCAGTCAATGCTGGCCCCGAGAGCAATAACAGCACTGGTGTTGAATTTCAGAGTCCCACTTCACTTCTCCCAGAGGCACAGATATGACATCTCTCCATCAGGCTGCATGGCCTGGATATGTGAGGTGCCTTGGAATAGCTTGCTGACAGTTACTGGAGTGGGTTTGAAAAGACAAGGGAGAGGATGGGCAAGGCGAGTCTTCCAAATGCAATTGGTAGTTGGTTGGATAAACATATCCCAGCAGCATGGAACTGGGAGAGTGAGATTTTCTTCAGTTCTCATTGGATTAGGACTTGTTGGCCATGAGACCTTGACCTTGCAGTGCAGAATATTAGTACACTGTCAGCCTCAGAGTTTGTTACCCATCAAAGGACAGTAAATAATTCAGTTCTTGGGGAGTGACCGGTTTAAAAGAACACAGAGGATTGGGAATTACTGAGTGAATAAGAGAGACACTAAATTTTCACAATAGTCCTGGGTTCTATCAGGGCAGGGCCAGGAGTCCATCAAGTGGATATGGGCAAGTCATGGAAAGGAGCCACGAGTTCAAAGGGTATGAGGTACCTCTATTTTGGTATCATTCCCTCCTTATCTCCATCTCAGGGAAGTCACAGCTTTGTCTTCCTTTAGAGTCAGCTCTAGTGCCATTTTCTACATGAAGTCTTTTCTGAACCTTCCAGAACTCTCCCTTTCTTGAATTTGCTCTATTTTATACTTACCTACCTGACTGCTCCTCAGTCTCTTTGATGCACACCATACCCTTGAATTTTGGGTGTTTTCTGAGGTTCTATTATCTTTCTGTCTCTTTCTGCCTCTGTCTCTGTCCATTCATTCAGAGAATGCTCTGTCTCTGTCTCTGTCTCTGTCTCTTTCTCTGTTTCTGTCTCTGCCTGTCTGTCTCTCCCTCCCCTATCTCCCTGTGACTTTAAGTATCATCTCAATGCAGATGACTCTTAAAACTATATCCAGCTCCATTCTCTCTGCTGAGTCACCAATCACTTATTGGGCATTTCAAACTGGATGTCTGGGAAGCATCTCAAAGTCAGCATGACCAAAACAGAATCCATTATCTTTCCTCTGTAAACCCCCTGCTTTTCAAAACTTCCCCATTTCTGTTGAAGATACTAAGGCTCTTCCAGTCTCCCAAGTTTGTAGTCTCAGACTTATTCTGACTTCTCACTCTTCATCACTCCACATATCAATAAGTTTCCAAATCTTGCTTTTTCTACCTTAGCTACTCTAGTACAACCCCTTCTCCCTACTCACACAGCTACCACCTTAGTTCAGGCTCTTTTCACCTCTGGCCCCAATGATTACAACAGTCCTCTGATTGGCTTCCCTGCCTTAAATCCCTCCCTATTCTTGTCTATCCCCAACACAGCTGCCAAGGTAATTTCCTTAAACACAGATCCCACCACATGACTCTGACTCAACCAAATCCAGAGGCTCTCTACTGTCTCTAGATTCAAATAGAAATTCCTTTTAGCTTTAAAAGCCCCACACAACATGGTTTCAGCCCACCTTTCTAGTTTCTTTGGACATTATGATTCCTCTCCCTCTCTGTGATTGACCTTTTTGGTCACTGACATACTCCATCTCCTGAATCCATCCTTATGCCTTCCCTTCTAATGTTCATCTTACAACATCTCTCTCTTCCTCTAAAACACAGCTCAACCATCGTCTGCATGATGTCTTTCCTGATTTCCCCATCACGGATGCCCCTCAACTACCCTGTCTTTAATAATTTCAGATATATCTGCATTATTGATTTTATATATGCGGCTATTAAAATTTAAAACCACACTAAGACTTTTGGGACACTCTGTATCTTTAAAATATACGAATATCTCATTAGAATGTAAGTTCCTTTGTGAGAGATTGTTTCATTCTTTGAGGTTAAATCCTCCTGGACCTAGAACTGTGCCTGGCATGTGATCATTATTGTTGTTCAATTGTTTTAATTGTGTCGAATCTTTGTGACCCCATTTGGGGTTTTCTTGGGAAAGATACTGGAGTGGTTTGCAATTTCCTTCTCCAGTTCATTTTACAGAGGAGCAAACTGAGGCAGACAGAGTTAAGTGACTTGCCCAGGATAGTACGTATCTGAGGCCAGATTTGAATTTAGGTCTTCCAGACTCCAGGCTAGTACTCTATCCACTGTGACAACTAACTACCCTGTCTATGGGGTTTTCTTGGCAAAGGTACTGGAATGGTTTGTCATTTCCTTTTCTAGGGGATTACAGCAAACAGAGGTTAAGTGACTTACCCAGAGTCATGTGGTTGGTAAGTATGGGAGGTTGAATTTGAACATAGGTCTTCCTGACTCTAGTGCTCTATCCACTGAGGCACCTAATTGCCAATCTATCTATCCATCCATCTATCTGTCTATGTATATATATAGGTAGGTATCCAATCTATCTATCTATCTATCTATCTATCTATCTATCTATCTATCTATCTATCTATCTATCTATCCATCCATCCATTAACTATCTATCTAAACTATCTATCTGCCTGCCTGTCTGTCTCTCTCTCTATCAGTCTCTCCATCTCCCTCCCCCATCTGTCATCTGTCTTTTTCTCTCATCTCTCTACTTAGAGCAGCAACTATGAATTCTGATTCCTTTGGTAAGAGGACAAAGAACTGAGTACCCACAAGCACTATTTTCTTTGCCTGCAGCACTCTCCACTGGGTAAATGAAGAAAGAGCAAGGGATGCCTGGGAGGTCCTTTGAGGGCAGCTTTGGAGGACAGACTTCTCGACTGCCCTCCTGCTTTCTTTTCCTTCTCTTCATACTGGAAGGTCTTAACCTTGCTTGTGTCATGCCAGCCCCACCTTCCTGACCCGGGCCAGTGAAGTTTATCAGAATAATGTATTTAAATGCAAAAATAAAACACCAAAGATTGCAAAGAAAATCAAAGATAAGTGAAAATAAAATTGTTTTTTGCCGCTATCCAAGTCCATTGATCTCTTGAAATTTCTCCACAGACTTTTGAGGATTTATGGACTCTACTTAAGGATTTTCTGCTTTTAGTAAGGACATTAGGATCACAGATATAGTGATAGAATAGATTTTCGAGGCACCAAGTCCAATCCTCTCATTTTACAGATAGGAAAACTGAGGCTGAGATTAGTTAAAGGATTTGACCAGGTTTACAAAGAAAATAAGTGCCTGAGGTAACATTTGAACTCAAGTCTCCCTGATTCCAAACCCAGAAATCTATGTACCATGTCATCTAGCTGTCTCTATTCGTTGGGCAGGGTGGCCAGCTCTTGCTTTCTAGTTGACTCTCCCCTCCCTGAGCTGGCCGGCTTCTCCTTGAAGTAGTTAATTCTATAAGTGACATCTCTCTCAATACGGAGATGCCAGATAAGGATTTTCTTCACAGGGAGAAAGCAGCATCCTTCTCTTCCCTCCCTGCTGACCAAGAAAGACAGCCTTCCTCTGGGTTGGAGGTAATGAGCCAACTCCATCTACAGCCCATAAGTGAGTTTACCTGGGGATCCAATGAGGTGAGTGGAATTCATTGAGAAAATCCCAGAGCCAGCAACTTCCCAACACATTCACAAATCCACTAATTTAGGCGGGAGTGTGAACACTGTTGCTGGGTTTCTAATTATTTTAAGATGTTTCACCCTTAACCAGTTTGGTAAAAATACAACTACACATAAACATTCTTTAGACAATCTAAATTTGCACTGTGTAATTACTCTTGCAACTAGACTAATAATAGGCCTTGTGATTATAGTTTATTAGACTTGATTTTAGTTAATAGACTGGATGGAATATCTTCATCTGGAAAGTTACCCAGCTGTTTAAGTGATCTTTCAATTACATACCAAAAGTAGAAAATGAACAGTAAGAAAATATAAGTGGGGATCATTTTGTAGCCTGTTTTTACGTGTGTACACATTTATCTTTATACATTCCATTCATATAGTTGGGAATTGTCTGCTTTGGTGGGTTGTTGTCTGTTTTGCCCACTGCACAGATTACCTTGCAGAAGTGGACCACCAAGGAAGCTGTTGCTGTTGGTTAAGGAGGTAGGGATGCCCACAGGGGAGATAAGGGGATCAGTGCTTTTCTGCTAGAAGCATTTTAAGAACCAAGGGATCGGTCTTACTTATTAATGATGGTCATTTCTCAGTTTAACCACTTCAGCTTACTAAGGTTATCCAGCTCTCAGAATCTGTGTGATGCTTGCAGTGAGGCAGCTAGGTGGTGCTGTGGACAGAGTGATAGTCTAGGGTAAGGAAGACTCAAGTTCAAATCCTGCCTCGGACACTTAGAGCAAATCTCTTAACCTCTTTGTTTGCCTCAGTCTCCTCAACTGTTAAATGGGGATAATAATAACTCCTACCTCACAGATTATTAAGAGGATCAGATGATAATATCTCTGATGTGCTTACCATAATGTCTGGCACGTAGTAGGTATCGATTAATGTTATTATCATTATTATCACAATGCCTGAATACCCTGTCGGATACCACTCCTGTAGCTGTGAATGATCTGCCCCTTCTTTCTTTGTTGTGGGTTTCATATGCCCTGTCCAGTGTCGGGGACTTAGATTAGGATAATCTGCATTATTCTGGGAGGCTGGTTTATGTATGCTTTAAGGAGTTGGGGGTGGTGGGTCAGTGGTCTTCAGGGAATGAACTTGTGGGAGATGAGCTTAAGATTGGCATCCATGATGATGCTTGGTTCGAAGATTCCTGTCTGAACAGAGCTCTCTGAGATATTGCCTTTATCTGAAAATAGGAAAGAGTAGAGTAGGAGAAGCAGCAGACCATGACAAGCAGATAAAAAGCAAGGGAAATCTGATTTATGGGAAAGAATTCAGATATGACTTCTTTATTTCATGTTGTATGGGATAGATAGTCCCAGAGGCAGGAAGACCTGGGTGCAAATCCTGCCTTTGACATGTATGATGGCTATAAAACCTTGGGGAACCCAGGCAATATTCTGCAATTATAAATCATGGAATAGTTGTTCATCCACATTGATAGAGGGAGTTGCATCCATCAATGAAATCACTCACCTCTCCCATAAACTTGGATAAGCTAGAGGAAAAATAAGCTCAATGTGTTTGATTTTTATATGCAACTAAAAAGATGATGTAAACACCATATAGATATTGCTGCAAAGATGGAAAATTTGCTCAATGCATATGGCACAGACACAGGCTTTTGAATTTACCTGGTTTGTCACCTGGGAGCTCACCCAGGAGTAGTGGACATATTTAAAGGCAAAATAGGAGCCCTTTCTTACACGGAGAAAGCAAGTATGGGTTGCTGGAGTCTGGAAAGAAAGAAAAATTATGGAAAGAGGCCAATGTCATGAGCAGGCAAGGCTGGAACGCCTTCTAGAAAGGAGGGGTTGGAGAGAGAGCTGGAGAAGAAATAAATGGATCCATGAGCTTGTAGGCATAGAACTTGGGTAGGGGGTGGGTTAATTAGCTGCTGTGTAAAATGAATAATGGATATGCAGTATCACTAATAGGATCCCCTGAGACGGAAAAGACTGACGAAAGGGATGGAAACATGTGGAAGGCTCTTGTGGTAGAAATATAGCAGCCTTTTTGGATTTGACCCAAACAAGGGATTGAATTCTACTCTCAAATCCTTCCCATAACTCCACCCTGCTTCATTCACTGTTTGTCTGGCCTCTGACTCTGTCTCCCTGTACAATGAAGAAGAGTTGTTTGGGGAAATAGTATAGGATCAAGAGGTTAAAGAAGAACCTGGTATAGATGTTCATGTAACTAAGCGATCTTGGAAAATGATTCATTTTTCAATTTTTGGGGAAACCCAGGGAGGGCTGTTAGAGGAACTTAGAGCTGAACCCTGCACTGAAGATTGCTGGGAGATTATAGATTTGTCCATAAACAGAGGCCTTCTCTCGACAAGACTTCAGATGCTTTACTTTGCCCAAAAGGTGCTCTTGTCCTAAGATCACAGATATAGAGTTGGAAGGGACGTTGAAGGCCATCTAACCCAGCCCTCTCGTTTTAGAGATGAGGAATGGATGCCCAAGGTTAAATGATTTGTTGAAGGTCATATAGGGAGTGAAATCATACATTCAGAGCTGGAAGGGATCTTGGAATCTATCAAGGCAACCTTCTACCCAATTCTGCACGTGAGGAAAACAAGGTAGAAAAAAAAGCTAAGGGTCTTACAAGGGTCACATAGCTACTAAAAGTTTAAGCAGGATTTGAGATCTAGATCTTTCTCACTCAAAGACTACTGCTCTTTTCACACTCGAGGCATTGGACCATAGGATCATGAATTCAGAATTTGGAAAAGAGCCTTAGAAGCCATTGGATTTTCATTTTGAGGACTTAGAAGATTTCACTTTACAAATGAAGAGATGAAGACACCGTCAGGTTAAGAAAGATGCCCAGAGTCGTATAGCTAGTAAATAGCTGAGAGGCAAGATGAAAACCCAGGTCTCCCTCCCCCCACGTGAATGAATGCCATGCCCCTTGACTCCATATCCAGTACCCCTCAACCCCCAGTAACCAAAGTCTAAGCCACATGTCCAAAGTGGAAGTAGCTAGTCAGAAATGGTCTTCTTGTGCCAGTGCCCAGGCAGGATATTTGTCTTCTAGGCAATAACATACTTGTCAAAATGAAGGTGCTGGGCTCTGAATGGTCCTGCCGCCACCTCCCAGAATGGTGACTGAACGAGGACTCTCGGCCGCTTTCAAATGTTCCCTTATGAACCTGAGGCTTTATTGCCTTGTGGTAGAAAAGGCAATTTCCCCACATTATAGGTTTCTCGCCCACAGCACTGTATTATACTTTAAAAATAGAAAGAAGGGTTAGAAATTCACGAGTTCTAGGAGAACAAAAGGGATCTCTGCAGACACATAAATCAAAGACAGCAAACAGGACAGATGCCCTGGGTCGTTTTTTTTTTTTTTTTGTATTTTTTTTTTGTTTTGTTTTGTTTTGTTTTTTCCCCCTCTGGTCTAAGCCTAGACCCACCAAGGATCTGTCTATGAAGAGGGCTCTGGGTTTTCTAGAGAAGCCAAGAAGGCTTGAATCACCCATGAGCCTTGATGACAACAACGTGTCCTTAACCCCCAGTCTGGTGAAAGAGATGGATACTTGGCCACAGAATGAAATGGCAGTGGGGAGTACTGATAAGAGAACTCCATTGCACGCAGACCTCTTCAATCAACGATAACCCATCCAGTTTTCAGTGGTAATCAATTTAGTGGGGGGAAGAAGTGAGCTAATCTGTTATATAATTGACCTGATGTTTGCACTATTTTCTTGCCCGTGATAAATATTTTCTGCTGACTAATTTTGGCAGCTGATTCTGGCTGGCCAAAAAAAAAAAGTAATTTTATCATGACTTGGCTGGAAGGGGGGAAAAAAACCACATTGGAAGACAGAGGGAGAAAAAAGAAGGTCACTCATGCCTGACTTAGCTCAGAGGTAGAGATATGATTTTTTTTTTAAGAAACATAGACTAAAGGTGAACTTAGTGCATTTTTTGCAAGAAAAATGCTCCTAGGGATATAAAAGAATGTAAGTTTTGCCAGTGACATTATCTTTAGTTCTGTGTTTCTCTTCCTCTGGAGACATTTGCTTGTCAGATTTCAGACGCCAACTCTAGGGAGCACTCTGTGGAATGCACTCATGGGAACTCACTGCCCTTTCTGAGCTTATGCTGATTTTAAAAGGGGGGGGGGAGAAAGGCAGGTTTCCATTTTTATTGTTCTGCATAGTATTTTATCTATAAAGTGTCTTCTTTCTCCTCCTTGCTCCCCCTGAAACTGATGTATCAAGGAGCAATTTAGCGAGGGATTTCCTGAGTGATTGTCATGGAAAATGTCACTCTGAGGATGGATGGAGCATGTCCATGTCGATGGTATTATTTAACAAGATGGATTTTTAATGAGACTCCAGATGAGGTCTACTTGGTGGTGCATCATAATCTCTGTGAAGGCCCCAGTCTGATCAAAGGCACCCCACTGTCTTCCCCTTCTACTGCATGGCTCTGAGGCAGCTATAGAGCATTTTCCAGCAGCATTGGGCTACTAATGGCAGGATGGAGTGGGACCCATGTCCCATGAAGGCCATAAGGAAGCCTGCCTGGTCCTGATTTTACTCTGATCTAGAAGATTCTTAAAACAATATTCAATGCCAGCCTTTAGGGTATTTTACAGCCACAGAAATGGATCATGGAACCAAAGACAGAGATAGAAGGGAACCTCATAAGCCATCGAGTTTAACCATTCCACTCTTCCTCCACCATTTTGCAAATACTCACATAGTATTTGGAGCGTAGAGAATGGAAGCATAGAGAACTTAAATTATTTGCTCAGAGTCATACAACTACTAAGTGTCTAAGGAAAATTTGAACTCAGGTCTTCTGGACTCCAAGTCTAATGCCCCATCCCCTATACTCTGCTGCCTTTCTAATGCTGCTAAATGGCCTGGCATTGACTGGCTGTTTATCGTTAGGCCAGGATGGGGAGCAGATTCATTTGGCTAATAATTCTTTAAAAATTTGGAATGACAAAATAAGTCACCCAATGACAGTCCAAATCTAGCAACCAAGACTGAATATGTGTGTGGGTAGGTATATGAATCTACCTACATAAACGACAGTGTGATATAATGACTAGGGAGTTGGACTCAGAGTCAGGAAGAACTTGGTTTAACTTACTCCTGGTAAAGACTTGGCTATGTGATCCTGGACAAGTTAGTTAGCCTTCAAGAGTCTGGGGCAACTCTTTAGGGCTCAAAACTGCAGAGGAAGTATTGATTTGCCCAGGCAGATACAATGTCTTCCCAGGGATGAAATCACAGTTTGAAACTAAAAATATTATGTGTACAAAATAAAAATAAATAATAAATATTTAAATAAATAAAAATTGAAAAATATAAAGATAAAATAAAAAATAAAAATTTTATGTGTATGCACATACATCGTTTAGTTGTTTTTATTCCTTGTGAACCCATTTGGGGTTTTCTTGGTGAAGTTGTTAAAGTGGTTTGTCGTTTCCTTCTCTAACTCAATTTTACAGATGAGGAAACTGAGGCAAACAGGGTGAAGTGACCTACCCAAGGTCACCTAGAAAGTAAATATCTCAGACTGGATTTGAACTCAGAAAGATGAGTCTTCCTGGCTCCAGGCTTGGCATTCTATCCACTGTGCCACCCAGCTGCCCTATATACACACATGCACACAAATAATTGCATATACATATTTTTGATCATGCACACACACTCAGAAATTGGGTGATGAGCCCAATGTCACCCACCCAGCATGCAAAGCAGGATTTGAACAAGGTCTTCCTGGTTTCCAGGATGTATGCATATAACATATGTGTGTATGTACATTTATCTACATACATGTATATGTACATGCACATTTGTTTTTAAATAAGTTTTGTGATATCATTTGATTTTTAACATGGCTATGGTTTCCTCAAATATTTCTCTACCTTCCCCTACCAGAGAGCCAGCCCACATAACAAAAAGAATTTTTAAAATATCATAAAAAAAAAGGAAAGGGAAAAAATGAGCTCAGACTACTCAATACATTGGATAAGTCTGAAAATGTATGCAAATGTACAATACTCCAAGGTCTCTGCAAATAGCTTGGATGGGCAGCTTCTCGCATCTCTTGATATACATAGGTACACACACACACACACACACACACAGAGGGATATTATGTTTGCCCAGCTGTGTATGTCCTTTTAAGGCATCAGAAAGTCTAAGGAATCACTCTAGGTATGCAGCCTAGATTCCCAAATGGTGACAGGGTTATCAGTCTTTCCCCCTTTCATTTCAAAAGCCAAAGGATCCGAATTCCAAGTAGCAGAGCCATTTACTTCAAGCCCCTTTGAGATGGCAATCGGTCAGCAGTACTGATTGAGGGCACACTGTGGACGGAACCCTGGATTAGATACTGGGGTGGGGGAGAGAAGAAATGGAGAGTATTTCTTGGTGAGGAGCCTATAATCTCGTAAGAGAGATAGGGAATGCTCAGGAAATGTTTAGACACAAATGGGTCACAAGAGAGGGCGAAAGTATGTGGCATAATGGAATATGAGACCCAGAGACCTACAGCTCGGAAAGTGTCTTGGCCAGGATCTGAACCCAGGACTCTTCTGTCTTCAAGCTCACTGCTTTTTCCTACTACTCAAACTGCCTCTCAAAGTAAGCTTTAGGGACCTGAGGAAAAGGGTTAGCTGCAGCTGAGGGAGCACCCTAGGGAAGCTTTCTTTCCTGGAGATTTTGCTGTACAATACAGAGGGGCTGACCCATGGTGATGGGGAGCCTTTGTAGTGTCTACGTTTCCCCTCATTCTATCATTCCATCCCTTTGCCACATGTTGTCTATATTTATATGTCATATATAAATGTACTATTTATATTACTATGCCTAAAGGCTGGCTGTATGGC
This sequence comes from Gracilinanus agilis, assembly GCF_016433145.1. Taxonomy (NCBI): domain Eukaryota; kingdom Metazoa; phylum Chordata; class Mammalia; order Didelphimorphia; family Didelphidae; genus Gracilinanus; species Gracilinanus agilis. The sequence goes on from NC_058130.1 coordinate 65,559,874, forward strand.
TGATAACGTCACTGCTCTGTGATTTTGCTCCATCATAGTGGAGTTAGGATGGGGTTCGAGAGTGCTAGTCATTGTACATAGAAAGTTTTAGAAACAAGCCAGTGAGAAATGGCACTGCTGGCCACCTTTGCAGTACTGGTTAGAAGTAGAATCTCCTTGTCTTCTCTCTGCTAAACACAGGTCCAAAAACTGAGCTGTGGGCATTTATGTATATCAGGGACTTCTAATCCTACCTACCGCCTACCCTACTTTCTTCTCAGCACATTTCTTGTCCCATTGGCAGGCAGATAGGCAGAACTCCACCTGATTGACCCAGGCTTGCTATCCAGAAACAGGACATTTGAGAACCCCAAACTGGCAAATGGGAAGGGATGTCTTCATCTCTATTCCTCCACACTTCATTCATTCAGTCTCTGGAAGGAAGAGAGATGTACTCAGCCTGGACTTAAAAACTTTCCTTAGAACATCTTTTCTTGGGGATGGAAAATAGGGAGACAGGGAGAGAGGAGAGAGAGAGAGAGAGAGAGAGAGAGAGAGAGAGAGAGANGAGTCAGAGAGACAGAAAGATGGAGAGAGAGAAAGAACTCACTGAGAGAGGTTACAACTGCCGCTCCCCTTCAAGACCTAGGAAACAGAAGTTCAGGTGTTTGAGTAGACAACTCATCCTAACAGCCTACATATCTCATGCCTTAAGATTTATCAAATGCTCTCCTCAAACAGTCCTATAGGCAGGCCCCCTTTTTACAAGTGAGAAACCTGAGGCTCAGAGAAGGTTAAACAGGTCCCCAAATGGTGTCACAGCTAGTATCAATGTTGGTATCTAGAATTCCTGAGTCCATGCCTGAGGGCAAAGGCAAAGACTATTCTAGCTCCTGTTCTGACACCATCTTGCTGGGTGACTTTGGGCAAGTCTCTTCATGTCTTGGGGAGCTGAATGAAATGATTCCCAACTCCCCCTCAAGCTCTGTCTACAAACTGAGGTTAATTAGGCTTCCTGAGCATCAGGATCTTTTAGCCTTATTATTTTGGCTTGGACAAATCTTTGAACCTCAGTTTTCTCAACTGTAAAATGTGAATAATAATAGCTAAGAAGGAGAATAGAGTCATTCCATATCCATCCCACTGACCACCTATTGATGGAGCTTGCATATTGAAGGAATGCCTCTCATCCTGGGTAACAAAGATGGACTAGGATTTCTTCTGCTAGGTAGTCAGACTTCAAGAGACTTGCTCTAAGATGGTTTCAATGGTGAGTATCCTCAATCACACACAAGAGACTCTTCTTTAGTCATGCCACTAAAAGTTTTAACTTAAGTCTTCAGAGAGCAACGCCTTTCTCCAATTTGTCAGCAACTCAAATGACTGAATGAGAAATGCTTAGTTCTGAGCAAGTCAGTAAGTGACTTTGAGTGGGTCGGGTCTTTACAAGATTCCACTACTGGACACATGGTACCATTAAGTAGAAGGTCCATGGTTGATCCAGTGCTTGAAGAGGACCGCAGGAGTGGTAGGTAGAGGGCACTTTAGATTTGGGAGAGAGTATCAGAGACCATAAATAACAGGATCATATATTCAGAGTAGAAATGGATCTTGGAGGCCAATGAGTCATTTGATGGATATGGATGAATGAGGAAACTGAGGCAAGTTGTTCAGGATCACACAGATAATAAGGGGGTCTGATAAACTTACATCTTACTGACTCCAAGCTTAGTTCCCTATCCATTGTGCCAGTTGGTTGCCATGGAATAAAATAGTGCAATTGAAGTGGTTCAAGAGACTTGCTCTAGGTGCAGATCCTGCCACATATTAAGCTAGTGCTGAGTCAGTTATCCTAAGTCTCAGTCCTATACTCTTTAAAGGTGAGGCATCAAAGAGGTGATGGCATCTACTGGGAATCAGAATATCTGGCTTTGAATGATTCTGCCACTCAAAGCTGCATGATTCTGGGCCAGTCCTGTAGCCTCTTGGTGCTTCAGTTTCCCCCTCTAAAAATGGAACTAATAAGCCCTACCACTCAGCGTCAAGGGCTCTCCTGAGGCAAAAATTAGATTATTAATGTAAATGGCTTTTTCAGTTATAAAACACTAGGGCTAATTTGGTGTCATAGGATGTTGGACCTAGAGCTATGAGGTCCTAAAGGAATCTCACAGTTCATCTAGTCCAACACCCTTCATTTTGCAGAGGAAGAAGTGGAGACCCAGATAAATTAAGTGGCTTGCTCCACAATATACAGGTAGTATCTGATAAAGATAGGATTTGAACTCAGGTCTTTCTAGTCTAGAAACCACACTCTTTGTATTGTACTATGTTGCCTCCTGGTTCAAGAAGCACTTATTAAATGTCTCACATATAGGAAGATAATATAGTATAATGAAAAGAGTGCTGGTCTAGAGTCAGGAAGAACTGAGCTCAGATCCTACCTGTAATACTAGTTGTGTGACTTTGGACAAGTCCCTTAACTTCTTTCTGCGTCTCAATTGCGTGACCCTGACCAAGTCACTTAACTCCCACTGACTAGCTCTTACCACTCTTCTGCTTTGGAAGCAATGTATAGTGTTTATACTAAGAGGGAGTTAAGGGTTTAAGAAAGATTGATTGATTGAAATGGAAGAGCTGGGAATCGAAAGACCTCTAAATTCAATGCCCTTCCTCTCTTTGACTGCTAATAGTTTTATGGCAGAGAGCTATATCTCACATACATCTCCTGTATCCTCTATAGCAGAGATTGTTCTTGGGATCAGAAACTCCTCCGCTATATTCTGTAGCCCCTTATGGATCCCTGGTTCAGATTAAACAGGTAGACAGGAGTGATTCTTTGGGAGGAGAAGCACAGCTTTGGATAATGGTGCAAATAGATGAATGCTATGGACAAATGTGCAGTTTGAATTGGAGACCCCCCCAGGACTCTAGTCCCCAAGGCTGGACCCCCAGCTGGTGCTCAGTAAAGGCTTGGTGGAGAGAAGAGCCAAGAAAACTTGGGAAGGCAAAGATGCTCTCAGAGAAGGCTGCAATTCAAGAAGAACCCAGGAGAGGGCAGTGCCTGGCTGTAAGAACCAAGGAGACTACGCCAACTGGACCTTTAGATAAATCATCTTTTGCCACATCTGCCTGGAGCAGTTAATTAATAATAATGATGATGAAGGTGATCATGATGACGATGATGAGAATAATAACTGACATTTCCATAAAGTTTGCAAAGCACTTTTACATATATTATCTCATTTGATCATTTGATGGGTGGTTGACGAGGAAGAGTCCAAAGACCAGGCTGGCTGCCAAAGCCGTTTCCTTCCTTCCAGGTAAGCACCAAGTAAATGCAAGGTGAAGACATCATTAGAGTTCGAGGCAGATCTCCAGATCCAGATAAGGGAATTTATTTTTTCCAGAAATGTCATGGCTTGCTCTATACAAGGTGTTTGTCAGGAGGCTAAATTTAGACACTATCGAGCTCGTGGAGGAGCACATAGATGGATCCTTAGAAGCCATCTAATCCAATCCCCTGCCTCATGGATAAATCTCTGTGATGAAGCAGAACTCTGTCACTTACTACCTGGCCGACTTCAAGGAAGCATCTTAATTTCTCTGGTTTCCTCATCTGAAAAATGAGGAGGTTGGACTAGATGGCCTCTAAGGTTCCATCTTCTTCTAAGATTTTATGTGCTGGTCCATGAACTTGACAGCTTGATGGACTCCAGGTGCAGATCTTCTACCAGCAGGAGTCAGCTTTTTCCTGTTTTTGTTTTTGTTTTTTAACCCCTTACCTTCCCCTTTAGAATTAATACTGTGTTAAGGTTTCAAGGCAGAAGACTGGCAAGAGCTAGGCAATGGGGTTTAAGTGAATTACTCAGGGTCACATAGCTTGGAAGTGTCTGATGCCAGATTTGAACCCAGACCTCCTATCTCTAAGCCTGGCTCTCAATCCACTGAGCTACCCATCTACCCCTTGTTCCTGTTTTAATACTTGCATAGAGCTCCCTACTTCATAAAATAGCCTATTGGTTTTTCTAACTGCTTAGAAAGCTAAAAAGGTCTTCCTTATACTGAACTAAAATCTGCCTTTCTACAATTTTCCTCCAAGGATAAGTTGCCATGTTCTTCCACATGACATCCCTTCTAATATTAGAAGACAGGTATGTTGTCCTGTCCCAATGCTTTTAACCCTGAAACCTTCTTTTCATACTAACTATGCCTAGCTCCTTCAACCAGTTCTCAGAGAAGATAACCTTCAGAGCCCTCAGCATCCTCATTCACCTCCCTTGGTTATTCTCTAGTTTCTCAATCTTTCTCTGATATAGAATTTTTAAGGTTTCTGACTATTTGCTTCCTTATATTCTCCTTACAACATGCTGGCCAGGTAAGCAGAGCAGGTATTATCTCTATTTGACATAGGAAATCTTAGAGGCACAGAGAAATTAAGTGACTTATCTAAGGTCACACAGTAGCCAGTCAGGATTAGAATTCAGCAACTCCTCATAATAATAATAATAGTCAACATTTATGTAGCACTTTAACATTTGCAATGCACTTTATAAGAACCATCTCACTTTATCTTCCCTAAGTGGTAGATACTATGTATTTTAATCCTGATTTACAGAGAAACTGAGATAGAGAGAAATTAGCTAAGAAGTATCTGAGGTCATATTTATACTCAGGTCTTCCTGACTCCAGGCTCAGGGTTTTATCCACTGAACCATCTAGCCATCTTCTAGGGCAGTCCTCTTTTCACTTCACCAGGTTAACTCCCTCCTTCCTCCCCTACTATTAATGAGAGGTTGTTCTCATCAGGCAGTAAACCTCATAGACTGTAAGGACAAAAATCAAGACTTTAGTATGGGCTGGAAGAGTTGGAGAAGGTTCTATCCAGATTTGGAGAGTAAGAGAAGCAGCCCAGGTAGGAAATATGGCAATGAAAGGGAATAAGGAGGGTGTGTGTTTGAGGGATGGTGGGTAGATTTGTCCACCTGGAGTGAGTGGCTCATGGATTGGAATATGGGAAAACAAAGTAAGAAAGGAATCACAAAACCATAGACCTAGAGTTGGAAAGGAAACTATCTAGTCCAATTTCTCATTTTACAAATTAGGGAAAGGAGAGTCATTTTGACACATAAATGCCATAGGGGGAGATTTGAATTTAGACTGTCAATCCAAAGCCAATATTCTTTCCAGAGCAACATGAGGGTAGGGCCAGATCATGGAGAGTCTTAAATGCCAGGCCAACAGGTTTAGACTTCATCCAATGGATAGCTTTTGGAGAAGAAGAATAACATGGTCAGGAAGATTCATCTGGCAGATGGACTGTGGTGAGAATGAGGGTGAGGCGGAGATTGGGGAGAGAAAAACGGTAGCAAGACCATTTAGGAAATTGCTAGAGTTGAGAAGGACCTTGGAAGGTCATCTAGCCTTGAGTATTATCTCCAGGAGATAGATGTAGATAACATTTGGGTATGAGGTCTCTATTTGCCTCTGTCTACATGTTACCTAACAATGGTCCCTATTCCTCAAATCATCCCTGGGACCACACATACAGACCCAACAGAGACACATACTGTTAATAACTCTTGTTAATTTTAGCTCTTCTTGTTTTTTTTTTTTAAATTGTGGGAGATTTAAGGTGAACTTTGGGTGTCTTGAAGTGAATAGTCATAGAAAAAACGCTATAGGGAGATGTGAGACTTCATCTGATCTACCTAATCTAAGAAGTCTCATGTTAAGAAACAAAATTGGTTAAGGACAAATCTTAGGAGAGAGAATATTAGTTTTGGAACTCTATAAGGAAAGTTTCTGTTTTAATTGTGACCTCTAAACCATTTGACCAATGATATGGTATCTAACATCTCAGACTCCTTAGTTGGCACTCAAGTCATCACAATATCTTCCTCTAGTTTATCCAGCCTTATCTTCCATTGCTTCCCTAAAGAAATCCTTTGTTCTGGTCAGAGACTAGAAATAAAAAGAATCAATATCTAAAAAATGAATATGGGTTCAAATCTTACTGATTGTGTGACCTTAGGCAAGTCACCTTTCCTCTGTAGGCTCAGTTCATTTGTCTGAAAAATGGAAATATTAGAGTTGATAGCCTCTGAGGTCCCTTCTACCTATAGATCTATAAATTCATGAAACTCTGACTAGGTCTGCTTACTGCCTCCCAAACATGACATTCAAATCTTTGCTACACTCCTTTGAATAAATCATTCCTTCACTGGAAAACCCTTTTGCTTCCTGTTTTCTGTCAATCTAAGTTCTAGGCAGCTTTGATGATCCACCTCCAAGAGCCATCCCCATTGAAAAGTGTTCTCTGACCAATGCAACTCACAGCAATCTCTCTCTTCTCTGAACTCCTTTTGCTTTTATGATCAACAGGATAGTTGTCCATAGTGCACCAGCCTGAATCATACAATTTTAGAGCCTGAAAGCTCTTTTGAGATCATAGGAGACTCCCGGAGTTGGCAAGCACCTTAGAGATCATGTAGTGCAACTTCTACCTAAGCAGTAATCTCCTTTCAATATCGCCAGTGCCTGACCATTCTACCTCCACAGTGACACAGACTCCACACTGCCTGAAGAAGTCCCTTCCACTTGGGGAAAACTCTGACTGTTAGGAAGTCTTCTCACATTGTGAGAAGAAATCTGCTTCACCGCCACGTCCAACCATTAGACCAACCTCTGGAACCAAGCAGAAGAAGTCTAATTCCTTTGCACATGGTCATCTTCCAGATACTTGCAAGGCTGCTCCCGTGTTTTCTCTAAGCCAAACATCCCTCGTGCCTTCAACTTCATGTGCTGGGTTCCAGTCCAGGAATAATCATGATTGCCAAGGTCTCATCTCAACTTATCAGTATCCTTCTCTGGTAGACCAGAGGTCAGGAGGTGGAATGCTGTGGGCCAAGACACTATAGAGTAGAATGGCTGCAAATGAAGTTACCTCCTTTTCAGTAAAGTGAGATGAAAGGTAGATGTGGACCTTTTGGGTCTAGAGATATAGGACAACCTTATGCAATGGATAATGCATTGGACAGCCTGGGCATTCCTAGGCAACTCTGAGAGAAGAAGGTTTAGGGTAACTCATTCCCTTCTATCTTTGCTTAGTAAAGCCATTGATTACTAGAACCCACAGGATCTGAGCTTTTGTTTGCTGCCAGATAAAGGAATTCCCCCCTTGGGACACATTCCTAAAATGTGTCACCAGAATGGAGGGGTGGTCTAAGATCTGGAAAGCAACAATGGAAAGATAACAAACATAACTTCATTTAGCTTCAACTCAAAGTTCATCTAATGCAACTCCATCATTTTACAGATGGAGAAGCTGAGGTCCAGAGTCCACAGAATTGTTGTGGTCATTGATTAGAGCTAAAAGGGACTTCATAGAGGGGAAATGACTTGCTGAGAATCAAGTGGCAAGTAACTGGAAGGGCCAAGATTAGAGCCCTGTTCTCTAATTTATAACAACAATAATAATAATTTTAAAAATAGCTGACATTTATATGGAGCTCTAAGGTTGGCAAAGCATTCTATCTATATTATTTCATTTGATTTTCCCAAGAGCCTTGTGAGGCAGGTGTTATGTGTTATCATTCCCATTTTACCACTGAGGATACTAGGGCTAAGAAATGTTAAGTGGGCAAATCACTTAAATTCCTCAGTTTCCCCATCTGTAAAATTAACTCTTAGATGCCCTTTAAGGTCTATACCAAGTCCAACTCTGTGGACTTTAGTCACTTTTCCTGGGAGAAACTGACACAGGATTCAAACTCAGATCTTCCGACTCTAATTCCAGCATTATGTTCCCAGGACCAAGCTGTCTTTGTGTCATGATGGATTAACTTTAATGAATTTTTTCTCCCTAGAGTTGGGTCAATCAACTCAGAGTAGAGACCTTTTCTCTTGACTGGAGCTGCTAGAAAGAGCTGACTGTATGTGTGCTGACCTCTACTCATGTCCCCTTCCCAATACCAGCCACCTCTTGTGTACTGCTCTGTATCCTTATCATAGTTTTCTCTTGGCTACCTAGTTTTATTAAGTACAGTTCAGGGTCTATCTGATCTGCTATCTCTCGGAGGAATAGTTCTTTGCTTTTGTACGTTGTTTTCCAGCAACCCTCGCTTTTATTTGTAGGAGAAAAACATGCCAGACCTTGCCTTGGCCCCTCTGTTCCAAGCCCCATGAGGAAGCCTGGTGCTTTCTCACGTTTTCTTCCACAAAAGCCTGCTTGTAATTGTCCCCCTGACTGAGCTCATTCTGTCCCTCTGGGGAAAACTGATCAAATCTCAGAGATGTAGGTTTCAGTGGAGAGTGTAGTGGAGAGCTTCTCCATCACAGCCCAGGGACACAAGAACGAGCTGGGAGATAAATGTTCACTCACACCCAGAAGGAGTTTGCAAATAGATTGTGTGAGCTTGGGTGTTGAGAGTGGGGTCAAAATGCTAGTGAGAGAAAGAGAGTCTGAGGATCTGGATCAATCCCAGCTCTGCTACTTACTACTGGTGGGACATTGAGCAAGTCTTTGACCCCTCTGGACCTCAGTTTCCTCATCTGTAAAATGAAGGGGTGACGAATGAATAAGCTTTAAAGGCTCTTTCAGTTCTAAGTCTATGATCTTCTGACCCTACAACCTGCTTCAATGGCAGGTTGGATAAGATACTTCACTAGGAATTTTGTTTCGTAGATTGGTTCCAAAAGAAAATCCTAGAAGTCGCAGGGAAGACACAATTTCTGCCTGGCCTGTTTGGCCCCTGATATTAAAAATAGCTCGTGTTCATCTGAATCCCTTACTGGCAACCTTGTAAGGTGGGTAGTGTATTATTATCCCTGCTTAACAAGAGGAAAACAGAGATCTCAAGACAGAACTTGCTCAAATCCATATAGACAACAAATATCAGAGTTGGGATTCAAACTTGATTCTGCTAATTTGAATCCAGCACTCCTTCTCTTGCCCCGCATTGTCTTCTCCTATCAACAAAGAATTATTGAGAATTTCTTATAAGTTCGCAGATGGTCAGAATAAAGTATATCTCTACAAAATTTGTGGACAATATGAATATGAATAGGATGGCTGATACTCTGGTCAAGAAACTCAACATTCAAAAAAAATCTAGACTGAATCTGATAAAATGAAATTCATGACTTCCCCCAATTGCCAGTGCTCTTTCATCACCTTGAATTTCTTTGTATAGGTACAGATAAATAAGCATGATGTCTCCTCTAATAGAATACAGGACCTAGATGGTAAGTTTTGGGAGAGCCTAGAGACTATTTCCCAGATGAAACTCGAATGAGTCTGACTGGGCAGGCATCATAGGAAGGATGTCCAGGCAGATACCTGTATCAATAATACTTTGGCTGGGTTAGTGGTGCAGCTTCTCCAGTTCCAAGAAGATGCTTTTGGGAAATATGTCACCAATCCTGTCTTCACTGAGATTTCTACATGAATTTCAAAGCCAAGCGTACTTTGGATCACATTCTTGGGTCTGATTACAAGTATAAAAATGAACACAGACTGTACCTTTTTTGCCCTGGAAGTTGCCTCATTCTCTGTGGCCTTCTCTACTATTCAGTCATTTTTAGTCATGTCTGACTCTTTGTGTCTCCATTTGGAGTTTTCTTGGCAAAGATACATTGGAGTGGTTAACCAGCTTATTTTACAGATGAGCAAACTGAGACAAACAAGGGCAAGCAACTTGCTCAAAGTCACACAGCTAGAAAGTGCCTCAGGCTGGATCTGAAGATGAGTCTTCCTGACTCCAGGCCCAGCTCTTTATCCAGTGTGCCACCTAGTTGCCCTTGTGAGCATCTTTTCCCCCCTGAATCACCATTCTTCCACTAGTGATTTCCTCCTGGAAACTCTATTTGGACAAAGGGCCCAAGCCAGCCATCTGACCTTTCTAAACTTTGCTTCTATTCTTTAGCTGCCTTCTCACTCTGTATTTTTCTTTTGACTTTCTTGAATTTGCTACCCTGCCTTTATATGAATACCCCCCCATCACCACAACACTCTTTTTACATGTTGTCTTCTTGCATTGCAATGTAAGCTTCTTGAAGGCAGAGACTGTCTTTTTGCACGAAGATGTATTCCTCAGAGTTTAGCAAATGTCTAACACATAGTAAATGCATCATAAATGCTTGCTGACAGGGAATGTTTTCATTTTGCCTTTGTATCCCCAGTACCTAGGACAATGCTTGGCAAATATGAGGTGTTTAATAAGTATATGTATATTGATCAATTGATTGATAATAGAAAGAATCAATGATATGGAAGAAAAAGCCTTCGTTTTAAAGCCAGAAGACTGTGGTGTAAATCCTGTTTCTACCACTTAATGGCAATGTTACTTTGGGTTAGCTACTTCCATGAATTTCTATTTCTTCATTTTTATTGGGAATAATAATATATATGCACAACCTATATCATGTGATTGTTGCAGGAACAAATAAAGTATGAATGCAAAATGTAATATAAATGTCCTCTGTTATTATTATATAGGGATAATTGTAAACTCTTCAACTTGGGCTCAAATAATCAATTACATAAATGTAGACAAGGGTAAACAGTAGCCTATAAAAAAAGATCTAGGAATTTAGCTATCTAAAAAGTCCACTATGAGTTATTATTGTGGTCCAGAGCAAAGGAAGTGAGGATTCTATTGCCTTCAAAGTCTGGGTAGACCATATCTGAGGCATTTTGCCTAGTTCTGGGTGCCATGTTTTAGAACGTGCTTCGACAAGTAGACACACAACCAGAGAAGGGTACCCAGAATACTGAAAGACTGATCGTCACACCTTAAGGTCCTAGAATCCTAGAATCACAAGTCAAGAACTAGAAAGTACATTAGATGCTATCTAGTTCATCCTCTTCATTGTAAGGATTAGGAACTGTGGACAAAAGAGAAAGTAACCTGTCCATGGTCAAATAGGTAGTAAATGGCAGACAAGGAATTTGAACTCTGATTCCCTGATTCCAAATCCAATACTCTTTCTTTTGTATTTAAGAAATAGAGAAAAGACCCAGGGAGGACATGATTTTTGCCCTTAAATATCTGGCTGTTATGTAAGAGGAAGCTGACTTTTCTGTCTGACTTGAGAAAGAAACATTAGGACTCATGGGGAGAATTATAGATTCTTGGCTCAATATGAAGAAGTTTTAACAATCAGAGTTGTCTGAAAATGGTGCTATATGAGCTTTGGATTCACTGCTTGTGTCCTAGAAGATCCAATTCACCCCACTCTAATAAACATTTATTAAGTGCCTACTTACATGCAAAGTATTGAGGAGACCATTAACAAAAAAGAAAGACAGTCCCTGACCCCAAGAAGCTTACAATCTGAGACATACAACAAGCAAAGTAGGAAAGTGGGGAGTGGGATTGAGAAAAGGTATCTGATGAAGAGGTATCTTGTTCTATGACACTGAAAGTGGATGGAGCAGCAGATACAGAGTAGAATGAGTCTCAAATTCCAGTTTCTAAATTCTATAAAGGATGGCATTAGGAGGAGTTTGGTAAACCACCCATCAGCACTCCAATTAGAGGAGAGAGGAAGCTGAGGGAGGTTTCTGTCAGGGCTAAATTGGCTGCAGATGATGAGATTAGAGGTGATGATGAACTTAACCTGAGAAAGATTTTCCTGTTCCTTAGAGCTAGAGTTAAAACCAGCAGGGCAGCAAATTCAGAGTGGTGGGGGTGAACAATAGAAAAGAGACAGGGGTGATTCCTGCACATGGTGCCGGGGGTAGGTAGATTAGATTCTCTCTAAGGTGACTTCCAACTGTGAGCTTCTATAACTCAATGTGAAAGGAAAGCATCATGCTAAAGAATGGAAAGAAATAGATAAAGGGGGCTATCTGTCTTCAGTGACTTTGCAATTTAATTAGGGAGACAAGATAAAATAACAATATCATGGTAATAATGGCTAGAATTTATATAGTATTTAAAAGTTTGCAAAGTGTTTTATATCTGTTATCATACCTGATCTTCACAACCACTTTGTGAAATAGGTGCTATTATCCCCAATTTAAAAGAAAGAAATGGAGACAGAGAAACTAAATCTTCTACCAAAGGTCACAGTTAGTATCTGAGGAGGAATTTGAACTTAATTCATCCCAGCTCCAAGTTCAGACCTCTAGTCTCTATGCCACCTAGCTTCTCCAAAAGGGATTCTTATTTTTTGTGTGCCATGGGCACTTTTAGTCACAGTCCAGTAACAACTAAGCATCCCTTCTCAGAAAGATATTTTTAAATACAAGAAATAACTAAGATTACATATGAAACCAATTATATTGAAATACAGTTATTAAAACATTAAAAACAAAACAAATTCACAGACCCAAACAAAGATCAAATTTTAAAGTAGGAGGTATATTAGGGATCTAACTCAACTCTATTTTGTAGAGGTGGAACCCAGGTCCCAGAGAAAGGAAGTTACTTGAATAACATCCCATAGGGAGTAAAGATCAGAGGTAGTATTCAATTCTTGATCTTCTGACCCCAAATCCAGGGTGCTTCCCACTGTAAAACACTCAAGTCAGTGTCAGAAGTATATGAATAAATGCCAAATGATTGTTATTGATGATTTGTGCTGAGTGCCGAGGAGGAAGAGATTGCTATGGTTTGGAATGGGATGGTCCATCTCCCTGCCTTGAGGCATGATACAGAATCTCTGTTCTCCATCCAGATGGGCTTCCTGCCTAGGTCTGTCATGATGATTTAAGGCAGCAAAATGACCTCTTAATGTTCTTTTCAGACTTGAGATTTTGTAGCACCTCATTAAGCTTCAGGTTGGTGATTTCATTTGATGCATTCCTAAGCAGCATCTAGGCTAGAGATGGAGTTGTAACAGTCATAATCACATGAGGGCTTGGAGGCTTTGCCTTACTTGGGGACTTGGGGGATCCTAGCTTTAAGGTCCCCTCAATATCCCCACTTCCCTCAGTTACTTACAGTTTTGAGCTTAAATTATATCTGGGATCCCTGTACACAGTTTCTGCATATGGCCCAAGATGGGGCTAGAGAAAGGGCAGCAAACATATGATATATTTGTAATTTACTAGCTATGTGACCTTGACAGAGTAGTTTAACATCTTTGGGACTCAGTTTCCTTATCTCTAAAATGAGGGGGTTGGATCAGACAGCCTCCTGTGTAATTAGAAATCTTGAACCCTTGGACTTCATCTCCCAGAATCCTTTTCCCTTTGTTCATGTTGCGTCCTCACATTTGTTTATAAGTTGGCTGTAACCCCGCCTTTTCACTCTCTTCTCTTAAGACCGTGGCTGGGTTAGCTCCTTCTTTACTCTAGCTTTTTATTTTCCTTTACTTCAAGTTATTAATAATAAATCTCACTAAATATAATACTTGGAGATATTGGACATTAATTTTGAAGCTTATACTCCACATCATCTTCTAGCTTCAAATATTTGGTTATTATTCATAATATTCGTTTTCTCATGATATAATTAAATACTTATATACAATTATGTTTATATTTTATATAATTATATCGAGATTAATATTAGTTAAATCTATCATGGGACAGTTGAATGGTATTGTGGATAGTGTGCCGGGACTGGAGCCTGGAAGACTCATCTTCCTGAGTTCAAATCTGATCTCAGACCCTTACTATATGACCCTGGGCAAGTCACATAACCCTGTTTGCTTTGGTTTCCTCATCTGTAAAATGAGGTGGAGAAGGAAATGGCAAACTACTCTAGCATCTTTGCCAAGAAAATTCCAAATGGGGTTGCAAAGAGTCAGACATGACTGAAAAAAAAGAAGACTAGAAGTCTATTATTACCTAGCTATAACATATTTCAATTTGTCAGTTTTCTTCCAATACATTGTCTCAACCACTGCATGCTAGTGCCTTCCTTGAGATGATGTCGCATTGACACTGTCCATATTTCATACATAGATATTTGTGTATTATTCTCTCCTTTAGAACGTAAATTCCTTGAGGGAAGGAATTGTGTTTTTGCCTCCTTTATATCTCCAAAACTTAGCACAACATTTGGCATACATGGTTATAAATGTTTACTAATGACTCAAGTTATAAAAAAGGAGCTTAGTCCTCTGTTTTGGCCCTTTTACTGTTTGGTCTCTAAGACGTCTCTGGGAACAAGCCTAGATATTTTGACATTGGTATAAGAGACCATCTCACATATCTGTGGGAAATGGGGAAGGGAGGGAGGAAAAGTAGAGAGATGGAGGCAGAGATATGGAGAGATGGAGAGACAGAGACACACAGAGAGAAACTATTCCTCCTCAATCAGTTGGTTTCTGGTTGTTGTCCTTCATACTTGAAGATGACCAAAATGGCATCACTGGTGAAGTCTCTTGACTCACACAAAAACTGGACTTAAGTGAGGCAGAGTTGCACAAAGTCATCAACTTTACTCTCTTCCAAAGTTATTAAAATCCAGTGGCAAGACAAAAATTAGGATGACTAGTGATAGCCCAGAATGCAATGGATGACCTTGGCTTCTGCAGGTCTCACCAAGCTCTAAACTCTCTACAGTGCCTGCTCCAACTGCCTTCATGGACGCCGAAACAAACTGTTCTCATCTTCCCCTTTCACCAGAGAAAGTCTTTGTATGCCTGGGGTAGACACCCCCTAACTCACCAATGGGTCGAAGGCTTGTTAGTTATCCTCAACCTGGTTTAGCCCATCTGCCAAAATGGTATCCTGGGCTGTGGCTGCTGTGCTCATTCTACAGCTTCTTGGAGCCACAGATGAGAGGTGGGTGGTGGGTCAATCAATAAGCATTTATTAAGTGCCTACTATATATTAAGCACTGTGCTCAGTGTTGAGGGAGGTCTGAATTCACTTCTGAGAGAGAGAGAGAGAGAGAGAGAGACAGAGAGAGACAGAGAGAGACAGAGAGAGAGAGAGAGAGAAGCAATGATGAAACACTAAAAACATTAGTTTTTACATACAATATTGTAGGATGAGAATAGTAGAGAGTTACACAATAAAATATTATGTGAGATCTGTGGAGGAAGGGAACTGAAAAAGAATGCCATTCAATTCTTGGCTCAAGTGATCTCCTTGGATCCTTCCTGGCCAAGGATAAAGAAGCAGTGTCACGATCTAATGTTTTCTAAAGGGTAGCATTCCTGGACTCATGGAGCCTTCTGGGTGACAGGCTGGTGAACTCAGGCAAGAGCTGCCAAATCCATTTTGGAGTTAATTCCCATGTAAATTCCAAAGTATTTCCCTGCAGATGGGGCCGTTAACTCCAGCAGAACATTAGAAGTCTTGGTGTAACCTGACAGATGTCAAAAGGGAAGGAGGTGACATAAAATGCAGTCTAAGGCTGTGTTGACAGGTGGTTGCCTCAGTCACTCACGACATACAGGATCAGCTCCAGCCAAGCTTTGCTTTACTTGCCAGCCATCTCACCAGCTGCCACACAGTCCCCCCACACTCCCTCCTTGTCTGTACTCATACTGTATGCAGTTCTAGAAGCATAAGCAAATCCATTCTGACATTGCTCCTGGAAAGGCGTGTCAAACAACTTCCCTGTGGCTCCACTTACCAGCCCTGTAACTTTCCAAACCAAAATATCCTTCTTTGATCTTCCCCACTCTCCTTTCCTTTATGTGTTATCCTCTCCAATTAGAATGGAAGGTCCTTGATGGTAGGGAATGTTATTGCTAGTGTTTAGCACAATGCTTGGCATATTTGTTCTTGTTGTTGCTGATGTCAGGTAAAATGATGACAGCCTCAGATAATAGGGGCCAATTTGTAAATGATTTCTAGGGTCAATAATCCATGGAGAAATAGATCAAATATATAATTATACCAAATAAAGAGGTAACTACTAATACTACATTGTTATTGTTGTTGTTCACTTGTTTCGGTTGCATCTGACTCTTCATGATCCCATTTGGGTTTTTCTTGACAAAGATATTGGAATGGTTTGCCATTTCCTTCTCCAGCTCATTTTACAGATGAGGAAACCGAGGCAAACAGAGTTAAGTGACTTGGCCAGGGTCATGCAATTAAGAAGTATCTGAGGTCAGATTTGAATTGAGGACTTCCTGACTCTAGATCTGGTGCTCTATCCACAGCCCCATCTAGTAGCCCAACAATACCAACACCAACAAACCATTCATTCATTTATGTAGGCATGCGAGTCCATGGAGAGCATTGGCCTCATACTCCTTGAATCCCTCAATGACAGGATGTTTAGTACTGGAAGTAACTTTAGAGGCCACACAATAGATGACAAACTGAGACCCAACAAGGTGAATGACTTTATAGAATTTAAGGGGCCATCCAGCTCAACTCCAATCTGACCCAGAATTCTCTCTACTGTTTTTCCAACAAGTGGTTCATCAGCTTCTGTTTGAAAACTTGTCTGAGGTTACACAAGTCATAAGAATCAGAGCCAGGATTTGAAAGCAAGCCTTTTATTGTTTAGAATGAAGAACCCATTAACCTAAGTAGGGATGTTGGGGTAAATCGCTAACCTCTGAAGTTGATGTTGATGTCAGGGAAAATGATGACAGCCTCATGTAGCAGGGCCAATGTTAAAGCAATTTCTTGGGTAGATAAGCCATGAGGAAATATATCAATACACTATTATGTCAAATAGACAATTACCATAATGCATGATAAGTGCATTGATGTTATTGTTTTAGTCATGTCTGGCTCTCCATGACCCTATTTGGGGTTTTCTTGGCCAAGATCCCAGAATGGTTTGCCATTTCCTTCTCCAGCTCATTTTACAGATGAAGAAACTGAGGCAACCAAGGATAAATGACTTGGCCAGGGTCACACAGCTTAGTAAGTACCTGAGGCCAGATTTGTATTCAGGAAGATGAGTCTTCCTCACTTTAGCTCTGATATTCTAGCCACTGCACTACCTCACTACCTGATAAGTGCATTAAAAGGGTCAAATAAAGTTCTGTACTAAGTCTGAGGAGGAAGGTGTGAATACATAGGGTCCTTTGAAGGTAGGGAATGTTATTGCTTTTGTATGATAAGTGTACCTAGTGGTGATAGAGGCTTTAGGCTAAGAATAAGCTTGTGTTTATAGGCAGTAAAATTAAACTTGGGTCATTTGTGGAAGAATCAGTATGATGTAGTTGACAGAGTATAGGGTTGGGAGTGAAAGGGCTAGGGTTCTAATGTTGGCTCTGCTATTATGTAGCCTTGGGTAGAGGGGTGAGCATCTCTCTGGACCTCAGTTTCCTCAATTGTAAAATAAGAGGAATGCATTAGATTACCTCTAATGCCTTTAATATTCCTTCTTGTTCTAAACAGATGAGGCTCAATGAGCATTGCCTGTATGGGAATAAACTAGAACCACTTCCAATAAGATCGGAGTGAAGCAAGGATGACCATTATCACCACTACTATTTAATATTATACTAGAAACCCTAGCTACAGCAATGAGTGGAAAAAGAAATGGAAGAAGTTAGACTAGACAATGAGAAAACAAAACTATCACTCTTTGCAGATGATATGATGGTATATATGGAGAATTCCAGAGAATCCAACAAAAAAACTAATAGAAACAATTAACTTTAGCATATGCAGGTTACAAAATAAACCCGCATAAATCATCAGCATTTCTAATTACCTCCAACAAAGTTTAATAAACAGCAAGAGATAGAAAAGGAAATTCCATTTAAAATAACTGTAAACAATACAAATACCTAGGGATATAATCACCAAAAGAAACCCATGGCATGAACTATATAAACACAATTACAAAACACTTTTCACACAAATAAAGTCTGACCTTAAAAACTATAAAAATGTTAACTACTCATGGATAGGTTGAGCCAATATTATAAAAATGGCAATTTGACCTAAATTAAATATTCAATGCCATCTTGAACTAACTACCCCAAAAGTATTTCCTAGAACTAGAAAAAATAATTACAAAATTTATCTGAAAGAACAAATAGTCAAGAATATCAAGGGAATTAATAAACATACAAGGCTGTCATTTAGGGAGCCACTTGAAAAGGTTCCAAAGGTTGTCTTGAAGGCTTTGTAAGCTTATTTATCCTCATTTTGTGACTGGGACCTGTTGTGACTGAGCCCTTTGTCCTATGGTGGTGGTATTCTTAGACAGGTGATTGATCAGGACTGGTTCCCAGAAGTCTGATGAGTCATCCTCTTGAAAACTGTACATCAACAGGGCAGAGAGGGGAAAGCATTTCTTTTCTTGCTTGGGATTGTGGATCCTTCCCAATACAGCAAGCATCCCATGTAAACAAAACCATCACTGACAATGACCAAGAGAATTTGTTCATTCATACTGGATTTAGATAATTGATTTCATAGGATCGTAGATTTAGAGTTGGGTGGGACCTTAGAGGTTATCACAGTCTAACCCTTACATTTTATAGAGAAGGAAACTGAAGCCCAGGGTCGCACCTATAGCAGGTGAAAGAAGTGGGATTGATTCCACATTCTTTACTCTAAATCTATTGATCTTTCTAGTGTGCCATGATAATTAAGGTCCTGATTTTAGCTTTCTCTCTCTCTCTCTTTCTCTTTCTCTCTCTTTGGGGGGAGGGGAGGAGAGACAGAGAGAGACAAAGACAGAGACAGAGAGAGAAAGAGACAGAGAGAGAGAGAGAGAGAGAGAGAGAGAGAGAGAATTTTATAGGAAGAGCAGGAGTGTTAGACCCTTATTTCAAAGACCCTATAGTCCAGGGAATGGGGCTAATTATATAATGACAGGAAATCATCTGCATGCTGAAAGATAACATTTTTTTCAGTTCTAAGAAATTTAAGGTATGGTAGGGCAGGGCTCAGGCTGGAGTCTGCAGAGTATTTTTTCCCTTCCAGAATTTGGAAGTGAATATTAATTTGGTGTTCTTCGAAAACAAAGGACATACAGCAATAGTAACAACATTAACTGAGCGCTTGCCACATAGCTAGTACCTTGGGGGCAAACAAGAGAAAGCAGCTTCTATTCTCAATATAAATTCACAGTCTAGTTGGGTCAATAAAACTCAAAGACATGAAATGTCTTGGGAATGATTGAAGAGGGTAGATGAGGTATGACAAGAAACACCAGAAATTACACATCTATATGGTTTGCTTCCTTCAAAGCAATTCCCATGAGAGGCCACATATTTATTCCCAACGAGACTGCCTTGCTCCAGACATTTCTAGCACTTTTCTTCAGAGTCTATAAAGTACACTTTTGGATTTCCTAAATGATGGCAAATCATCATTATTTCATAATGATTAATGTTTCAGAGACAACCCAAAGTCACCTGAATCCAAATTGGGTGATTAAGGAAGGAGACCAAGCTGGATGTGACTAGTCTAGATCAGTTGAAGGTGGGCTGTAAAATAACATGCCTCCATTTCTCATACAAGCCATGAGAGGCTAGCTCGTGGTGGCCTCTGGTGCTTAGCACAGAATCTAGCCTATAGTAGGTGATTAATAAATGCTACTCATTGAAATGCTGACTCTGCAATAAAAGGAGAGCCATCGATGGAGGTTACTTTGAAAGATAACACTCATTTGAATATGTAAGTTCTGGTGTTTTGCTGAAAAATAATTCAGTTTATGTCTATAAACTTATGTTCATATAATAATCAGGTGCTCATCTCATTATATTATAATAACATACCAAAGTTTATGGTACAGACAATAAATAAATTTAAATATACAAATTAAAAATAAATTGTTTTATGTCTATAAACTTTTATTTGTGTAAAAATCAAGTGCCCATTTGGTTATATTGTAATAATATACCAAAGTTTATGGTACAGGCAATAAGTACTATGGGTAGTGAAAGGGAGGGGAGAGGGAAGGGCCAAGGAAAAAGAGGTATGGGCTGGAATTATGGAGATGGCTTCCTGGAAGAGGTATGAAAGAAGCTGGGTCTTGGCATGTGTTGTCAGCCATGGCCCATATGTTGGTTTGGTTCACTCATTGCGTCTCATTGTTACAAGGAAAGGTTCTATTAAAGGAGGGAAGTCACTAAGAAATTTAGAATAACATTTTTTTAAAAATTGAAATAACATGTAAACTCTACCCCCAACAAAACAAACGGCCTACATATTTCAGTACTGAAGAAGAAAATTAAAACAAACTTCTACAGAAAGGTCTAGCTTGCAGTCATGGAGTCAGAGAATCAGGATTGGAACGGACCTCAACAGTCAACTTCTACCTGGAAAAGGATTCTTACTACAACAGACCTGATGAGGGGCATCTAGAGTCTGCATGAAGACCTCCACGAAGGGGAAACCCACCTTCTCTCCAGGAATCTTGTGCCACTTGGGAGTTATTGATAGTTAGCAAGTTTTTCCTGACCTCAAGACTAAATTTCAGCTTTTGCTTGTCTTGGATATCCTTTCCTCTTGGCTCAACCAGAACAAATCTAATTAATCTTTCACACGGCAGTCATTTAAACACTCATAGACAGCTATCATCTCCCTCCATCTCCTACTCACCAGTCTTGTGTCTCTAGGTTAAACATCTCCAGTTCTTTTGAATGATCTTCCTATGGCATAACTCCGAGTTCTTTACCATTCTAGTTGCCTTCTCTCAATGCTCTTTCCAGATTATTAATGGCCTAACTAAAATTTTGTCTCCCTCCAGGTATATTTCAAAGGTGGTCTGATTAGGGCACAGTGTAATGGGACCATCACTTTATACACCTTTATTGTCTTTCTTTGAGTCTGGTTATATTTGTTGTCTAAAGCTTAATTCAAGATCTTTCCTCTAAAAAGAGGAAAAACCTCTCTCTCTCTCTCTCTCTCTCTCTCTCTCTCTCTCTCNATAGACAGCTATCATCTCCCTCCATCTCCTACTCACCAGTCTTGTGTCTCTAGGTTAAACATCTCCAGTTCTTTTGAATGATCTTCCTATGGCATAACTCCGAGTTCTTTACCATTCTAGTTGCCTTCTCTCAATGCTCTTTCCAGATTATTAATGGCCTAACTAAAATTTTGTCTCCCTCCAGGTATATTTCAAAGGTGGTCTGATTAGGGCACAGTGTAATGGGACCATCACTTTATACACCTTTATTGTCTTTCTTTGAGTCTGGTTATATTTGTTGTCTAAAGCTTAATTCAAGATCTTTCCTCTAAAAAGAGGAAAAACCTCTATTTATATATATATGTATATATATATATGTATATAAAGGTTTTTAGAGGAAAGATCTTGAAATATATATATATTGATATATATATATGTTATTATGGTTGTTGTTCAGTCATTTTCAGTCACATCTGACTCTTTATGACCCCATTTGGAGTTTTCTAGGCAAATTTACTGCAGTGGTTGGCCATTTCTTCCTCCAGATCATTTTGTAGATGAGAAACTGAGGAAAATACGGACTTTCCCAGGGTCACACAGTTAGTAAGTGTCTGAGACTAGATTTAAACTCAGGAAGATGAATCTTCCTGATTCCACTCCCAGTGCTCTATCCACTGCATACATATGTATATGTATGTATATATGCACATGCATTTATTAATTCTATATTCATGCTGCACATATTTTCACATGTCCTTGCTATTTCTCCATTAGAATATAAGCTCATTGTGAGTAGGGATTTTTTTCATATATTCCCCAATGCTTATCATAGTGTCTGGAAAATAAAAAGTGCTTAATAATAATAAATAATAATTTGCATTTGTGTAATGCTTTAAGGATTGCATAACACTATACATGTGTTAACTCATTTGATTCTTACAACATCCTTGTGAAGCAGGGGCTATTATTGTCCCCATTTTTATAGATAAGGAAACTGAGATATGGTGAGATTAAGTGACTTTCCTGGGTCATACAGGTAGTAAGTATCTAAGGCGTGATTCAAACTCAAGTCTTCCTGACTCTAAGTTCTTTATTTTAATCACTGAGTCCCTTAGCTGTTGACTGATCGGTCGAATCCAGTAAATCAAAAACTAAAGGGGGCAGCTGGGTGGCTCAGTGGATTGAGAACCAGGCCTAGAGACGGGAGGTCCTAGATTCAAATCTGACCTCAGATATTTCCCAGCTGTGTGACCCTGGACAAGTCACTTGACCCCCATTGCCTACCCTTACCACTCTTCTGTCTTGGAGCCCATATACAGTATTGACTCCAAGATGGAAGGTAAGGGTTTAAAAAAAAACTAAGAAGAGAGAAAGGAGGTAATTAAATTTTTTCCACATTGATCATGCTTAGCAGAAAACAAGTAAAATTTTAGATGAAAACTCAATCTAAAAGGAAGAAATCTACAAAGAATAAGAGAATCTTTAGTATCTTTAAGAATGAAAAAGACCTTAATTTTCTTTCTTTTTAGAAATGTTATGAATGGACCTCCAAATGCCACAAAATAATGGAATCCTTAAAGCTGGAAGAGGGTTTGGGGCCACTTAATCTAATTTCTACCTGCTATATGAATTTCTTCTATGACTTCCTAATCAGGTGGCTATTGAGCCTCTAGACCAGGGGTCAGCAACATGTGGCTCTTTCTGCAGGAGCCATAAAGTCCATTTTTTTCAGGCACTGTTACAGGAGCCACACTGTGAGCACTGTATGGCTCTCACGAAATTACCTTTTAAAAAATGTGGCGTTTATGGCTCTCACGGCCAAAAAGGTTGCCGACCCCTGCTCTAGGCAAATACATTCCAGCTACCCTATTTATATTGAAGGCAACTTTCATTGGTGGTGCAGTGGATAAAGTGCCAAGTCTGGAGCCATGAGTTCAAAATCAGCCTCAGATACTTATTGGATGTGTGACCCTCTTCAAGTTACTTCTCCTGTTTACCTCAGTTTCCTCATCTGTAAAATGAGATGGAGAAGGAAATGGCAAAATGCTTTATTATCTTCGCCAAAAAAAGCCAAATGAGGTCACCAAGGGATTGGACATGACTAAATAATAATATTACATTTCTATTTATTCAGATTTATAAACACAAGGTCATATTCTACTATTGTTTTCCCTTAGGCTCCATAGGTTCTTTTTAAGCTGTTGATCCTAACTCCATGACATCTTTTCTCTCTACTTTTCTCTCTACTCTCATGATTAGGATTCTATAGTAGGTCAAGCTCTCATTACCTTTGAGCTTGACTATGTATGACAATAGCATTCGAGTGTTTCTCTTTGCTTCCATTTCTCCCCTCTCCAATCCAACCTCCACAAGGCTGAATTAACATTCCTAATGTACAAATCTGACATTAGGATCAAAGGTAGCTAGGTGGTACAGTGACTACTATACTAGGCTTGGAGTCAGGAAGACTCATCTTTATAAGTTCTTTTTTTTTTTTTTTTAAACCCTTACCTTTGGTTTTGGAGTCAATACTGTGTATTGGCTCCAAGGCAGAAGAGTGGTAAGGGCTAGGCAATGGGGGTTAAATGACTTGCCCAGGGTCACACAGCTGGGAAGTGGCTGAGGCCAGATTTGAACCTATGACCTCCTGTCTCTAGGTCTGGCTCTCAATCCACTTTGAGCTACCCAGCTGCCCCTTCTTTATAAGTTCTAATCTGGCCTCAGATATTTCCTGGCTATGTGACCCTGGACAAGTCACTTCACCCTGTTTGTCTCAATTTCTTCTGTAAGATGATCTGGAGAAGGAAATGGCAAACTACTCGAGTATCTTTGCCAAGAAAATCCTAAATGGAGTCAAGAAGAGACAGAGATGACTGAAAAATGGCGGAACAACAACAATCCAATTCCATCATTTTACAGATTAAGAAACCAAGGCCCAGAGTGGTTAAGGATTACATTTCCAAGGATCAATAAGTTTAATCAAATCCATATTACCTCTAGAACAAAAATACACATTTCTCTGTTTAGTACTCAAAGCCCTTCACAGTCTGACTCCACATCATCTTTCCAAGTAAATTACTCCTTTTTGCATATTCTATGCCCCGGCCAACTGGCTTACTTGATGTCTCCTGAAGCCAACATGCCACATCCTATCCGTATGGCTTTGGGTAGGCTATCTTCCCTATTTAAAATACATACCTATATACGGATATGTGTATGTACACAAATACATATTTATTTATACGCTTATTCCTTCTGTCCCCCCTCGTAGAATATAAACTCCTTGAGGGCAAAGACTGTTCAGTTTTGGTCACTGTATCATTATCATTTGACATATAATAGAACTTTAATACATAACTGTTGAAATTAACTGAATTGAATACATCCAGCTACAAGGATCTCATCTTATGTATGAGGCAAGCCACTCCATCTTCGGATGACTCTAATCACTAGGCAGTCCTTTCTTACATCAAGAAGAAATTTCCTTCAATTTTTCTTAGAGGACAAGAGAGACATGGAAATAGAGTTAAGTGTTCAAATGTCTGCAATAAGGGCTAAAGTGGGGGCATTTAAAGAGAGAAGATGACCCGCAGAGAGCCAAATGCTGCCTAAGGAAAGTTGAGTGAGGATTGACAGGGGCTGAGGACCCCTGGGAGGGCTGAAGGTCATAGCTGCTCTCTCTAGGAGGGAAGTGAGTACGGAGACCAGTTTAGTACAGTTCAGTCATTGAGACTTACTTTTCTACTTAAATTTTTTTTTCCTCCAAAATAAAATCTCTCTTCAGTTTAGATGAAAATGGCTCACCTCAAAACTTTCAGAAAATCTAGGACTTATAGCCATCCTTAGCACAGAAGGGGTAGAAACTTAGAGGAAAGAAGTAAGAGAGAAAAGCAATTCCCTCCAAACAATATGGGCTTGAGTACATGTCCAGTGAAATGTGGGCAACAGAGAGAAGGGTGAATCAGGGGAAGTAAGGAGAGGAGAAGAAAAAAGAGGAGAGAGAAGGGGAAAGAGAGTGAGAGAAGGAAATGGGTAACAGGAAAAAAGGAGTGAGAGACAGAAAGGAGGTGGGAGGGAGAGAAAAAGAGGGGAAGAATGATGGAAAGGGAGAGAGGGAGGAAGAATAAAGGGGAGGGAAAAGGGAAGGGTCAGACAGAGAAAAGGAAAAAAGGGAGAGAGACAGGGAGGGAGAGTGGAGAAAGGAAAACCCATGAGAGATATGAGAGATAAGGAGTGAGAAAGACCGAGTAAAGAAAAGAGATAAAGAAGGAGGGAGAATATAAAAGTAGAAGCTGCATCTTGGCAGAAGTGGTAGGNAGGAAGAATAAAGGGGAGGGAAAAGGGAAGGGTCAGACAGAGAAGAGGAAAAAAGGGAGAGAGACAGGGAGGGAGAGTGGAGAAAGAAAAACCCATGAGAGATATGAGAGATAAGGAGTGAGAAAGACCGAGTAAAGAAAAGAGATAAAGAAGGAGGGAGAATATAAAAGTAGAAGCTGCATCTTGGCAGAAGTGGTAGGACAAAAGGACATTATTATAGTACATCCTAAGACATACCTCTTATGAGTTCTCACTCCATTCCAATCTGCATCCTTTGGGGTTTATAATGTCTCTTCTCCCAGATTTCATTTTTCACCATGGATTTCAGAAAAAACCCAAAGGAAGGACTGGGAATTTTTGTGTTTAGAATTTAATTTGCCTGAGTTTCTGCCACCACATCATCTTGAATGAACAGGGAAATAGAGGGCTCAGGGGTGACAGGTTCAATAAAACAAAAAAGAAACCACCTTTCACCATCTCTCAGATTCTAAGTCACCAATGTGTCCAGCTCACTAGGTTCTTCCTCATCACTGAATTCACTCTTTTCCCCTCTCCCTCACATTTATGGTGGGAGAACTGCCTTCTTTTTAGGGTCTTTGATTTCCCTTTGTTAATTCCATATGTGAGTATACTGGCTCAATGCCATCATCACTCATTTTATAGCCTACCAAAAGCCCAGACTCTGAAAGTTCCAATAAAAGGAAAATAGTCCCAGAGTGGATGATGGGGGTAGGTTAGCCCCTACAAGGAGAGGCCCCTACCCTCTACTCCCCTAATGAGTTTAATATAGATCATATTTCAAATGTTAAGTCTCTGTAGCCAGGAGCCTTAGAGACAGGATCACAGAATCTGAGAGATAGAAGAGCCCTCAACAATCAACTAATCCAACCCATACTGAAAAAAAAATCTCTTCTATGACATACCCCACAAGTTGTCCTCTAGCCTTTGCTTGAAGACCTTCATTGAGGAAATTCTTCTCACTTCTAAAGGCAGCCAATTGAACTTGTGGATATCTCTAATTGTTTGGAAGCTTTTCCTAATTGCAAGTCTAAATTTTCCTCTTTGTAACTTCTACCCACAAGAATTTTGCCTTTGTGAGCTAAGATTAAGTCACTTACATTCTCTCAGCCTCAGTTTCCTCATCTGTAACATTAAGAGTTGGGCCTCTAAGGCCCATTATAGATCCAAATCTATAATTCTGTAATCAAAAGAGTAAATTTAGGACTCATCAGGCAACTTAGATTTTGAATATGAAAAATGTCTGATTAGCTATGTGGATGTCAAATGGTTAATGTCTACTGGTTCCATGACATTTGGATAGAATCATAAATATTCATTTCAATTAGTTAACACTAATTTATTAACTATTTACTGTATGCCAGGCACTGTGTCAAGTGCTGACAATACAAAGGAAGACAAGTGCAGTCAGTGCCCTCAAGGAACTCACATTCTGATGGGAGATGCAACATGAAAACAATTATGTCCATACAAAAGAGATATGGTGCAGATGAAACGTAATCTCAGAAGGAAGACAGTGAGAGGGGGGACAGAAGTAAGGGAGAAGGGAGAGACTCAATTAGGAAAGGCTTCCTGCAGGAGTTGAAATTGAGGAGAGAGAGTATTCCAGGCATGGTGGACAGTTAGTGAAAAGACCAGTAGTCAGGAGATGGGTAGTGAAGTCCGAGGAACAGTATATAGGCCAGTTTTTCTGGATCACAGAGGGCAGGCGAGAGAGTCAAGCATAGGAAGATCAGAAAGATAAGTTGGGGCTCACTTCTGAAGGGCTTTAAATGCCAGAGGATTTTATTTTTGATCCTAGAGGCAATATTGAGTAATTGGAATTTACTGAGAGAAGGTGGGGGAATAATGACATCATCAAACTTTGAGTGGGAAACAAGGCAGGGAGAACAACCAGAAGGCTATGGCAATAGTTCATGCAAGATGGTGGCTGTGACCAGAGAGAAGGGCATTGATGTTGTGAAGGTAGAAATGAAAAGACTTGGGAAGAGTTTCAACATGTGGACAAAGTGCAGTAGAAGTAAGAAATAAGAAGAGAGAAGTGGAAGCCCCGATAGTAGAAGGCTTCCTCAAGGAGTTTACTTTAAAAGGAGAGGAGACAGAGAGGACAATAACTAGCAGAAGGAAATAGGTCATCATAATAGATAAGGCTGCCTTGGTGAAAAGAGTCTCCAAGTGATAGATCCTAATGTAGAGGAAGGAGCAGAAAATGAATATAAAGAATACCAGATCTTTCTTTGGGACTTTGATGATCACTTCATTGATAATTTCTTTGAAAGGACTGAAGACAAGGGTATCTTTTAAAACTTGAATGATTAGGACTGAATTGGTCAGGTTTGATTATTGAGTTAGAACCACTCCTTCATGTTAGGGTTATAAAACCTGGGCCAGTGTCAAAACTTTTAAAAAAGAGAGATTCTAAGAGAACCCAACCAGAGAGCAGCACAATTCAGAGAGGACTTGGATCTGGAGGAAGAAGGGGAAGCCTGTGCAAGAACATATCCTTCCCTCCAATCACTAATGGCTGCTTTGGGACAGAAATACATTGCCATTGCCTGTCTTGAACTATGAAGTCTGAGAGTTTCTGGACTCCTTGTTCCTGCACCAGCTGTGGAGAGGTAGTGTTGTGAGTTCCTGAATCTCTTGGATAGCAGAGGGTATCTAAATGGCAATATCAAGTTCTTAGAGTTCCCTCTCTTCTAGAGAAACAAGAGACACGTCTTGAGCAGCATAAGCCTCTGGGTTGCCTCTTTAGCATCCCCACGCTCAAGCTTGGACGTTACTGGCCTGGTAAGAAGAAGAATATTGGACAAAGAACTGAGTCAGAAAATTGGGGGAGAAGGTTTTTTTTTTTCTGGATTTTGACATCCATTGAGCCTCCTATGAGTTTTGGACAGAGCAGTTCTAAGGGAATGATGGCTGACTCTCTATGAGAGAAGTTCATACTCCTTCGGGGTAGTCAAAGCTTTAGGGTAGTGCCATGAGCCTGGAAACCTGTTTAGTTCCTGAGATCCAGACTAACTGGATTTTGGGTAGATGGGCTTCTTTTTAATAAGAGCAAGATAATTTCTCTTTCAAGGGTCATCTGGCATAACACAAAGATGAAGGAATTTAGTTATCTCTCAGTGAGAGCAGACTCAACAGAATATGGGAGTCACCTTCCTCATTTCCTTTTCAAGGAGACTACAAACAGGGAATGTTGCTCTGAGTCTGGACGTCGATATTAGGACAGCAGGGAGCAGATGGGACTCACCAGAAATGGAGAATTGTTTATGGACTTCTGAGAATCCTGTATTTTCTGTGGAGTGAAACTGAAGCTATCCTGTACCTGATAAGCATTGTTACCTTGAAAACTTATAAAGGAGTTGTTGTCTAAATCAGTGGAACCCTAAGAGACAGGCTACATGCTGGGGTCACCAGAAAAATCCTGGGAGAATTTAAAATGAAACAAAGAGATACAATTTTGAAAGTTGCCTCAAACACTGAACCCGATTGTGTTAAGTCCCAAAGTATGGGGTGCTAGACCATGGACTAGAGTAGCATTTTATGATATGGCGTTATCTAGCTCTAATATTCCATTCTATGTTCTAAGGCCCTTAACGACTCTTTCATTCTATAGGCAGAAGTCATGCAGTCAATTTTAGAAAGTAAATGGGAGTTTTGCAAAGAAACCAAATGAGGCTATAGTCTTCGAGTGGCTGGCTAGGATACATCCCATCATGCTGTAGGCACCTGATAAACAACTCAGTACACTAATTCATAACCACAGGACTCCCTGGGCACCAGCAGCTTGACGCATTTCCCTCCCCCCCATCCTTTTGCTAGAAGGCAGGAGGGAAGAGATTACTCTCTCCTAAATGGATTACGCTTTACAATTTCATCAACACTAGGTATGCATGGGAGAGAGAAAAATGAGAAGGAAGCTGTGGAATAAATGTATTCATTTAAAAAACAAAACCATAATGTGCAGCCAGAGCAGCCAGGCTGAAGAGATGCAATCCAGAAGAAATTCATTTCATAGGATAAAATGCTGGAATTTTAGAGTTGGGAGGAACCTGAGTGGCCATCCAGTCTGATCTGCCTAATGTAGGAATCTTTTTTATATTACCTTTGAAAGATGGTCATCTAGAAAAGAATGGGAGTTTCTGATAAGCAGGGTTGTTTTTGGGTTTTTATTTTTTGCCTTCGTAAACCTGGTGGACCAGCACAGTGTGAGGCATGTAATCAGAACTCATTAAATGCTTTTTGAGGGGTTGAAATAACTTGTGATCAGAGATTCTGAACCAACAAGGACACCTTACTTAATTACACCATTTTATAGATGAAGAAACTGAGGTTTTGAGAAGTTATTTGCTTCAGCTCATATAGGTAGCAGAGGTGGGGCTGGAAAGTTGAACCAGGGTTCTTTGACTTCAAATTCAGCATCTTTTCTACTGTCCCATGTAGCCTCCTAGAATGTAGAGTCGGAGGATCAGATTTTTAGAGCCTCTGAGTGAAATTCTTTCATATTAGAGATGAAGATGCCAAGACGCCCCCAATTTAACTGCCTTCCCCATTGTCACCCACTCTTCTGATCCCAACAGCAACTCTGTGACAGTGAATACTCATTTAACAAGAAGCAATGCGATGAAACAGGAACAGCTTCAGATTTGGAGTCATTTGAGTTGGCTCTGATACTTGTGACCTACACATCCATAGGAAAGCCGCTTTTCCTCTCTAGGTCTCAGTTTTCTCCTTTGTAAAATGAGAGGGCTGGATTTGATGATTTCTGAGGTCCTTTCCAGCTGTAAATCTTATGGTGAGTAGGATTGCAACTATTAGTGAGAGGAGAATGTGCTGGTAAATGTTTACTATCCCGATCTTCAGAAAAACAAAACATAAACCCCTACAAATCTCCTTCATTTAACATTTTCTCCATCACTTTCTTAAGTCTAGAAAGTCAACAAAACCATAAAACCAGCTCCAATTTATAGTGTTTGCCAGTTCCCGAGGAGTAGATGCTCATACTCTTGGCTCCAGAAATCCCTTGGAAGGGATATTTCCGACCTAAGGAATGAGAATATGAGCAAAAAACCCACCAAAAACCATCAAGATAACAGAGTGGCAAGGCAGGGCTAACTAGGGGGAAGGTGGAGTGGCAAGGAGGCTTCGGCATGAGCTCTATTTCCCAACATGGTATTCTGTCCCAAATTCCTGGGGCGGAGAGGTAGGGAGGGAGGCTGACAGGGGCTCTAGGAGTGTGGGAGGAGAACCTCTTCTTCCTCTTTCCATGACCAAATTCTCCCCTGCATGACTGCTATTTGCTGCGGAGCACTAAAGCCGATCCATCAATCAGAAAGCTCAGCAGTTCCCTCCAATGTAACTACCGAAGCTGGTGATTGAACTGAAATATGTATCTGTAACACGGCCTGCCTGGCGTGCTTTGCCATGTCCTAAGCACACCCAGAGTCACCCTGTTAATGACTGGGCACTTGGAGATCTATCGCATTTCCTGGGATAATTACAAGACTCCAGATAGCACACCCATTAGGTATAATGGTGGTCGGGGCACTTACCAGTAACCAAATGGTAGTTTATGAATTTATTCTGTCCTTAAAATACATAACAAGTCCACCCTAACTAGAAGCAAAACAAACATTGTTTCCACAGAGGCACTAATCATACTTTACATTAAATTATAATTATTTACATTCTTGGATCCACGGCCTGTGGGCTATTTTTTGTAAGCCTGGCTTTGTGGTATTGGGCAAGAATAGTAGCGGCCCAATCACTTCCCTTTTGGGAACCAGTTCTGGTTTTGAAGCGGCAACATTTTTTTTTAATGCCTAAGATACTGAATGCTGCCTTTTTAAACTAGCAATCTGCATAAACATTTCAGATGAGGAAGTACAATGAATAGTTGATTACGGGAGAATATACCCGTCAGCTGCAGCAATAGACAGGGGAGTAGGATGTCTGAAGGCCCATCAGGAAAGTCTTCAAGGGGGGTAAGCAGAGATTGGGAGGGGGGGGGGAGGATTGAGATGGGGAAACATTTGATTTGCAGCCCAAAATAAAACTGCCAAGCAAGCAAAACTACAGTCCAGGCTTGGAGGAGAGAAGCAAAGATGTACCCAGAGTAGGACAACCAGAACTTTGACCTAGGGTGCTGATGGGGTGTGGGGTGGTGGGGTGTTGGGAGGGTGTAAATCTCCTCTTCTAGATGGTCTAGAGGCCACTATCCTCACTCATGATCCTCCATGTATCATGATCTGATGTTCTGGCTCTTAGCCCACATTTTCCACAAATTGACCGATGCACACAAGACCTAGAAAATCTGGGAAGAGAAACTATGCACAATCAAAGCTGCATTTGAGATTGAAGGAAAAATACTGAGGGAAAGAAGCTATCCAGAACTGTCTACACTGATGATCAAGCCTAGAATATCCTTAGAGAATGGGTCACTACAATTATTTTCAGACGTGCTAGGCATTCATTAAATTTCTGAATATTATATACCTTCCTGGACTTTCTAGTCTGCAGGGAGATGTGCTGTTGTGAAAACTCAAATTTGGACCGCCAATTGATCAGTCACCCCCAAAAGACAAACCTTTCTATAGACTATAAACTTTATGGCCCCTAAAATCTCAGTGAATTCTACGGTAGTAAATTTGCTCGTAGTAGATACTGAATGCCCATAATCAAACTCAGCTTTCTTCCTTCTAAGAGAACATGATGCCTGCATCCAAGGAGGGGTTGGTTCTGGATAGGTTCCCCTAACAGTGCTCACACTTATATGCCCCTTCTTGTGACATTTCACAGCAGAGATTCATCTCTCCTATGAGAGCCTAGCCATGGCCACAGACACTTATTCAGTCATCCCATAAGCATTTATTAAGTACTACAAAGACAAGGAAGGTCCTTGCAAGGACCTTCCCTTCAAGATCAAGTCAACAATTTTGTGGTTATTTGGTGATGTCACTTTTGTGACCCTATCTGGAGTTTTCTTGGCAAAGATACTGGAGTGGTTTACCATTTCATTCTCATTTTATAGATGAAAAAGTGAGGTAAGCAGGGATACGTGATTTGCCCAGGATCTCATAACTAGTTAAACATTTGGGGTCAAATTTGAAGTCATGAAGATAAGTCTTCATGACTCTGGGTACAGCACTTTATCCACTGTACCACCTAGCTGCCCAAGTAAACAATAACCCAAGGCATTTGATGTTACTGCAGCTCAGTTATAAGACCCAAAGGAGCTGAAGACTTCCTATAATCCTTGCCAAATCCCTTCTGTCTCTGGATCACAGTAATGCCAATGTTGTCAAAGAACCAATTCCATCATAAGGGCATGTTACAGTGGTGATAGATATCCTGATCCAGATGTCTTGTTTCCTCCCCAGTGTGCTGTCCCTTCCATTGTGTGATCTCTTTGATCACCCACTAGCTTCTGAAGGACATTTCTGACTCCATGATCTTCCTCTTGCACATTATATCTGATTGGGGTCCCAAGTTCAACCTACATTACTGCTCTGAATTATTTGTGGTCTTCCAGGTAAAATTCACAATAACATGTCATTCCCCATTCCAAAGGATAGACAATGAGCATGCCAACTGAATGAATACAACTATGGAAGAGTATCTCTTTAGCTTTTTTTGGGTCTGTGATAATGATAACAGGGCTGCACTAATGGCTACTGATTTTTTTTTTTATGAAAACATGGTTTATTCCTATATATAAAACATTCCTTTTATGTGAACTATGGTTTCTATCCAGATAATTTTTCTTCCCCTTAATTCACCTGTGAGACTTCATCTCCCATAATCAGTGACTACCTGGGAAAGCTGGAGGCTATCTAGTATGATTTGCAGTGTACCCTAAGATTAGTATACAAACAGGAAACCAGCCACCCTTGTGTATCCAGGGATTTCTTGAATGTTGAAGGCAATATCTGTCTACTTTTCGGTACCCTCTGCTTTAGTGGACCATACTTGAAGCTTTCAGAAAGGGGAGTAGCTAATATATTAATATAATAAGACTTAAGCTGAGAAGAAGTTTTCAAACCATCTAGGCCAAATTGTAAAATGAGGGGATTTAGATTACACAGTTTCTGAGGTTCCTTACAATTCTAAATCAAAGATCCAATGGTCCCTTATTTTACAGATAGAGAAACTGAGGCATAGAGTATTTTCTTCCACTAGAAAGTTTTTTTTCTTCCACTTTTCATACTCAGCAATTTGGATTTTAGCATGCTAGAGATAGCCAAGATACCAACCCAATCCGGCTCTGGAGCTGTCTTGATTCCTATTGAGGCCCTATGTTGTTTCTACTGAAGAAGATTCCTCTCCCACTCATCCTGGTTATTGGTTTAATATTGAGCATGTAAGATGAGGTAGAACTTAATATTTATATGACATTTGACAGTTCATAGATTGTTTTTACTTCAAAACAATGCCATGATATAGTCAGGGTAGTTATTATTACTCCCATTTTACATATAAGGAAACTTAAATTAAGAAATGTTAGTGACTTGTTCAACATTCCATAACTAGTAATCAGTGGAACCAGATCTCTTGATTCCTACTGCAGGATTCTTAATTATTTATTCATTAAATATTTGAAGAAATAAATTTGCATTTTGGCCTTCAGTAAACAGATACTCCTTGGGTCGGGGTGTAGAGGAGGAAGATTTGTGGATTTTTCTGCTGTTCCTTAAAATATTATGAGGTAAGGTAGATAGGTTCAAGCTATTTTTTCCAGCCTGCCTTAACTCAGTTTGGTTTCACACTTGGGTATTCACCTGAATACATTTCATGCATTTGAATGCAGAACTGGAATCAGTATGAGTTCCTAAACTACCAGCTATGCATTTCAAAAAGTGTCCATGGTGCTTTTAGGAATGAACGTTTGTTTTTCCTGAGAGCTGATATTAAGCTCGAAGTAGACAAGTTTTAGGTACCACCTGCAGGGAGCTATTATTCCCTACCCCCAAATCAAAACAGCACGTGGACAGACTTGCCTTCAGACGTAAATGCAACAACTCCAAAATAGAAGACCAAAGGGTTTAAAGCTGGAAGGGGCTTGAGACATCAGGGACTGGAGTCTAAGTAATCTCCATCACTTTAGAGAAGAAGGGTCAGATGCCCTAAAGAGGGGAGACAACCTATCCAATATCACTGGAAAAGAGAGTAGCGGCCAGGCTTTAAATACAGCTGCTCTGACTCCAAAAACCAATACAGTCAGGTGGGCCACTGGATAGAGGACTGGGCCGGGCATCTGGAAGACGTGAGTTCAAATTTGGCCTCAGACCTTCGAGGAGCCACTTGAAACCTCTGTCTGCCTCAGTTTCCTCAATCATAAAATGAGGATAACAGCATCACCTACTTCTCAGAGTTGCTGCTATGCAAACTGAATGAGATAATATTGTAAAATGCTTAGCACAGTGCCTGGCATACAGTGGATGTAATAAATGCTTATTTCCTTCCTTCCAAATCCAGAGCTCTCTCAATTATATCATCCTTGGAGCAAATCATTTAGGAAGGAAAAAAAAGCTCTCCTCCTACCCTTAATTTACTTCAAGTAATTATAAAAATACATAAGGACTCAGTTCAACTGATAATGAGCTCTGAGCAGAAAAAAAAATGTATTTTACTTAAATCCCTATAGAGAAGGCCTTGATCAGTCAATCAGGCAATCATCAAGATTTATCAGGTGTCTACAGCGTGCCAGACACTGAACTGGGTGCTGAGGATAAGAAGATGAAAATCAAACAGATTCTCTTCTCAGCAAATTTACGTTATGCTAGGGAACATCATATGTGCTCATGTAAATATATATAGACAAAATATGAAATAAATGAGTTTACTTTTTTGAGGGGGAGATGAGCTTCATGTTGGAGATACAATCTCTGTCTTTTAAAATAATGACACAATTCTCTTAGACTAAATGAATGTGGTGAAGGTACAGGAGAGAACCGAGTCCTTGGGCTGGCCAGACTGCTGGACTTTGGAGGTGTCCAATCCACGAAGCTGGAGAAATAAACAGCTTAGTCCCAGCTCTCCTCTCTCTAGACACCATGTGCCTGTGGCTGATAGTGATGGATTCCCAGGGGTAGGTGTCTCTTATGATATGGGATGTCTTGGCTCCAACACTGGTTTTCAAAACGGCCTAAAAATTTCTGGGTAACCTCAAATGCCCCTCTCCATGCTGGAGTTGGAAAGACAACCAGCCAAAGAAAATGCAGCTTCTTAGCCACAGTTCTTCAGAGATAGATGGGCTCAACTTGTTTTAAAATGTCTTCTTTAGAGCTGTCATATTTTATCAAAATAAAGCCCATGTATTTTCCAAGCTTTTGGGGAAAACGTGCCAAGTGAGGATTAGTTTCATCAGCTGATTCCAAAAGTTCTTCCCTGAAAAAAATCCTCTTTCTGTCCTCTATAAAACAACTGGTAGTTAAATAATAGTAATAATGACAAAACTAGCATTTTTGTAGAGGTTTAATTTTGTATAGTGCTTTACATATATTCATTTGGTCATCACAAAAATCCTAGAGGTAGGTGCTCTTATATCCCCATTTTACAGATGAAGAAACGGAGCCTTCAGAAGATTAACTTGACTCAGGGAGAGTCACAAAGTTCATAACTGTGTAAGGCAAGGTTTGAACTTGGGTCTTCTTAACTCCAAGTTGATCAGCACTATCCACTGGGCCACTTAGCTGCCTCTTGCATGCACATGATATGGATTAGACGCATTGGACATTCTTAGAATCTTGGCTTTGGAAAGAACTTTTGTTTTGGTTGGCACCTGCAATTTCCTTGGAGGGACCTCTTGTCCTGTACCAATGCAGAGGGGCATTGGCACTACAACCTATTGACTAAGGAAGTGCCTGAGGGTACTGATTGTGGGGCTTGTCTTGGGTCACCCAGTGGTGCCTATTAAAAGTGGGACTTTTAACTCTGATCTTCCTAAGACCCAGGGCTGTTTGCTATTCCATATGCTGTATGCCTTACAGCTTTTTAGATCCAAACTCTCATCCATCATCTCATGGAATCAGAATATTGGCATTAGGAGACACATTCTGGCTCTTTCATTCCTTCCTAAGTAGGCGGCCTTTTTGTTTTAGGGAAAGGCTAGCCTAGGTGACCTTAGAGGTGAATTCCAACTCTAGAATTCCATGATTCTAAGCCCATGGAAGAAGGGCAGTTCTCAGGACTTCTACCCTATTCCGTGCTCTTTCTGTCAAAATTTCAATCAATTCCAGAATTTTAGAACTGGAAGGACAGGTTCCAGCCTTGTCACTCTAGCTAAAAACTTCAATGGCTTCCTCTTGTTCAGCAAAGAAAGTCTCCCCTCCTTAGCCCCAAATTCAAGGCCCTCTTCTATCTGACCTCAACTTAACTTCTTTGTCTTGGCTCCAATTATATGTGTTCTCTATTCCAGCCCAAATGGACTACTTCCCATTTGCCCGGTAGGACTTATGCCTCTGACCGCTAAGCTTTTACTCATGCCATTCCCTTCCTCTGGGATGCCCATCTCCCCATTTTCTACATACTAAAATGCCATCTGTCATTCTGCTACCTCTTTCATAGAGCTCTCCCTGCTCTTCTTACTTGGAAATGACACAGCACTCTATTTTTTAACCCTTACCTTTCCTCTTAGAATCAGTATTGTATATTGGTTCAAAGGCAGAAGAGTGGAAAGGGCTAGGCAATGGGAGTGACTTTGTCCAGAGTCACACAGCTAGGAAGTATCTGAGGCCAGAGGCCAGATTTGAACCCAGGATCTCCCATCTCTGGGCCTGGCTCTCTCTCAATCCAATGAGTCATTTAGGTGTTCCCATAACACTATTTCTTTGTATTATGAGTTGATTTATATACACAGATCTTTTCTCCTTTATTATATTCAAAACTCAATCAATAAGGGGCAGCTGGGTAGCTGGGTAGCTCAGTGGATTGAGAGTCAGGCCTAGAGACAGGAGGTCCTAGGTTCAAATCTGGCCTCAGATACTTCCCAGCTGTGTGATCCTGGGCAAGTCACTTGACCCCCCATTGCCCACCCTTACCAATCTTCCACCTATGAGCCAATACACAGAAGTTAAAAAATTAAAAAAAAACTTCAATCAATAAGTCCATGACTTTCTCATCTTTGTTTTCTCCTTAGAGTCCAATATAGTGTCTTTCCCACGAATACTTGTTCAGTTGTTTTTCAGTCATGTCTGACTCTTCATGACTCCATTTTCTTGGAAAAGATACGGTTTACCATTTCCTTCTCCAGCTCATTTCCAGAGGAGGAAAATAAGGCATACAGGGTTAAATGACCTGCTCAGGGACATACAGCTAATGTCCTACAAATACAGTGCTTAATAAATCATTGTGGGAGGAAAGAAGACTTGAACTGAACCATGAAGCATAGGTAGGACTTGTGTAAGTAGAGGGAGGGCAAGAGAGAATCACAGGTTCAGAGAGCTAGAACTGGGAGGGAACTTGGACATCAGCTAGTCTCACTTATATATATGTAGCCCAAAGAGGATAAATGACTTGTGAAAAATCACAAAGATATTTTAGCAAAAGAGTCAGTATTTGAATCCAGGTCCTCTGACTCTAAATCCAATCCTCTTTACCACACATTGTCTTGCTTGACAAGAATCACATTGGTGGGGCAACTAGGTGTCTCAGTGAATAGGGAGCCAGGCCTAAACACAGGAGGTCCTGGGTTCAAATATGACCCCAAATACTCCCCAACTGTATGATCCTTAACCTCAATTGCCTAGCTCTTACCACTCTTCTGCCTTGGAATTAGTGCATAGTACTGACTCTAAGAAGGTAAAGACTTAAAAAAATTTATTTTAAAAGAACCATATGAGTCAAAGGCATAGAAATAGGAATAAAAATAGGATGGGACAGTGAGAAGATGGACTACATCAGAGCTGCTCTTTAAGAGGAAGAAAGGGAGGCAGTGGGAAATAAGCGAACATAAATATAGAGGGTCCAGGTTGTAGAAAGACTTAAAAGAGAGATGAAAAAAGTTTATCGTTGATAGGAGAAGGAAATAACTGAGTACAGAGACTTGCATTTTAAAAACTTAATCAGAGGGGCAGCTAAGTGGTACAGGCCTGGATTCTGGGAGGTACTGGGTTCAAATGTGACCTCAGACTAGCTGTGTGGCTCTGGGCAAGTCACTTAACCCTGTTTGCCTAGCCTTTGCCTTTTTGTCATAGAATTGTTACTAAGACAGAAAGTAAAGATAAAAACAAAACCCAGCCAATTAGTCATTAACTTCATTTCACTGGCCTCTAAGGTTCCTTCATCTGTTAACATGAAAGCACTAGATTAGGTAGAAAGAGGTGGAAATGCCTGAAAAAAATGACTGAACAACAGTGACAAAAGCTCCCTCCCATCCTTCAAATTCTATACATCAAGGAGCCAAGGAAGGCTTTGGAGCAGGAGAATGACAAGATCAAAGTAGTATTCAAGAAGAATTAGTCTGACAATGGCATCCAAGCCAGATTGTATGGAATAGACTGATGAAAGCTGAAAACTGTTTCTGCTCACTTAGAAATCATCCAGCCCTTCTCCCTGGTGGACCCACCAGTAGTTGCAGAATAGAATCTCTTCTAGAATTCTCCTCTCCTCATCCCCCAGCCTTATTAGGGTCCTGAGTCTCCACTCTATAGGAAGTCAACATATCATCTACTCCAAAGATCAGACCCTTATTCAACCCTGAAGCTCCATCTTTCAGAGCCACAGTACTGAGACTGAATCAGGATTCATGGCAATTTCTTGAAGTCAGAGAGAAGGGGGAAGGACAGGTGTATGCTGAAGCCAGCTCACGAGAACAGATGGTTAAATTTTCAGTGTGAGCATTTACACCTTGGAAATCAGGAAATGCTACAAATCAGTGCTTGATTTATTGTTTTTTGATTGCCCAGAGTTAGTAAAATGATGGCGAAAAAGTTAAAAATGCAAATTAAATCTAAAAGTGCATCCTGTATACATCTTTATTTCTGGAGAGCTGGTTATTAAGCATTTGCCAGGACACCACTGTGTCAAAGAGGTCTGAACATTAGATGGAAGCCCCTCACAGTGGACTTTAAAAGGAAAGAGAACTTCTGCTCTCACTTTTTTTTGAGCGTGTGGCTTGGGGCTATTCTCCTCTAGGACCTTCCATGGTAGCAGGGATGAGCTAATTCTCCTGCCTCCCCCCAGCAACTATGGTAGTAGCTTCTGGCACTTGACAGCAAGGGGATGTGTTAGTCTAGATAAGCCTGGGATTTCAAAGTCCTAGATGCCTCTATTGTGCTCTTTTGTGTTGGGTTTTTTTTCCTGAGCACAGGTGACAAAGCAATCTTGAGATACAGAATTTTCAAGTTTGGTTGATTGCCTTGAGAATTAGAGGGTTCTTGGTTTCCTCATTTGGTGTTGGTGGCTGCGGGAGGTGCTTCCTGAAGCTACTACAATGATTCTTGGAAGAAAAGATGGAGAAACATAAGAAGGAGGAACCCCTAGTTATAACCAGGTTTGCCAGATATGGACTTTGAGTGAGGTGTTTGGAAAGAGGTGAAATATCTGTTCTGTAGTTCCTCAAAGAGTTTCACCTTTCAATGTTTTAAGTATCAACCTTCTGAGAGTCTAATAAAAGTGATGGGTTTCTTTTCATGTTTGTCAGTGTATTCTTTGCCTTGTGTTTCACACATTTCTTTTGCTGGGAAGGAAATAAATAGCTGTCCCATACCTGATCTACATTGTACATTTAAGTTACCTTCCTGAAAGGCACTCTGTTAAATTTTTTTTAGGGGAGATACTAGACATGAGCAAAATCCAAGCTCTGCTTAAGTGATTTTGCCTAGGGCTATGGGACGAGTGTATAAGAAGTCAGAGAGTGTGAGAAAAACTGTTATAGCTCTCTGTGGGACCAGGCTCTTTCAGGACTGAACCCAATTTGTGTGGGTCTAGATTTGAGGGCTCTTATAGGAGAGGGCACCCCAGGCACCTGGCCTATGAGTCTTTATATACATATATATGTAAATATAGAAAATATTTTGCAAACCTAAAAGTGCTACCTAAATGTGTGCTATTATTATTTATCAACAATAGCCAGGGAGATATTTTATTAATGTAGAACTATCCCACGGTGGAAATACCTACCTCAGTACCTCATTGGTTCTCCTTCTTTGAAACTGTCAAGTAGTTGTGGCAAAATTGGAACATTAATGCATTGCTGGTGGAGTTGTGAACTGATCCAACCATTCTGGATGGCAATTTGGAACTATGCTCAAAGGGCTATAAAAGGTTGCTTGCCCTTTGATCCAGCCATACCATTGCTGGGTTTGTACCCCAAAGAGATCATAGATAAATAGACTTGTACAAAAATATTTATAGCCATGCTCTTTGTGGTGGCAAAAAACTGGAAAATGAGGGTATGCCCTTCAATTGGGGAATGGCTGAACAAACTGTGGTATATGCTGGTGATGGAATACTATTGTGCTCAAAGGAATAATAAACTGGAAGAATTCCATGTGAACTGGAAAGACCTCCAGGAATTGATGCAGAGTGAGAGGAGCAGAGCCAGAAGAACATTGTACACAGAGACTAATACACTGTGGTAAAATCGAATGTAATAGACTTCTGTACTAGCAGCAATGCAATGACCCAGGACAATTCTGAGGGATTTATGGAAAAGATGCTACCCACATCCAGAGGAAGAACTTCAGGAGAGGAAACACAGAAGAAAAACAACTGCTTGAACACATGGGTTGAGGTAGACATGATTAAGGATGTAGACTCTAAACTACCACACCAATGCAACTACCAACAATTTGGAAATAGGTCTTGATCGATGACACATATTAAAACCAGTGGAAATGTGTGTTGGCTGTGGTGGGGGAGGATGTTTCGGGGTGAAGGGGAAAGTAAGAACATGAATCATGTAATCATGGATAACTTTTCTAAAAAATAAAAATTATTAAAAAAAGAAAAAAGAAAAAAAGAAACTGCCAAGTAGAGGCTGGATGATGACTTGATAGGTGAGCTATAGTGGAGATTCTTTTTTTTTTTTTTTTTTTGGATATAGAATGGATGTTAAGGGTAGATGTTACAGATCTTTTTATCTCTAAAAATCTGTGATGATGAGAGCCAAGATCTAGAAGGCATTGGTCTCAGCTGAAGGAGCTCTTTGAAGAGGCAGCACAGATTAGGGCATCTCTGCCTCATTTCTACAAAGTTTTTAGTAGGTCTTTTCAGTTCTCAAGACTTATCAATAGAATGAGATTAACCCCTGTTCTTTTCTATGGCACAGGGATGTTGGGAGGAATAAATGAGGAGGAAGAGTTTAAAATATAGCAGAGAGGGGGGATTGGGAAAATCCCATCAAAATGTTCAAAGTAAAGACGAGGAAAAAATGAAATGAAGAACACAGGGGGGATAAATGAACACAAAGCAGAGCTTAATGTATATGAGGGAAAAGGAGTATAATGTCATGTGAGGGAGAAATGTTTGTTTTCTGTAAAATACCCATGAAAGGACATAATGTTGTTTACTCAGCAGGTAGAACCTCCTGGATGAAGAAAGGCAAGATCATTAGCACAATAAAAACTGTGTGTCTATTATGCTTTAAGGTTCCTAAAGTACTTTTCTCAAAACTGATCTGTGAGGGAGGTGGTGTAAAGATTATTAACCTCATTTATGAGTGAGGAAATAGAAGCTCTGGATTCAGCTTCCTCATCTGTAACTTGGTGTTGAGAAAGAAGAAAGGGACAGACCCAAGGTCACATTGCAAATAAAAGGCAGAGCTGGGATTTGAAACCAGTTCCATTCCACTAAGGAAAGATAAAAGTTTGTCCCACAGGGAGACATAGAGGAGATTTAAGGGTAAGCACAATGTCATAAAGAAGATTAAGACACGGTCCTTATCCTTAAGATGTTTATAATAACTATAATAATTTATACTTGAGAGAAGGATTCTGTATTTTCCTATTACTGACATGAATAATTTCATTTTAGAATAAATCTTCATTTCCATGTTAAATGAGTAGTCACATATAATCCCTACATTTTCCTTCCTTTTTTCAGTCCGACTCTTTATAACCTCATTTTGGGCTTTCTTGGCATAGATACTGGAGAGATTGCCATTTCCTTCTTGGGTTCATTTTATAGATAAGGAAACTGAGACAAACAGGATTAAGTGATTTGTCCATGGCCACGAAGCTAATAAATGTCTGAAGCCAGATTTTAACTCTGGAAGATGAGTCTTCCTGACTGGAAGGCTAGCCCTCTGTCCACTGTGCCACCTAGCTTCTCTTCTGTCTTTTAACCCATTTCTTACAAGGATAATCAGAATAATGAGTCTATCTGATCTTTGAAGTCCATTTCCCAACCTGGTCCTCATCTGACTTCCAGACTTCAAAATCATGGTGTCCCATCCTGGAGCTTTCCTTATCATCTGGTCCCTCCTCACCCTGGAACATCTAAGGACTCCTGTGGCCTTCTCAAAACGGAACTTCTCTCTGTAATTGTTCACTGTCCTCTCCCCTTGGTGAGCTCCTCCAGGAATCTCCACTTTATGAAAGGGTCCAAGCTAGCCTTCTTTCGTCTCTTGACTGTTCCTGGCTTCTGGATTTCAAAACTGTACTTTTACAGCCTGGAACTTATCTCAGCATTTGAGACCTCTTCGC
Organism: Gracilinanus agilis; assembly: GCF_016433145.1. Classification (NCBI taxonomy): domain Eukaryota; kingdom Metazoa; phylum Chordata; class Mammalia; order Didelphimorphia; family Didelphidae; genus Gracilinanus; species Gracilinanus agilis. Next base: position 65,602,580 of record NC_058130.1, read on the forward strand.
TCTGGAACATAGACCTTCATAATCTTCTCAATACCAAATTTTCTTCTCTAAGGCCTAAATTCTTGCCTAATTGGTAAATTCCCCTGGGAGAATCCATTTTATGGGAAGGCCCTTCATTGTTCTCTCAGACCTATTCCTGGCTTCTGGAATTCAGAGTCATGCCTTGCTTTTCAACTCGTGTGAATGTGTGTGTGTGTGTGTGTGTGTGTGTGAATGTGTGTGTGTGTGTGTGTGTGTGTGTGTGTGTGATTAAAATGTAACCTCCTTGAGAGCAAGGACTAGCTTTCTTTTTGTTTATATTTGTAAACCGAACTCCCTTCCTTCCTTCCTTCCTTCCTTCCTTCCTTCCTTCCTTCCTTCCTTCCTTCCTTCCTTCCTTCCTTCCTTCCTTCCTTCCTTCCTTCTTTCCTT
>NC_058130.1:65603312-65633794 GCF_016433145.1 Gracilinanus agilis
GAGACAGGGAGAGAGAGGGGGGAGAGGGAGAGAGAAAGAGAGGAGGGGAGAGAGGGAGAGAGAGATAAGGAGAGAGAGAGAGAGAGAGAGAGAGAGAGAGAGAGAGAGGAGAAGGGGAGAGAGAAGGGAGAAGTTTCATGGGGGAGGCAATTTTGGAGCCCATCTCTGAAAAATGGGTGGATTTTATAAGTGATAGAGCAGATGAGAGTGGAAGGCATTCCAGGTACAGTGCAGATGCAAGGCCTAGATGAAAAAGCCAGGGATGGATGTGGAGGACAGTGAGCAGTCCAACAGTGCCCATGAAGAGGCTGACAGGGATGGATGAAACCAAGAAGGTTAAAGACAGTCTGGGGATGGCAATGGCAGTAGAGCAGTTGCCCTTTGGTATCTGGTGAAGTGGGAGGGGGGATGGAGAAGGAGGTGGATCAAAGGATCTGGTTTAGGGGAGAATTCAGGGTTCCTGCTTATCCCTTAGTGCAATGTATGTTGGGGGATGGGGTAGGAAGGAGAGGAAAGTGGGAGGAAAAATGCTGGCTAAAGGCTAAAGGAGGGCATTGGATAGAAACAGTGATAAATAAATGCGGGCGTGTTATCTCAGCAGACATGGAGTTCTCTTTTTTATATTTTATGTGGTAATTTTGGAAATAAGAAGGGCTGGGAAAAACCGAATAGGCACAGAGCCTTCAAAAGGAATGAAGGCTAGGTTGGGAAACAGAACAGTGGCTCTGGAATATATATTTTTAAAGAACGTTTTTATTTATGCATTTGCATCCTGCCCCTGAGAAATCATTTTAAATGAAAATGTGTGGGGATAAAATCAGAATCTCTGCAAGAGAATTTTGGTAGGGAAGACGCCAGGGAAACGTGAGAGTTGTGCCTAAGGCGGATCACAGTGGAGTCTGGGTGCCTCCAGGGGTGCCTGGCTTGCTTTCAGTCTACCCCACAGACACTGGGGTGCCCAGAGGGACTTCAGTGAATATAACGAGGTGGAGAGGGGCTGCTAAAATGTGCTTCTTTAGCTAAAAATCCAGGACTCGGTGATTAACTTTTAATCTTTGACTGCTGTAGCAAGAGTTTTCAGCAGAGGAGGAACAGGACCTGCGCTTGAATAGTGCTTCTTCCACTTCCTGGCTATCTGACTGTAGATGTCGTTTTACCTTTATGAGCCTCTATTTCCTCAGGGCAAAATGAGGAAGAGAGGAAACCCTGTAATATATGGACTACCTAGCTTAGCAATGCTTGAAGGATGAAATAGGGCAATGCATACAGTCTAGTGCCTTGGCACTCAGGAAACAGCTTGATTTTTTATTTTTTGGATCGAATTGAAATACTATACAATGTGTATCTCTTGTGTCAAGACTATCTCAGGGCATGAAGAATCCTAGTAACACTTTGGGATATCTTCAGTCATGTATGCCTATGCTTAGGAAACTTGGGAAAATCTCTTTCTGGTATCTAAAATCTAGTACACTAAGGGTGACATGGTAAGTGTGGGACGGGGCTCTCCTGGCCAGTTTAACATTTGAAAGAAATCTACTGAAGGGGAGAGGAAAATAAACAGAAATCCTTAAATGAGTATTCATTTCAAGATCTACGAAAAGGAGACAGTTCTAAATGTGGATGAGAGGGCCTATGTTAGAATCCTACCTTGACTGCTTATTACTGATATGACCACAAGCAAATCACTTAATCCTTTTTGGCCTCTGGTCTTTCATCTGTAAAATGAGGGTGCCGGACTTAATGACCTCTAAGTTTGCCTTCCTCTTCTAAGTTCATGAAATCCTTCAAGTCATAGTCCAAAGAAGAGAAAACAAGGGACTTCTCTGACTGCTTTCCCCACTCCAAGTCCTTTCTTTGTTCATTGGTTGTTTCAAGAATTCTCTCTCTGGGGGGCAGCTGGGTGGCTCAGTGGATTGAGAGCCAGGCCCCCAAATGGGAGGTCCTGGGTTCAAATCTGACCTCAGACACTTCCTAGCTGTGTGACCCTGGGCAAGTCGCTTGATTCCCATTGCCTAGGCCTTAGCACTCTTATGTCTTAGAACCAATACACAGTAGTGATTCTAAGATGGAAGGTAAGGGTTTAAAAAAAAGAATTCTCTCTCTCTCTCTCTCTCTCTCTCTCTCTCTCTCTCTCTCTCCCCCCTCTATCTCTTTTCCTTCTCTCTTTTCCCCTATTCTTGCCTCCCCTCACTCCTCCCTACATTCTCCTCCCTCTTTCCCATTTCTATTTGTTCTTCCTAGCTCTACAGCCAGCAGGCCAATCCTTTTCATCCAGTTCCTAACCATTTTTGTGACATGGATTCTCATGGCCACTTTCTCAAAATACAAATTTTAAAAGCACAGGATGATAAGGAAAATAATTATAATGAAATATAGTTATCAAAATTTCAAAAAAATTCATAGACCTCAGATTAAAGACCCTTGTTTTAGGTTCCTCGGGGTTCTTGCTGTCTTCTCCTGGGTATAGAGAGGGGTCAGACTGGAGTGCATCTTCCAGAGCTGGACACCCTGCTGGCCCTTGCCAAGAAACACAGGAATCAGCCAAGAGCTGCTGCTTACTCACTCTTTTCCCAAGAAGCCAGGGTACCTCTCTTGGGCAGGGGCCAAAGTGCATGCTAGCTCTATGGGGAATACTCCAATCCAGCGATGCCCCCAAAAGGAAGGATCAATGCCTAAAAAGTATTCCTTCCCTTGCTGGGGCCTATACTTCATTTTTCCCTCTTCTCTAATTTTTTTTTCTTTTCCCTTCCCCAGTCTTCACCAGTTATCATCCTGTCTCACAGACTCTTTTGCTTCTGCAGCATGCAGGCCTTCAAGCTGCTTTCATGGTTCTAAATCAGCTGCTAGGGAGGAAAAGAAAATCCCAGCAGGGCCTACAAATCTCAGCTTATTACTGGGAGATAGACACCAAGCTGCCTTTGCCAGTAGCCTTCATATTCTGTTGTTGATTGTCAAAAAGCTAAATTGAGTCTGTTTTGCTGGGTTAGAATGCCTTTGAGAAGTCAGGATCATGACTTGATCTCTCCTCTGCCAAAGGCATTCAGAGGAACCCCTGGCCTTAAGTTTGGGCTGCTAGGGTGAAGAAATACAGGGTCTGGGGTCCAAATCTAAGCCCATGGAACATCTGCTGCTCTGGGCCAAGCTTCACTACAGATTGGATGGGATATGTTGTATCAGTCATAATATCGTAGTATTATAAGATTTAGAGCCAGAAGGGCCTTTAGTGATTATCAGGTCCAGCTCCCTCCTCTAGGAAACTAGAGCCCAGAAAGAGGAAGTTACTTGCCTAGATCATAGAGGGAAATAAGAGAAATAAGTACAAACCCAGGTTTTCTGACTTAAAAGCTAGTATTTGTTCTACTACATCACACTTATATCTCCTTATACAGAGCCATCATGCAAATAGTTAACTCCTTTCTCCTCCTCTATGCCCCCCTCAAAAAAGAAGTCTGATACAATAATAGGTTTTTATTCATTTAAAAGTCTTACTTTCCCAGTTTGTATGACATTGAGAAAAAGGCTAAGTTAGGGCAGTGACGCATTGATATGATCACAAGCCCAGATCACGTGAGTTATGTGGCCATGAGCAACTTTGGTTTCAAGTAGAAAAAATATTGGATTTGGAGTCAGAGGACCAGGCTTCAAATTCCAACACTGCTATTTACTGCCTATATGACCTTGAATAAATTGTTTCACCTACATGGATTCTGAGTGTCCTCAGCTATATAACTCTAAGTTTCTCTTTCAACTTTAGATCTTAGACTAGCATAAAAATGAACGTTTTTGTTACTAGCAGATATGCACAATAAAGACAGGACTACAGAACAGGGAGAAACTAATGATCTAGGCTGCTTCCTTCAATCTTACTATTTTTGCCAGAGGCTTATTTATACTAATCCAAGAGTATCATGGAAGTTGAAAGAAACCCCTTTGACCCAGCTTTCCCCAAGTTTCTGGAGGATATTGTTGGAAGTCTCTGAAATGGGTTTTGTAAATGTACACAGACATAAGCAGGGATTGAATAGTAATTTTCTAAACCTAAATCTGTTGGTTCCAGTGAAGGAATTCCTGTTGGCACCAGGAATAAAGCAAGGGTCTATCAATAAACACTGATTAAGAGCTTACCCTGTGCCAGGCACTCTGAGAAGCACTGAGGATACAAACAGAGAAAGGCAAAATCCCAGGCCCTCCCTTCAAGGAACTTACAATCTAATGAAGGAAACAACACACGACAAATGTATGCAAAGCAAACTATGCAGGATACATTAATATACACATGTATTATATACATTATATAGAGTTGTGATATGCCAAATTATATACATAGTATGCATATAAGCTACACACAGGATACATTAGTATATATATATATATATGTGTGTGTGTGTGTGTTCTACACATAAAATAATCACAAAATACCTAATTACATACACAATAGACATTTTAGCTCCGTACTTTGCTTGGTGATCCCATCAGCTCCCATGGCCTCAATCCCTATCTCAATGCTGACAATTCTCAGCTCTACCCTTATCCTTCAGGGGATTTGGGGGGAGGGATTGTAACCAGTCCTGGGAAAACAAGAACCACCATATTTTTTTAAAAGTAGATTCATCTGCTACGGCACCATAAGGATGGACCATAGGACTTTTGCTTCTGACTTGCAGTTATATCTGTTAAGTGTTGTCTTCCCTTATGGAATATGAATTCCTTGAGAGCAGAGACTATCTTATTCTTCTCTATGTATACCTGGTGCTTTTCCCTTAGTAAGTGCTTAATAAATGCATTTTCATTCATTAATCCACAAGACCTAGTCAAGTAGAGGAAGATTGTGATAAGTACTAAGGGAGAAGCTGAGAAATTTAGGGTAACTATCAACTGGGGAGAAGCCAAGAAGGCTTTATGACATGAAGTGGCACCTAAAGTGAACCTTGAAGGACAAAAAGCTTGTGAACAGAGGCTAAGAGTCTAGGCTGTAATGACAAATAAGCCTTTCCATGGCAAAGGATGACTAAAACTCTTTTAAATAAATAACTGAGGCCTACATGCCACTAAAACTGAGCCTGGCAGCAAGATAAACCTAGAATATGGATAAGGTTAAATCTCTTCTTTTGAATTGCTTTATTCCTGGCGCCAACAGGAATTCCTTTACAAAAGCCAACTGATTTAGGTTTAGAAAATTCTTTTAAATTCCTCTTAAATCCCTGGTTAGGGCTATGTACATTCACAAATTTTCATTTTCCATTTCACATTTTTCCATTCCCATTCCACAAATTTCCATTTCGGAGACTTCTTCCAACAATATCCTCCAGAAACTATGGGAAAGTTGGGGCAAAGGAGTTTCTTAGAACCCATACTTAGTTTTCATTCTAAGACAAAAGGCAAGGGTTTAAAAAAAAGAAAGAAAAGAAAATTATGCCAACTGAATGTTAGTTCTGACTGATTCTTCACACCAGAAAAGACTTCAGGGATGATTCCGTGACCTCCACTGGTTCAAGGACTTGCCTACTTAATTTTGGATTTATATGATTATATATAATTTATATCATTATATATAATTATTACTAAGTTTGAGATAAACTGATGACATGTAGGCAGCTATGTGACTTAATCTCTCTGTATCTTAGTTTCCCTATGTATAATATGAGGGTTTTTTTTGATAGCTTCCAAGGCTCCCTTTGGCTCTAATTCTATGATCTTGTGAATTTTATGACCGCATCTGGTACTATGTCTATGAGTTTACAGAGAGGATGGATGATTATTCCATATCATATCAAGGTGCAAACCAAAGAGCCCATCTCCAGAGCTTTTACAGAGGCTCTTTATTTTTCTAGTCAAGCTTTTCTCTACATTTTAATAAGCTGCTTGCAAAATTGGTGATTGATGAGTCAGAGCTCAGCATACGTGGCACTGTACAATTTTTTCTTTCCTGGAACTGCTTGTGGCTGTGCACTCAACTTTAAATTGATTAATAACTTTCAGCCCCAACATTAATTATCAGCCATTTGTCACTTTGGAAATGCTAAAACTGAAGCTATTTTTGTAGCCCCCCTCTTTAATGAACCTTCAACACAAGAGGGTTGGAGGAGTGGTTTGCTACCCTCCCAACTAAAAGGGGAAAACTAACTGAATATTGATCAGCCAACCCAGTTCTTTTTGTGCCTATGACCTTCTTAAAGCTCTCTCATATTGCTGTCTAATCCAATAAAGACACTGTACATGTTTCGTTTTTATTATTATGCAATTCTATTGGCCATTAAAGGAGAGAAGTAGCTAGCTATAGAGGAAAGATTGGATCAGGAGAGTGGAGATCTGAGTTTCAAACCCATCTCTTCTACTTCCTTTGTGTATAACCTTTGGCAAATCATGGAGCTTCTTTGAACCTCAGTTTTCTCATCTGTAAAAGGAGGAGACTGAGTTAGCTGATCTCCTGCATTAGAATATTAGTGTCTTGAAACCAAGGAATACTGGGTTTCTTTGCTTTCCATCTCCAGGACCTAGCACAATGCTTGGCACATAGTAGGCATTTAATAAATGTGAGTTGAATTGAAAAGTCCTTCCAGCTCTAAATAAATCACCATACAATAGTGAGCAAACATTACTGCATGGTGGGTTTACCTGCTGTCTCCAACACTCTTTTAAGACTTTAGCTGATGGCAGTTAGGTGGCTCAATAGACAGAGAGCCAAGATGAACCAGGGTTAAATTTGGCCTCGGGCACTTCCTAGTTTGTGTGACCCTGGGCAAGTCACTTAACCCCAATTACCTAGCCTTTACTGCTCTTCCACCTTAGAACTAATAGATTCTAAGACAGAAGGCAAGGGTTTAAAACATACTTTAGCTGAGAATTTACAACTAGCTTCATGCAGATACAATTTTAGAAAGTCAACTTATTCCCTTAAAAGACCAAATCATAGTCAGAGCATTGAAAACACTGATGAACTTCAGTAACATTCACACAGTTTACTGCGAATGGCAGATTTTCAATACCTGCTGAAGCAAAAGCCGATATTTATGCTAATTAACCAGGCTAAGATAAATGAAACTCTCATTTACCTGATAAGGTCAATTACTACAGCTTTCATCAAAGATCAACACAGAAGCCAACAGCCTTGCCCTGGAGAAGGATTTTCACAAACATGTGTTTCAGGGCAGGCTACAGATATTTTCAATGCAGTCACCATTGACTGAGCAAGGTTGTTAGGGGGAAAGAAGGAGGAATGAAGGCAGGCGTCACGAGAGAGATGGCAGAGGCAAAGTTTGTAAATATAAAGCACAATTTGGAGCAGCTTACCAACTGCAAGGACTGGGCTCAGAGCACTTTTCTAAGTAGTAAATATGGCCAGAGCCAGCACCTCCTCATAGTACTCATAGACCATCAGAGCTAGAAAGAACTTAGGAAAGCATCACTGACAAGTCAGAAGTAGTCTGATACAGAAAGGGGGTTGAATTTCTAGAGAGAAGATGGCATGACTTACTAATGGTGTGCCCTTAGTCAAGCCCTTTGCCTTCCTTGGACTTCTTTTTCCTTATATATAAAATGAGATGGGTGTCCTAAGTGTTCTCTAAGGTCCTTTCCAATCTCAGCATCTGCAAACACGTCCTTATTCTTTAAGAAAACAACCAAGCCTCCCTGTCACTCTCTAATATCCCTTCCTCTTGCAACAAATCATGGTTAAGCAAAACAAACCAATGTACTGGATTTGGTGACACGTGCCTTGTTCTATAGTTTGCCACCTCTCTGCAGAGATAAGGGAGAGATATTTCATCCCTGGACTGTAGAAATCAAAGTTGTCCCTTAAGTTTATGACAGGTTTAATATCTTTCGGGGCTAGTTTTCTTTATATTATTATATGGCTTTAATAATATAACATGTATATTACATGTAATTTATCTTATTATATAATATATTATTATTGCCACTGTGTATATTGGTTCTACTCTCATTGCGTTGCATTTTATTAATACAGTTTCAGTTCAATTCAATTAAAAAAAAAAGAATTCAAATAATTCAAGTTTTCCTGCACTTATTTCTTATGCAGCAATAATATCTTTTTACATCGTGGCTGTAAGTTTCCTCTCTTCGGTAATATTTTATTTTTCCCAGTTACATATAAAACCAATTTTTAGCATTTATTTTTTAACATTTTGTTCTAATTATCTTCCTCCTTTCCTCCCCTCTCCTTGAGACAGTAAGCAATTTGATATTTGGTATCCATGTGCTATCATACAAAATATATTTTCATATTCATCATCTTGTAGAGGACATAAAAAGATCATGAAGAAAAAAAATGAAAAATAATGTGCTTCAATCTGCATTCAGACACCATTGGTTCTTTCTATGGAAGCAGAGGCATTTTTCATCATGAGTCCTTTGGAATTGTCTTGGATCAATTATTGGTGAGAATAGCCAAGTCACCCATAGTTGATCATTGTTACTGTGTACAATGTTCTCTAGGTTCTGCTCACTTTACTTAGCATCAGTTCATGTAAGGCTTTCCAAGTTTTTCTGAAATCTTCCTGTTCATCATTTCGTATAGCATAATAGTATTACGTCACAATCATACATCACAACTTGTTCACCCACTCCCCAATAGATATATATCCCTTTAATTTCTAATTCTTTGATGTGGCCACATCTGCCCACTTATCTGGATTGGGTAAGACAGACAATTCTTTCTGTCAGGTCCTTTAAAAAAAATGGTATATTGGGGGCGGCTGGGTAGCTCAGTGGATTGAGAGCCAGGGGTAGAGACGGGAGGTCCTAGGTTCAAATCTGACCTCAGACACTTCCCAGCTGTGTGACCCTGGGCAAGTCACTTGACCCCCATTGCCTAGCCCTTACCACTCTTCTGCCCTGGAGCTAATACACAAGTATTGACTCCAAAACAGAAGGTAAGGGTTTAAAAAAATGGCATATTGATTGAGGTATTGTCACTTCCTTAGGGCTATAGGAATCTAAAAAAGAGAAGGAGCCACACCTGAGGGCCTCCATGTACTGATATGAGCATTTAATCCTCCAGGTCACCATGATAACACAGACTAAACGGGAATAGTGATTTTTTTAACTGACATCTTAGTAGTTTGAGAGAATTATCAGCTGCTATCCATAATGGAAGGCATAATGCTATGAGTTATAACTCTTAGGAAGTTATATGAGTTGTATATAAACTCTTAAGAAGAGGATCATTCAGGAACCAGGCTTAGCTAGAGAATCAGCTAAGGATTTGGGGTAGGACCTCCTATCCTCCAGCTATGCCTCATTGAGTCAAGGGTCATACACCATAGGTCTAGAGCTGCAAAGGATCTTAGAGGTTCATCTAGTGTCAAACCTACCCATTTTACTGATCAAAAAGACTAAGGCAGGTTAGAGTGGTTAAGTACCTGTTCTAGGTCACACAGGTAAGTGGTAAAACCAGGATTCGAACTCAGGAACTGGCCCTCTATCGAAGTTTAGTATTTTTCCCACTATATCCAAGTGTCTTGTTCTTAGTCCAAACCCAGTACTGGGGGAGAGAAAATATGAAGACATGTTCTAGACCTGGGTTATATACAAAATATGGGGAAAATTTTTTAGATTTTCAATAATCCTGCCTTCCTATAGTACCTGAAATTATTTCTCTGCCCCACTTGTATCCATAAAAAGCACCTCATAAGTCTAGTAATGGGTTAATTTACTCCTAGGACAGATAGGTGTTGGCCAAAACAAGAAGTCGAAGTTGGAATGAGGTCCTTTGGGAACTCTGGTATATTTCTGCTACTGTATTGGGAGAGTAGAACTGAAAAGAAAAAAATATTCAGTTTCTAGCTGTGATAGGAAAGGACTGGAAACTAAGTATATATGCAGTAAATGGAGATAACAAAATAATTTGTGATACAAGAAGGGAATGGAAAATTATTATACTGTAAAAAAGGACAAAGATGAAGAATTCAGAGAAGCATGGGAAAACTATGAATTAGAAACAAAGTGAAGGAAGAACTAGGAAAATAATATATGCAGTGAGGATGACGATAAAAACAAACCAAGGAACCCACAAACTAAATACTCCCTACTTAAATGATCACAATTGACCTTGAAGAAGAGTGGAGAAGATGTCCTGTCCTCCTTTGATTGCAAAGATGGGAGACTAAGGAATTGGAATACCACATATACTGAAATATACTGTTGTTGTGTTGGTTGTTTTACCTTTTTCCCTTATCGCAAGTTCCAAAGAAGAGAGGGAAGGGAAGTATACGAAAGTGAATATGATGTATAAGTGAAAGGCTTTGATTTTTAACAGAAGATAATTTTTTTTCAAAGTTTAACTAGCACCCATTATTCGGCTTGTTCAAATGCTGGAGGCTACCCTTACCACTCAGAACAAGCACACACACTCATGGGCTCTGACTGCACAAGCTCTGCACTAATATTTTTCTGGAAAGCTAAAGCTAAGTCACAAAATCTGGGGCCTTACGTTTCTTGTTTCCTGTAACTGATGGGATCATCATATATTTCCCTGTCTAAAGAGGGACCGATAACAGCATTTGTTCTTTATTAAAGTTTTTGCCAGGGTATCATACTTGTCTAGAAAAAAATGGCTTGTATAGGGAAAAAAAACCCACCAATATTCCTTAACCTGCTATCTTTCTAAGAGGGCTTATATTACATATTGTTTTCATACTGAAGGGATTTAAATTGCAAAGAAATCCTTAGAAGCAAAGAAGGTTAAAATAGCAAGAGATCTCAGAGCTCCTCTAAGCCAACTCCCTCATTTTCTAGATGAAGAAACTGAATTTTAGAGATGTAAATTGATTTCCTTAGGTCACACAGATGAGATTAGACTCTGGGTCTCCTTGACTCTATTACAAAAGGCTGCCACTCTGAGGACAAGATACCCCCAGACAGCCCTATCAGTGTCTTTCTTCAACAACCTTTTTTTTTCTCCTAAACTCTTATCTTTTTTTTTTTTAAACCCTTGTACTTCGGTGTATTTTTTCTCATAGGTGGAAGAGTGGTAAGGGTGAGCAATGGGGGTCAAGTGACTTGCCCAGGGTCACACAGCTGGAAGTGGCTGAGGCCGGGTTTGAACCTAGGACCTCCCATCTCTAGGCCTGGCTCTCACTCCACTGAGCTACCCAGCTGCCCCCGAAAATCTTATCTTTTATCTTAAAATCAATATGGTTCTAAGGCAGAGGAGCAGTTAGGACTAGGCAAGGGGGCTAAGTGATTTGCCCAAGTGTCTGAGACCAAATTTAAACCCAGGACCTCCCATCTCCAGGCCTTGTTCTCTAACCACTGAGCGACCCAGCTGCACCCTTCAACAACTTTTGAGAAGAGCAAAGGGAAGATGGTGATACATGGAAGGAGTGGCACTGTATGGGGCAAATGCTAATGTGTCATCATAAACCTAAAAGCTCAGCCTGATTAATCCTTGGAGAACAGAGGATGCTCTAGCCCAGCTGCTCCATTTGTGCTACTCACTGCCATGTTTGCCACAGATATGGTGCCTGGATGCCTTTTTTAGAGGAAGGAAGGCACTACTTCACTGGCCCACTCTCCCACTTACATTTTTTTAAAATGATCACTAAATATAAAGTTAACTACTAAGAACTCTCATGGAGTGGTAACTGACACAGATGCCACATTACTATCAAAAAGTGTTTATCGAGAAAACATTCTTTTCTTGATAGAGAAAACAGGATGTCATGTCTATTTTCTTTCAGCAGTTACAAGTTAAAAACAGACAAATGTCATTTGAGCTATTCCCTCTGCAGAGGCAGAGCTTGACACTTAGCCCCCCCCCCCCAAGACCCTTTCCTTCTGGCTTATTTGATAAAGCAGACATTTGATAAAAACAAATGTACTCAGGCTATTTTACAAAGTCATATTTCCCTTCTGGCTTGCTGGATAATTTCTAGAAAATACACAAATTATCTTGCATCTAAGATGCATCTCCCCATACTCTGCTAGCTTGGAGTAACCTGCATAATTTGATGTTATATTAGTCAAAGAATGAAAGAACTCAGAATGGCCTAAACGATTGTTCTTTTGATTTTAAGTCAAGGCAGTGAGCATTTATTAAGCATTTATAAATATGGGGATACAAAGAGAAGGACCCACTCTCTACCCATTTCTATGACCTTGAAATTCTCTCTCCATTCTGTCTCATTCCTTCCAAGACTATTTTATATTATCATCATGACCTCTAGTTCCCTCATTTCCTTCTTGTTCTCTCATTATCACCTTTGGACTGACCTTACTTTCTTTTCTTCTCAATTTTGACTCTATCATTAACTAGTTCAACTAGATGAGGTGTCCCAAAAGTCTCAGTCCATTTTTAAGCTTTTAAAGGTTAAAACTAAGACTTCGGGATACCTTGTATGATAGCATCCGCCTGTGAATCCTTGATCCCTTTGTCCTATCACCACTCATACCAAGCCTTCTCCTACGTGCATGCTGCTGAATGATCAGAGTAATAGTCATGTCATGTAGTCATGCCAATGGGGTCCACTACAAATTTATGTTATCTAAGCTCAGTGGGATTCTACTTCACAGCAGGCTTTTGATTCTTCTCAGATTGATTCTCTGGAACATTTCAGGCAAACAGGTGTTTCAAACCCTCCATTCTTTCCTCAGGTCTCTAATAGCACCCTTACTCGCCCACCTCCCCACACCCACGCAATCTTCTTAGCAAATTAATTTTTTTCTTCCATTTTTTAATTTACACACAGAAATGGTTTTTCACAATTATTTTCTGAAATTTTGTGATTCAGGTTCTCTTCCTCCTTTCAACCTTTCCCTGAAGTAGTAAAAAAATTTGATGTTGGGTCTACCAGTTATTAACAAATTTATTAAGAAAATAAAGGCCCAATGCCATAAACTTCCTCAGATTACCTTGAATCTCCTCTGTGTTTTTTAAAAATCATTTCCTTCTTCTTTTGCTCAGAGAATAAGTTATTTCCTTTTGAATAAGCCAATCATCTTAAAACATCCCCTATAGGTACCACCTACCACTGTTCTTCCTGACCTCTCATGTTTGATTTCTCCCTAACTATTGACTCCTTCTGAAATGCCCTCAAAACATGCTAAAGGTTTCCCCTGCTTTGAAATAGTCTTTATTTGACTCTATTACTGTTCCTATATCTTTTCTCATCATCTTTCCTCCTAAACTTATCCCTACTCCAAATTTCTCTATTTCTGTTGAGAGTCCCATCATCCTCTGTTATCCAGGTTTGTACCTTTAGAGTCATTTTTCACTCTTCACTCTCCCTTTCTTCATATCCAATCAATTGCCACCTCTTTACTGATTCTACTTTCTTCATATCTGTTCCTTTCTTTCCATTCATCTGGTTATGATGTCAGTTTAGGTCCTCATTACTTCTCAACTAGACTAATTGTAATAACCTTCTAACTGATTTTTCTCCTTCAAATATTTCCCCTGCCAGAGGAATTCTTCCTAACCACTTGATTATGTCCTTCTCCTTTTTAAAGGCTTTCAGTGGCTCCCTATGGTCTTCTTGGTTTATGAAACCCTTCACACTCTAGCTCTGATCTACCTTTCCAGCTTTATTTCACTAATTTCCCTTCTTCACATACCCGCAGGCCATTAGCTGCAATCTGAACTTGACATTCCTTCTTTTGGCACTGAGCATTTGCACAAATTGTCCTCTCTTCCCTTGCTGTACCTTTTTCTCATTTCTACTTCTCATAATTTTTATCATCCTTTAAGTCTTAACTTATTGGCAAATGAAGAAACTGAGGCTAAGTTAAGTCACTTATCTAGGTCAACAGCTCATAAATACCTGATACAATGATTATTTTTTTAAATAAGACTTCATTGCCCCCAATTACACGTAAAAAACAATTTCCAACATTCATTTCTCAGAACTCTGAGTTCCAAATTCTTTTCCTTTCTTCCTCCCTTCACCCTTCCTTGACATGAAAAGCAATCTGATACAAGTTATACACGTGCAATCATGCAAAACTTATTTTCATATTAGTTATGTAAAAGAAAACACAGTTCAAAACTCCTCATAAAAAATAAAGTGAAAAATAGAATTCCTCGATCTGCCTTCGGTGTCCCTCAGTTCTTTCTCTGGAAACACAGAGCATTGTTCATCATGAATCCTTCAGAATTGTCCTGGATCATTGTATTGCTGAGAATAGCTAAAGTAATTCACAGTCGATCATTGTACAACATTGTTGTTGTGGTGTACAATTTTCTCCTGGTTCTGTACTCATTTCACTTTGCTGATGTAATTATTAAAAACAACAATAATAAGAGCTAGCATTTTTATAAGGGCAGGTAGGTGGCACAGTGATAAGAATGTCTGCCCTGTTTTAGGAACACTCATCTTCATGAACTCAAACATGACTTCAAGACACTTACAAACTGTGTAACTCTGGGCAAGTCATTTAACCCCATTTACCTCAGTTTCCTCCTCTGTAAAATGAACTGGAGAAGGGAATGGGAAGCTGCTCCAGTATCTTTGCCAAGAAAACCCCAAATGGGGTCATGAAGAGTTGGATATGACTTACATTTTATAGCATCTCTTATATTCCTGATGCTGTTCTAAGTGTCTTGCAAATATCTCATTTGATCCTCACAACAACCCTATAATTTAGGTTCTATTATCATTTCCATTTTACAGTCAAGGAAATGGAGGCAAATGGAGACTAAATGACTTGTCCAAGGTCATACCCTTGTAATCGTATGAGGCAGGATTTTAAGTTTTCCTGACTCCAATTCCAGTATTCTATCCACTACACCAACTAGCTGTCAACTTATGACAATAGTAATGCCATGTGTAGGCACTAGAATTGGGTGGAATTTTCTTTTGTCAGGCTAACTGATACATATTCATTTAACTCCATACCAATTGGGCTGACCTGGACCAACCACCTAAATTGCTAATAACATCAACGCATAATATTGATCAACTTATCCTTGACTATATATCCACATTCTTTCCCTCACTTAACTACAATGAGCTGTTAACTATTTTTCACTGATTTCTTGAAATGCCGTCTTTCTACTCCTGTTTGCTGTTATTCTGAAGTTGAGCCTAACGCCTGAGAATCAATGTACATTGTGAATAAAAAAAATGTATTCCTATGAAATGAGTATTTCATGACTGAGCGCTTTCTAAATGATCTCAGCCTTCTAGGATAGGCCCCGATACAAGTGACCTGCCAAAATGCATGTGGGTTCTTAATAAGTACTGCTGGGTTTGATTTCCGCTGGATAACACATACCAATGAATACTTGATTTTATTTTTAACTCCTTCCCTCCAAAAAAAAAAATGCCAGAGAAAATCCAGCTCCTTAGAGCAATGAAATAGGTGAGCATTTGCATAAAGGAAGTGTCAAATGTGGTATATGAAATTAGAGGATATTTATTGGAACTCTAGCTCTGCCCCATGTTATTTGTGTGACCCAGGACAGTTATTTAGCCTGTCTGAGCCTCAGTTTCCTCATGTTTAAAATGAGAGGATCACATGAGATCCCTTTGAGCTATAAATCTCTGATCCTATGCCCAAGTGAATATTTTTTTTCCAACCCTTATCTGTAGTCTTAGAATGTGTCAGTTCCAAGGCAGAAGAGTAGTAAGGCTTACACAAATGGGGTTGTGACTTGCTTGTTTTCTCTTATTCTGAAGTTAAGCCCAACAGCTGTGAATCAATATACATTGTGAATTAAAAAAATGAATAAAACATGCTCAACATTTCTATAGCTAGGAAGTGTCTGAGGCCATATTTGAACCCAGATCCTCCCAACTTTGGGTCTGATGCTCTATCCACTGTGCTATTAGCTACCCCAACCAAGTGAATTCTTTAAACATTTACTTAATTCCTGTTCTATGCCCAACCCTGCTGGTGCTGAACTATTTCTGTCTTTTGCTAAGTTATCTGAACACTCTTTATTTGATGGTAAGGCCCCTGAGGGCAGGGAGCATGACTTGCTGATGTCTATATCTTTCAGAGCAGTAGTTTCAAACTCAAATAGAAATGAAGGCCACTACTCTACACATAACGATTTCTGCAGGCTTAGTTTTAAAATGATTAAAAATATTAAAATTATTGACTTTGTTTTAAAATGTAATATCTATGTTTTATTGTTTTTTTATTTGGTTTGTTAAATATTTCCCAATTACATTTTAATCTGATTCCACAGCACTTAGGGACGTTATGAGCTTGCTTGACCCCTCTGCTCCAGAGTATTAGAGTCCTGCCTATGGCAAATGCTTAATCAATGTCTGTTGAATTTAATTAAGGTAAATTGAGGAAGTATAAAATGATAGTCAAAGGATCACAAATGGCAGAGTTGGAGTGGAAGGGCCAGAAGAGATCAAGCCCAGCCCTTTCATTTTACCAATAAGGAAGCTGAGACCTTGGATTATGTGACTCGCTAAAAGTCCCCAAAACACTAAATATCTATCATCGAGTTGGTCAGCCATGCCTCCTACGTGGAGAAGACAGTATGAGATACAAACTGTAGGCATAAAAAAGGAACCCTATAAATGCTTTAGCATTTCAGTTAAATGGGAAGATCAGATTGATCTGGATTGAATGAATAAATGGAAGAATGAATGAAGGAATATTTATTAGACTCTTAATGTATATTCAAAGTACTGTGGCTGGGGCAAGACTGATAAAAGAGGTGAGACTTGAAGGATAGGACTTGGTAGGTAGCAAGAAAAGGAGGATGAGGGAAGAATGTAAGCAAAAGCATAGAGGTAGGAATGATTTCATGTTCCAGAAAGAGTAAGGAGACATCTCTTATTTGGAGTAGAGAGGATTATTGTGGTTCAGTTGTTTTTCAGTCATGTCTGGCTCTTTGTGACCCAATTTGGGGATTTTTTGGTGAAGATACTCAAATGGTTTGCCATTTCCTTCTCTAGCTCATTTTTACAGATGAGGAAACTGAGACAAACAGGGTTAAGTGACTTCCCCAAGTTACATAGCAAGGAAATATCTGAGGTGTTATTTGAACTCAGGAAGATGAATCATCTTGACTCCAAGCCCAGCACTCTATCTACTGCATTGCCTAACTGCCCTGTGTCATGAAACAATGGTAAGCAAGTTTGGATCGATATGGTGGGACTAAACTGTAGGAGGTCTTGGACGCCAGTCTTTACCCTGGAAGCAATGAGTGGCCTGAGGTATTAAGCTCTATGAAAGCTCTCATGACAAGAACCAACACTGTCTATCCCTATTGTCTGCCAGTCCATCAGTTGAGAACTTTGAGGGAAAGCTAGGATTTCTAGGAATAGTATTAAATTAAGAATATACCAGACACCTTAGTAGCTAGAACCATCCTAGAAATTAAGAAGACTTGGGTTAAAATCCTACCTCTTCCACATTACCTCCGTGTGACTCTGGGCAAGTGACTTAACCATTTAGTATTCTAGACAACTCTGAGATTAAAAGTTGCAGAAAGTGTAGAAAGAACCTGCATTGGTAGAGAACCTAGAAATTCCCTATATGAATGAAATCATATCACTCTCCATTTCCTTAATACTGAGAAGAAATGATCCTTGTGTTTGTAGAACTTGTACGTGGATAAGACTGTGTAGCCTTTGGAAAAACACATGCCTGGGAGAACAACCTGAATCAAGTCTCAACCACCTGAGAAAGTCTTGATAAAAAGGGTTACTGAGTGTGTCCATAAGTACCAAGCCAAGAACTCAGTGGCATCTAGAAGGGTTATCAATTATTCTCTTTATCATGAACCTTCTCTCTAATCTTCTCAAACTTACTGGACATTTGAAATAAGTCCCTTCCTTCCTTCCTGTTGCTTTCCAGCATTTCATTATGTTTCATTTCCTCCTTTTAGAATGTAAGCCCCTTGGAGGCAGGGATTGCTTTACCTATTTATGCTTGTATCTTTAAGGCTTAGGCACAGTGCTGAGCACATAGCAAGCATTTAATAAATGATTTATCTACCTAACAAGAGCTGGGAAACACAGATGAGCCACATTGCCACATGGCAGAATTAGGATAAGAAAATAAATATGGAGGTAACTAGGTGGCTCAGTGGATTGAGAGCCAGGTCTAGAGATGGGAAGTCATGGGTTAAAATTCTGTGTGAGCTTGGGCAAGTCACTTAACTCCCAGTGCCTGGCCCTTACCACTCTTCTGCCTTGAAACCAAAACAGTATTGATTCTAAGATAGAAGGTAAAAAAAGAGAGAGTATAATTAGGATGGGAGCCAGGAGAGTTATTCTGGGCAGTGGTGCTGTTCACTTATGATTAGATTCAGGGTTAATTTGGCAGAAGATTCACATGTCTTGTAACCTTGTTATTTTATACCACATATGTCTCTTTTATTTTCCTCTTAATTGTTTAGTCTTTGGAAATACCCATCTTCTCTTTCTTGACTAAGGAAAGGCAAGGAGCTCTTCACCTCTTTCTGCCAGGGGTCTCCTTAGTCTCAAGCTTTCCCTAAACACATATGAACAACTGAAATTATAAACAAACACACATTATAGAGGCTGGGATTTGTTTTTTTGATCTGATCTGTGATTACCTCTATGTTGGGAAATCCAATTGAGGAACTTCCTTTCACTAATGCAGATCAGATCTTGCTCTAGAATTGATAGTTTTAGGGAAATGCCCAGGATGCTGGAAAGTTAGGTGATTTGCCTAATGTCACATAGCCAGGATATGTCAAAGAAGAGACTTAAACCCAGAACTTCTTGACTTTGAGGCTGGCTACTCCCAGGCTACCTTTATCTTTGGTGTGTCTAATATAGTCCTTTTAGTTGAAGCAATAGTAGGAAATGAGTAAAGTGAGATTGTAGATTTTTGGATGGAAGGAGCCTCAGGGATCCCTCATTTTAAAGATGAGAAAACTGAGGACTGGGTAGGTTAAGTGATTTTGTCCAAGACCACATAGTATAGCCAAGATTTGGTCCTAGATTCCACAATGCTTAAACTTCTGATGACTTAAGACTTAAGATTTAAAACTCAATAACAGAGTTATTAGGATTTCACCAGCAGGAGAGGAACAAACACTAGAAAAGTCAATATGGCTTCTCCTGTTTGCCAAGAGCTGCTCAGAGTAGACAGAATGAGGCCCAGCAATTTTGTGCCCTGCCACCAATCTCCAGGAACAGTGCTCTGTTTTGAGTAATGCTGCCTCTGGCTTGGGTCCCCTGGAAATTAAAAGGGTGAAGGGGCCAGAGACTGCTGGAGACAGGCAGCTTTTAATCATGGAACTTCAAAATCATGGATTTAGAGCTGGAAGGGACTTTGGAGGCCAACTAGGCCAAGCCCCTCATTTTACAAATTAAGGTCTAGAGAGGTATATGAATCATATGAGGACATAAAGGTAGTATTTTGAACCCTGATCGTCTGGCTTCAAATTGAGGGCCTTTTCTACTCCAGCACACTGCCTGAAGAAGATGGAACAAAGCTATGCATGTATAGCTTTGGATTTCTGCCAGGGAAAATGATGAAGCTGGACCAAACAGGAGGTTGTCCCCCCTTTAAAGAGGCAGGTAACAAAGCTTAGAGGCACAATGGTGTGGATCTCAAGGCATGAGTCCAGTGTGACCCATCTGCAACTGAACAGGACTGAGAGAGAAACATTAAAACAAAAAATGCATATTCAGTGAAGTTGTCATTTCTTCAGGAGAAAATAGCACTCATGAACTCCAGCCCAGAAACATTCACTTTTGGCAGTCAAGGGGAGCTTCAGTCTTTGACCTTCCCCCTCCACTCTTGACCACCAGGTCAGTACTAGCAGCAATTGTTCCATTTCCCATAAGTGGGTGTATTTCAGGAATAAAGAGCCCCAAGGGGGTGAGAAGAATCTACAGAGATCAGCCCCTTGTCTCTGCTTGTTGAAATAGCCCCCTCTCCTTTAGAAAAGCCCAGCACCCAGAATACTTATTCCAGTAAGGAAGGAAGTATGGTACAGTGAAAATTTATTCTCCGTGTGGCCTTGGGCAAGTTCTTAACCTCTCTGGGTTAACGCTCCTCTTTTGTAAAACCGAGGGGCTGGATGGGCAAGCCTCTAACATCTCTTACATCCTAACTCTATGATCCTGCCCTTGTTTACCGGAATTCTCTATCTGTTCAGTTCAGCTGTGTCTGTGCCTTCCTGAATCCAGACCCAGCACTCTATCCATTAAGCCAAACTGCCTCCTAGGCAAACAGAGGTTAAGTGACTTGCCCAAAGTTGCACAGCTAGTAAGTGTCTGAGGCCAAATTTGAATTCAGGTCTTTCTGACTCCAGGCTTAGTTCTCTATCCACTGAGCCTTTTGGCTGTCTCAAATGCTCTAGCATGACATGTCAAAAGAGAATTGTATATAGAATCAGAGTTCGAATCTCTACTCTTGCCTCTAAGAAAATCATTGGCAAATCATAAGATCTAGAACTAGAACCAAGAAAATTTGGAGGCATATATGTAAACATATATATGCACACTCATATGTGTATGTACCAATACACATATATGTTTACTTATACACACATGTAAAATCCTATAGAGTGAGGTTATTAACCTTGTTATATGTCCTCCTATAGATCCCTTCTCAAAATAATGTTAAATGCATAAGATAAAATATATAGGGCTATGTTGAAATATAGTTATTAAGATATTTTAAAAAATAACCAAGTTCATATGCTCCAAGTTAAGAATCTTTGTAAATTATGCAAACACACTCTCTCTCTATATATATTATATATAGTATATGTGGCTTACCTCTGTATATCATATATATATATATGTATAATAATTTTGGTGGAGAGGTTCTAGAAAATAGAGAATCAGGAAAGACCTTATTTATGTAAGAAGGTAGTATTTGAGCTGCGATTTGATGAAACCTGAAGATTTTAAGAAATAATTAAGACTCTTATAATTAGAGAAATGCAAATCAAATCACCTCTGAGGTACCACCTCACAGAGCAGATTGGCTATCATGACAGCAAAGGAAAGTGGTGAATGTTGGAGGGGATGTGGCAAAATAGGGACATTAATGCACTGCTGGTGGTGTTCTGAACTGATCCAACCATTCTGGATGGCAATTTGGAACTATGCCCAAAGGGCTTTAAATGAATGCCTGCCCTTTGATCCAACCATACCACTGCTGGGTTTGAATCCCAAAGAGATACTAGGGAAAAAGACTTATACAAAAATATTTATAGCTGATCTTTTTGTGGTGGCAAAAAATTGGAAAACGAAACCCTTTGATTGGAGAATGGTTGAAAAAATGGTGGTTTTTTCATCTGTTGGTGATGGAATACTATTGTGCTCAAAGGAATAACGAACTGGAGGATTCCATGTGAACTGGAAAGACCTCCGGGAACAGATGCAGAGTGAAAGAAGCAGAACCAGGAGAACATTGTACACAGAGACTGATACACTGTGGCACAATTGAACGTAATGGACTTCTGTACTAGCAGCAATGCAATGACCCAGGACAATTCTGAGGGATTTATGGTAAAGATGCTACCCACATCCAGAGGAAGAACTGTGGGAGTAGAAACACAGAAGAAAAAAAAACTGCTTGATCACATGGGTTGATGGGGATAGGATTGGGGATCTCCAAGACTCTAAATGATCACCCTAGTGCAAATATCAATAATATGGATATAGGTCTTGATCAATGACACATGTAAAACCCAGTGGAATTGCTCACTGTCTATTGGAGAGGGGTGGGAGGAGAGGAGGGAAAGAACATGAATCACGTAACCATGGAAAATTTTTCATAATTAATCAATAAAATAAAAAGAAATAATTAAGAAAAGAGTACATTCCAGGTATAGGGGACAGCTTGTTCAGAGGTATGGAAATAGGAAGTGAGTTGGCAAGTAAGTGACAGTGAGACTAGTTTGGTTGGATTGTGGGGTACATGGAAGGGAGTAATGTGTAAAAAGTTTGGAAAAGCAGGACAGAATCAGGTAGTAACAAGAATTTAAATCTTACCCTTTGCCACATTTATTTATCTGAGAACATTCTGGCACCCCCCAGGAGGTTCTTGACCTGACATTGATAAACTTTTAATACTATGTTGATAATTGCATTTTAATATAAGTGGTTTCCTTTGTAATCCAATAGATTTCATTTTATGCACCTTAATACATTATTATGAGAAGAGAAGTCCCTAGGATTAACAAGTCTGCCAAAGGGGTCCATTACAGTGACAAAGTTCAGAGCCTCTGCTCTATGAATTCTTTAAGGACAAAGCCCAGACCTTGGTTCTATTAATATTCCTATGTGCCTGGAAGCGAGTACTTAAGGAATATTTACTTAACATAACTGAATTTCTTTCCTTGCTTGCCAAACCATGCCCGGTTTTCTCTTTCCTTCATTCGAGCTTCCTGCATCCCAGGGAAAGGAAAGGATCTCCTTCTCTCGGTATTTCTGGAAATTGGCACTTTAAGTTCTGAAACAACACCGCATTGAAGAAGTGCGATATAATCGGTTTCACTGTGAAATGCCTGATTAATGGCATCCTCCCTGGACACTTTATCAGGTTGATGCATCAGATACAATAAGGATTTTGCTTCCAATCAGGAATGCAATTTATCCTGCCGCCTGTCCCAAAGCTCTAGCAATTGTTCGCACCCAAAGTTCAGCTTATGAAAGGTCTGGCAAAGCCGAAGCAAAATCCCTTTATTGAGCATAATTCTTCCCATCTCTCCCTCCTTTCCCCCACCCAGTTCATCCTGGGGAAGAAAACTCAGCATTTATCTTGTGCCACCTACATAATGCCCAAACTGTCTGCTCGCACTGATACCATCGGCTTTCCATTAAGCAGATCAATAGCTTCCACTGTTTTCCAATTTTTGTTTCCAGAAATTCATCTCCTAGCCACCTTTTTAATTAACCCCCTCCCAACGCACTGCAGCCCATATACATCACCCTCTCCCCACCCTCTTGGCTGGCAGAGATGTGAAGACTGTGTCCTTAGAAAGTTTAAACACAGTTTGAGGTATGGACGATTGCTCAGGCTCTTTGACTATCGTGCCTGGTAGGCATGGTGGCCGATGGGGAATGGTAGCCTTGGAGCAAACTGAGGACCAAGCTGTGGATGAAAGGGGGGCTGATGCTGATGGCTCATTATTCTCCCTGGGCAAAGCTCAGGCTGCAAACTGACCCTCACAGATTACCAAGGGACCCTCCCCACAAACCTTCTCTCCCTTCTCCTTTTTTTGATTGTACCTCAGGCATTCTCATCTCAGGATCTAAAACAAATTCAACTGTATCTAGATTGTAACTAAAAAAAAAAACAAAAAACACCTCCTACCTTCCATCTTCGTATCAATTCTAATACAAACAAACAAAAAATGGCAAGGGCTAGGCAATCAGGGTTAAGTGACTTTCCTAGGGTCGTAGGATTAGGAAGTGATTAAGGTCAAATTTGAACCCAAGTCCTTCTAACTCCAGGGCTGGTCCTCTATCCACT
Organism: Gracilinanus agilis; assembly: GCF_016433145.1. Classification (NCBI taxonomy): domain Eukaryota; kingdom Metazoa; phylum Chordata; class Mammalia; order Didelphimorphia; family Didelphidae; genus Gracilinanus; species Gracilinanus agilis. The sequence goes on from NC_058130.1 coordinate 65,626,707, forward strand.
AAGCCACCTACCTGCCCCCTAGATTGTACCATCTTGAAGACAGGGCTTATTTCTTGTTTCTACCAACACACAGTACAGGCCCTTCTACATAGTAGTTTCTTTTTTTATTAAACATGAATTTTTAGCGATTTTTTTTACATCAACTAAATTTCCTCTGTATCTTTTTCTTTCCCTTCTCACAAAATCATCCCATATTTAAAAAAAGGTATTTTTTTTATAAAAAGTAAAAGGAAGAGGAAAAAACCAGCAAAACTAGTCAATACTTAAAAAAAACTTTATAATATATGCAATGCTCCACACCTGTAGACTCTCCTCGTCCCTCTCTACCTCTGCAAGGAGTAGGGGAAGGCATTTTTTCCTATCTCTTCTTTTGGGTTGAGTCTGTTCTTTGCATAGCACTGGTTCTTATATGCAGTAGGCTCTTAATAAATGGTTGGCATTTCGGTAGAGTAGAAAGAGAAGTAGTCCAGGAAGCAATGTCCATATTGAGCCTTGAGAAGTTCACTGAACTTTTCTGTACCTCTATTTCCCCATTTGTAAAATGAGTACAGTAATACCTGTTCTCTAAACACCTAACATTGTAAGAATAGAATGCAATAACAGATGTGAAGATGCTTTGTCAAATATATAAAGTGCAATGCAAATATCAAGATGTAATAAATTATTGTTGCTGTTTTGTACAATTCTTATTTCTATTAAGTCAATTCAGTTCAAAACATTAATTATCTACTGTGTCAGGCTCTGTGCTAGGTACTAAAGACTTCAAGATAAAAAAAAATAGTGTCTGCTTTCAGAGATAAGTTTGTTTTCTTTATCTCTTCATCAGAAAGTCAGGGGTTTTTTGAACAACAGACAATTATGAAATGCCTACTATGTAAAAGGCTTTGCAATTACAAAGATTTTATCCAATACAGATCTTGCCCTCAAGGACCTTACAATCTAGCAAGGGGATGAGATGCTCATAGAAACTTGTTTTGTTTAGTCATTTTCCAGTTTTGTCTGACTCTTTGTGACTCCACTAGGGGTTTTCTGGGCAAAGATGTTTGCCATTTTCTTCTCCAACTCATTTTACAGATGAAGAAAAGAGGTAAATAGGATGAAGTGATTTGCCCTTTATAATGTAGCTTAAATGGCACCTTCTAACATGAAGCTTTCCTCTATCCCCTCAACTGCTCGTGTTGTCCCCCTGAAGTATCTTATGTTGAATCGCACGATGTAAACTATGCACTGTTTAAAAACCTTTAAATTTCTGTGGTATGTGTTTTAACTTATGTTTCTCACCACTCCTACTGCCACCATCTGATCAATCCATCCATGGGTCAACAAGCATCAGCTATGTGAGAGCAATGGGCAGATCATTGGAGAAACAACTACAAAGAATGAAAGGATTCCCACTCATAACAAGCTTACATTCTAATGAGTGGTGAGGATAGATGTGAAGGAAAATTCCTAAATGTTTGGTCAGTTGTTCAACAAGCATTTATTAAGCACCTATTACTTCCCAATGGGGCAGCTAAGTGGCACAGAGTGCCAGGCTGGAAGTCAGGGATTCTCATCTTCCCGAGTTCAAGGCTAGCCTCAGACACTAGCTATGTGTCCCTGGGCAAATCACTTAACCCTGTTTGCCACAGTTTCCTCATTTGTAAAATGAGTGGAAGAAGGAAATGGCAAACCACTCCAGTGTCTTTGTCAAGAAAACTCTAAATGGGGTCACAAAAAATCGGACATGAATGAAAAATGACTGAAAAACAACAACATGTGCCAGGCACTGTTTTAAGTGCTCAGGATACAAAAAAAGCCAAAAGAAATATTCCCTGCTCTCAAAGAGCTCTCATTTTAATGGGGGCACAATATGCAAACAACTGGGTACATCCAAGATATATACAGAGTAATGGAAGGTGAATTCCACAAGGGGAGACATTGGCATCAGAGGAGTTTGGGAAAGGCCTCCTTGCTGAAGGTGGGCTTTGAGCTAAGTTTTAAAGGAAGTCAGGGAAACTAAGAGGTTGAGGGTGAGGGAGATAGGACTATATATAAGGTCTCTCTCCATGTTATTGGCTCACATGAAAATCAAATACCCAGTGGACTTGTGTGTTTGTGATAATGCTAGAGAAAACTAAGAGAGAACTTTAGGGGCTACCCAAGGATTCTATTCCCTCTAGAGCAAGTAATGACTGGATAGAAGGTTGGTGCCCTTTGTTTTTTTGGCAGCAGGGAAAGGCATCTTGAAGCTTCTGTGAGTGTTTGCTGCCTGGGCAGATTACAATTTTTCTTCCAGGAGTAATCTAAAAAACGCTGGTTCAGCAGCCATTCATAAAGCCTGGCCAAAACATTGTTCACAGATGCTAATCTGAATACAAACTCATTATGAGTGGGAAGTTAACTAATTTGAACTTTCATCTTTGGAAGGAAAACTCTGACGTGTTCTGAAATGAGTCCTGGGAAAACTGATGCTCTGGAGTCGGTGCAAAAGAGATGGAGCTTGTTGGGGCTAAAATGTAGGCTCCCCTCAAAGCCCCCTCAAACAAACAGCTCTGGGCCTTACTGATCCAATCACCTGCATGCTATCACTAGTCAAAAACCCCATTGACTCAATACATCAATTCACATATTTACATCGGCTGATTTTTTTTCATTTAAAAAAATCTGAAATATACACGTATTAATTGGGTAGATGCTGTCAAGTAAGGAAGGAGCATGTTGCATTCACTAAAGAAAACTCGGGGGCAACTAGGTGGCTTAGAGGATTGAAAATCACAACTGGAGGCAGGAGGTCCTGGGACCTCAGATGCTTCCTAGCTAGGCAAATTATTTAACCCCCATTGCCTAGCCCTTACTGCTCTTGTGCTTTGGAACCAATACATAGTATGGATTGTGAGATGGAAGGTAAAGGTTTTTAAAAAAGAAAGAAGACTGGTTCTAATGGAGAAAAGCAGCATGGGGGAGCAAAAAAAAAAGTTGGATTTAGATTCCAGCTCATTTACCACTTGAATGACCTTGGACAAGTTATTTCACCTGGGATTCTGTTTCTTATCTGTAAAAGGAGAGGTTTGGACTAGATTATCCCCAAAGACCTTCTCAAGTAAAAATCCTCTGATTTCTAGATTTCTAAGCTATTTTATGGAGGGGACCGTCATTTTACCCAGTCCTTAGTATATTATCTCTGACCAAACCTCTGCTGGTCTCCCCAGCTTTGAGTCATGGTTATAAACTCCTCTGACTGCTATGGCATAGACTTTAGAGTTGATCCTGTGACTTCTTGCATAGTGTCTCATTTATTCTCTGGCATCACAACTTCGCTCTACTCTCTTTCCTTGAGAGCACTCCTCTCTCATTCCAGCCCCACTAATTGTCTCTCTCTCTTTTTTTTAACCCTTAATTTTTGGTGTATTGTCTTATAGGTGGAAGAGTGGTAAGGATGGGCAATGGGGGTCAAGTGACTTGCCCAGGGTCACACAGCTGGGTCCACTAATTGTCTCTTGATCTCCAATGGGCACCAGCCCCACACTCTTGTGAGAGAGGACATCTGATAAGTCTGTGGTCTTCAAAATGGAAGACCTTCGAACAAAGCTGTCCTGTCTTAGGTGAGGATCAGCTAGTTTGACCTAGTGGGGATCCATTATTTGAAGGAATCAAGATCTAGCTGGATGTTTCCTTGTCATGCAGGTAGGTGGCAAAGAAGATAGAACACTGGGCTTGGAGTCACAGAGACCTGAATTCAAATATGACCTTAGACACTTACAAGCTATGCAACCCTGGATAAATCACTTAATCTTTTTTGTCTTTGTTTCCTTAACTATAAATCGGGGCTAATAAACCTACCTCTCAGGGTTGTTGTGAAGATCAAATAAGATAATATTTGCAAAGCAGCCCTTAGCATAGTAACTGGCACATAACAGGAGCTATGTGAATGTTAGTTTGATCTGCAACTATTGGTTAAACCCAACCTTTTAACAACTTACTGAGTTCAGAAAAAAATATTTTAAAAGGAGGTAGTGTGGCAAAGTATATAGAGTATTGAACATGGCATTAGGAAGATCTGGGTTTGAATCTAACCTTTAACACTAATTGTTGTGTGATCCTGGGCAAGTAAAGTAAGTTCTCTGAGCTTTAGTCTTCTCATCTGTAAAATGGGGATCGTGATAGCACTTACCTCCCAGTGCTGTTGTAAAGATATAAGGAGATAATATATGAAGTGTTTTGTAGCCCTTAAAGTGGTGTATGAATGTGAGCAATTATTATTATTAGAATCAGAAGATCTGGGTTAGAATGTCAGCTTTGCTATTCATGTACCCTATGACCCTGGTCAAAGCATTTAATCTCTCTAGGCTTCACTCTCCTTAAAATAATTTGTTGTTTTGTTCATTTTTCAGTCATGTCCAACTCTTCGTGATTCCATTTGGAGTTTTCTTAGCAAAGACACTATTCTCAATTAGTTCAAATAATGGATCCAACTAGGTCAAGCCAAGTGAGCCTCACCTGAGACAAGTCAGCTTGTTTGAAAGACTTCCATTTTGAAGACCAAACACTTATCAGATTTGCAATTTTCTTCTCCAGCTCATTTTTACAGATGTGAAAACTAAATAGGGTTAAGTGACTTGTCCAGGATCACACAGTGTCTGAGGCCAGATCTGAAGATAAGTCTTCTGAACTCCAGGCTCTGTGCTCTGTCTACTGCATCAGCTACTACCCCTTAAAATAATATTAGTAGTATTAGCATTTAGAAGATGCTTTAAGACCTGCAAAGCACTTAATATTATCTCATTTGAACCTTATAATAGCCCTGGAAGGTGGATATCATTATCCCCATTTTCAGATGTGGAAGCTGAGACAGGAGTGACATGCCCAGGGTTATATAGCTAGTAAGTATCTGAGTCTGGATTTGAACTCAGATCTTCCATGATTCGAACCCAGGGCTCTTTCCACTGTATTTAACCCTACATAAGACAAGGATGGGTTGAATTAGATGATCTTGAAGGAGACTTGTAATTCTAAATTCTATGATTCTTTGAAACTGACCTAAAGGGAATGCTCAATTCCAGAAGTGGCACATATTTTTGAAATTGAAAAGCAAAGACGTTTCCTGGTACAGGTTCGAATTTGAACCAAAAACTCATTTCTCAGAGTGTCCAGGAAATATTGAGAGCCAGCTTGGCAGAGTGAGTAGAGCCTGGGGAATCTAGAAAGTCTGAGTTCCAATCTTCCCTCTGACACATATACATATTACCTCTATGATTACAGGCACTTAACAAACCTCACTATGCCCAAGGGAATTCTTTAAGTCTTTTATGTTACATATGAATTGTTGGTTCACAACAGGGGAAAAGGAATCTACATCCTGGAATTCATACTAGTAGAGGATCATAGATTTAGAGCTAGAAGGGACCCTAGAAGCCATCTGGTACTTTGTTGTTGTTTCAGACTGTTTCAATTGTGTCTGACTCTTCATGACCCTGTTTTGGGTTTTCTTGGCATAAATTGTTTCGTAATTTCCTTCTTCAGTTCATTTTACAGAAGAGGAAACTGAGGCAAACAGGGCTAACTACTGGGCCATACGACTAGTAAGTGTCTGAGTCTGGATTTGAACTCAGGAAGATGAGTCTTCCTGACTCCAAATCTAGGACTCTATCCACTGTAACAGTCAGCAGCTCATCTAGCCCTACCTCTCTCATTTTTACAAGTAAAGAAACTGAATTCTGGGACAGTTCTCTTTTCTCCTCCTTTGCTCTCCTCTCCCCACCTCACACACTCAAGGGAAAGGAATGCTGAAATAGAACTTAAAATATGATTTCTGACACTTTGAACTGATTATGCAAAAAATGAATAGGAAATGATTAAAACTATAAAACACTTGAATAGCTTTAATTGAAAGACTTAAACTTTAATGAAAAGTATAAACCAATAGATAAAAACGATTAATATAAACTTAATGTGTGATTTTTATGTTTATCAATCAGTAACGTTTCAAGATATTTAATCACTTTTTATGTTGTCTATCTTATTTACTTTGCTATATTCACCCTTTTAAGGTAGTACAGAGTAGCTAAATGACTGGCTTTGGAATCAGAAAGACCTGGGTTCAAATCTCACCCCTGAAACACCCTGGATAAATTACTTATCCTCTCAGTTTTCCAAGCAAGTCTTTCAAAATATAAATTACAGATGCCCCCTCTACCCAATCTGAATGGGGAAAGGAAGTTTCTTTACTGAAAGATCCCTAAAACTGAAAAAATCATACGTCCTAACAAAGTTTTCCTCTACACTATCCTGCATCCAAAATGCTGTTATGATTGTTGAATATATGTTTGTGTTTTCTTAATATCATATATTGCCAAGATAGCAATCAATTAGCATTTAGTACACACCTACTGTGTACCTGCTAAGATCTGCTGATCCAAAGAAATTCAAAAGCCAGTCCCTGATCTCAAGGAGCTCACAGTTTAATGGGCACAACAACAGGAAAACAACTCTGTCCAAACAAGATATATACAGGATAAAATGGAGATAATTAACAAAGGAAAGGTCCTAGTATCAAAAGAGATCAGGCAAAGCTTCTTGAGAAAGATGGGGTTTAGTTGGGACTTGAAGGGAGTCAGGGAAGCCAGAAGGCTGAGATGAGGAGGGTGAGAGTTCCTGGTCAGGAGGACAGCCAGTGAAAATGCCCAGAGAACGGAGCTAGAATGTCTAGTTTGAGGAAGAATAAGGAGTCCAGTGTCATTGGATCATAGAGTACACGGTGGGATGAAAGCTGTAAGAGGACCAGAAACTTTGGAAGGGACCAGGTTTGTTGTTGTTCAGTCACTTCTGACTCTTTGTGACCTTGTGGACCATAATATACCAATGCTGTCCATAAGGTTTTCTTGGCAAGAGAGTCTGGAGTGATTTTCCATTTCCTTTTCCAGGGGATTAATACAGAGATTAAGTGACTTGCCCAGGGTGATAGTGAGTATCTACGGCTGAATTTGGACACATGTCTTCCTGACTCCAGACTAGCACTATATATATATATATATATATATATATATATATATATATATATATATATACTGAGCCCTCTAGGCTAGGTTACAGAGGGCTTTAAAAGCTAA
>NC_058130.1:65633946-65689090 GCF_016433145.1 Gracilinanus agilis
TCTCTATCTCTATCTCTATCTCTATCTCTATCTCTGTCTCTGTCTCTGTCTCTGTCTCTGTCTCTGTCTCTGTCTCTGTCTATCTCTATCTCTATCTCTATCTCTATCTCTATCTCTTTCTATCTCATATCTATATCACTCTATATACTTATTTCTCTCTATATATTCTTATATCTATATCTATATCTATATCTATATCTATATCTATATCTATATCTATATCTATATCTATGTATTTCTGGGCATCACTGCTAATGACAAATTTCCAGAATGTATTTAAATCAAAGGCAAGATGGATCTCCCCAAGTCTCCTAAAATGCTGGTGACAGCCCTGCATGATCATGAAAGTCTGTCATTTCTAATGGTACTTCTCGGCTCTCTTCCCTCCATCCCCTTTCCTTTCCAGCACTGCTGAAGCTGGATGGCTGAGGAGGGAGATGCTGTTTACTGCCAGGATGGTAATTTTGGGTGCAGCTCTGTGGGCCATCAAAGTTGTTGTCACAGGCGTATAGGCATGCTCACTGACTGTAGCAAAGGGGAAATCTGACTATTCATGCAGTGTTCCCAGCAGGCAGTTTTTACAGACATCATAATGGCTACTTAAGGCTTGTCAAGCTGTAAAATTTAATTGACTTAACTGCTGAAATAGATTTAGCGTCATATGCCCACCAACCCATATGCCATTTATTCTACACACTTGCTATCACCCTTAAGATTTATGTGGATGGCCCAACGTCCTCCTGGAGACACACAGGATATTAGGGTAATTAAGGTGACAACTGAAATGAACCCTCGCTTAAAGAGCTTATGGTCATTGTAGACTTGCTAAGTAATAAACAGTAATGATGGCAGGTGAGACTGATTATGGGTTTAGGTGCATATTATTTAATCCAGCCATTATGTTCAAAGAAAACATGCTGAATGTTTGAGGAATCTAATGAAAAATCTGCTTATCCTTGGCCCTGGAGAAGAGTTGAAATAGTTAGGATCTCCCACTACTTTTTGTAGAGGTAGGGTGGAAGATTGGTCCCTTGTAAATATTACATAAATTTTTCTTTTTCTTTTTCTTTTTTTAAACTCTTACCTTCTGTCTTAGAACTGACACTAAGTATCAATCCAAGGCAAAAAAGCAGTAAGGGCTAGGCAATTGGGATTAAATGACTTGCCCAGGGTCACACAACTAGGAAGTGTCTGAGGCTGGATTTGAACTCAGGAAGTTGAACTTTCCTGATTCCAGGCTCAGTGCTCTATCTACTGTACCACCTAAGGGATAGGGGAGAGATATATTAAGAAATAAAGGTGATATAAAAACAGAAATTTTCAATAAGATTGAAAAAATTACCTGTAATAAGAGTTTTCATTTATATAATATCTTATTGTACTATTTATATAGTACTTTATTGTTTATTAAGCACTTTCCTCATAGTACTTCATGTTTTAGTAATGGCACATAAAAAACAGTAACCTTACTTCACCAATGGGAGAAACTGAGGCTCAGCAAGATCAGTTATATGGCACTAAACCTTGATCCCATGCCTTCTGAGGCCAAGTCTCATGTTCCTTCTGAAGTTTAATGCTATTTTAGTTATAGGATCTTAGGATTTAGAATTCAAAAGGACCAGAGATCACTCAACTCCCTCCTTTTTATAAATGAAGAAACGGAGACCCAGAGAGAAGTACCTTGTCCAGTGTTACTGGGGTAATAAGTAGCAGAGCTGGAATTCAACCTCTCCCTCCAAATGCTCTTACCCTAACACTATAGCTGAAGAGCTATGTAAGCAACTTGATTTCTGCTTTTAATCCAGCATTTATCTTCTCAATTAAATAAAAATGTCCCAGATGTTCATCTTGCTCATGTAATTCATTCAGTGCCTCCATTGTTTTCTCCAAGCCTTTTGTAGTCCACAAGCCTATGATTGGTATCTTCAAATATCTCCAGGGCATTAAATGGAGAAGCACGCAGCCTTATTCTGTTTTATTCCAGAGGAAAGTCCCAAGGTCAGTGAAGACAAATGTTGGCGCAGTATGAGGAACAACTTTCTAATGACTAGATTTATCTAAAGTGGTATGGGCTGTCCTTGTCCAGTACTACGTTCTTTTGTCATTAGAAGCACTAGATCAGAGGAGGGATGATTAGTTGGTCAAAGAGGGAACCCCCAAGTTCCATTACAGCTGTAGGATTTTATTATCACTGGATTCCAAGCAGACAGAGGCAGATCCTCTGGGTCTCTGAACCTGGTACTCTATCAGGATGCCACTTTTTACTCCTTTTCCCACTTTCTACCTTTTGCTGGGTGAAAAGTAATGAAATGAACATTACCATTGCTACTGGAGAGTATATGCCAACCTAGAGCCCTATGACTGCAACTACAGTCCTTTGAATTGCTTAGACCACTGATTCCCAAAGTGGGCGCCACTGCCCCCTGGTGGGTGCTGCAGCAATCCATGGAGGTGGTGATGGTCACAGGTGCATTTATCTTTCCTATTAATTGCTATTAAAATTTAAAAAATTAATTTCCAGGGGGCTAAGTAATATTTTTTTCTGGAAAGGGGGTGGTAGGCCAAAAAAGTTTGGGAACCACTGGCTTAGACTAAAGCTCCTGTCCCTGGCTACCAAGCCTCAATAGGTACTGTGTCCTTTACACTAGGATGTCAACTACTTAAGGTCAAAGGATCTGTCTCACTTTTAAAATTTGTATTCCCATTCCCTGGGAAAGTAACTGGTACATAGTAGATGCTTAATAACTGTTTTTTGGATTGACCGATTGCTTTATGATGTAGTGAGCCCTTTGCCACTGAAGGTATTCAAACAAAGGCTGGACAACCACTTGTCAAAGATACACCAGAGAAGATTTCTGCTTCTGGTAAAGATTGGACTAGAATCCTTTCAATCCTGAGAGTTCTGGATGTTTGTGACTTGTGTGTGTGTGACAAAACATATGGGATACATTGGAGAAAGGAAGAAATCTAAAAACAATACACATACAGATGTAGTCATATGCCAGGAGTTCGTTTTTTAAAAATATAACCTCTAGACCCTGGGCAAGTCACTTGACCCCCATTGCCTACCCTTACCAATCTTCCTCCTATAAGTCAATACACAGAAGTTAAGGGTTTAAAATTAAAAAATATATATATAACCTCTAGAAAGGTAACTCCTCCATGGAGGATTTTTGGGTGAAAATGGATAAGGATTAACTTGGATATGCAAGTATAGAGGAAGAACCCACAACAATAAGATCTTTACTAAGTATTCATGGATTAAGCATTTATTAAACACTTTCTATGTGTCATGCTAGGTGGCACAATGAATAGATTGCCAGGATTGAAGTCATGACAATTGTTTTTCCTGATTTCTAATCAGACAGTACATGTGTGTCTCTGGGCAATTCACTTCACCCTGTTTGCCTCAGTTTCCTCATTTGTCAAATGAACTAGAGAAGAAAATGGCAAACCACTCCAAAACATTTTGCCAAGAAAACTCCAAGTGGGGTCATGAAGAGTCGGACAACAACTGAAAAATGACTGAACAACAACATGTGCCAAGCATTTATTTGGCAAGTATTATTCATTTGTATGTACTATTGGTTGGGATGCAAAGTCAATACAAAAATAGACCCTGCTCTCAATGAGCTTATGTTCACCTTAAAGTAACCAAACAACTCTGCCATCTCAGAACCATCCTTGACTTTACCCCCTGCTTTATCTGCCATAGCCAAACAGTTGCCAAGTTTTATAGATCCTGCATCCAAAGCACGTTTTGTATCTATCCCTTTTCTCTACTTATTGCCACTCCTGTTCCCAATTCAGCCCCTCATTGCCTTTCACTTGGATAATTTTAATAGCCTTCTAATTGTTCTTTTTGTTTCCAGTTTCCCCCCTCTGGAATCCGTTCTCCACATAACTGTCAAATTGACAAATGGACATATATTTCACAATGTCTCCTGTATTCAAGAATCTTCATTGGTTCCCCATGGCCTTTGGAATAAAAGACAATTTTTTGGCCCGTCATTTAAGTTCTCCCACAATCTGGCTCTCAAATGCTTTTTTGGTCTTGTTTCATATTTATTACTCCCCCTTCATACACTCTCCATTCCAGTTCAATTGGCCAAGCAGCCATTCTTCATGCATAACATTCTATCTCCTGCCCCCAAGTAATCATACTGGTGGATCCAGAAAGTGGAAGCCACTCCTGGATCCTCACATTCAGCCTTTCGTTTCCCTTGAATTCCTTCAAAGCACAAGCCTGGCACCGCTTTTATGCTGAGACCTTTCCTCAGTTCTAGCTTTCTCCCTCTTAAAATCAATTTGCATTACTTTGTATAAGACAGTAAACACCCACATATCTGTTATAACTCTTAATAATAGCTAACATTTATATAATGCTTACTATGTGCCAGGCACTATACTAAGCATTTACAATTATTATCTCATTTGATCCTCACGACAACCTTGGGAGGTAGGTGCTATTATTATTATTCCCATTTTATAGTTGAGGAAACTGAGGCACACAGAGGTTAAGAGACTTACCCAGGGTCACACAGCTAGTAAGTATCTAGGGTTAGATTTCAACTTAAGCCCAATACACTACGTCTGTATCACCCACCTGCCTTAAGTAGAAAGTAAGCCCCTCGAGGGCAGGAACAATTTCATTGCTTTGGTCTTTGTGTCGCTAGTGCTTAGCTTACCATATTGGTGGAAGGTGATGATCCTCTCACCTGGCCCTAAAAGTATCTTTTGTGCTCATGTTCCAAACGCTGCATCCATTTGGTGACAGGTAAAGGGAAAATGCATGCTTGCACTCGAAACATATTTTGTTTAACACGAGTTCCGTATTTGAGAACCCAAATAAACCCTTGTGCCATAAGTAAAGAGAGGCAAGTGCATTTAAGTGAAAAGCCAAACAGCATCATCAAATGAATCAGCGTCTGAATCTGCCAGATTTCATCTTGATGTGATTAAAAAGCAGTCAGCTCATCATAAACTCATCCTGACTTTCAGCTGCTGTCACTGAATATTAAACATGGCAGTCAACGAGAGGCGGAGGGCCAGGATTTGCAACAACAAAGTGCAGAGAGTCGTTTCCATACTGCTCTCCAAGACATCCCTGCAACACTTTCCGATCCCAAGTGTCTAGGCTAGACATCTCCAGGATCATATGGACTCCTTGGGCCTTCTGTCTCTTCTTTCTTTCCTGCTGACTACGTTTTTTGGACCATTTGACTCCAGGGAGGTAGTGATGGTATAGGGGAAAGTGACTTGGATTGTGAGAGAGGAAGATTGCCACTAGCTCACTGTGTCTCCTGAGGATGAACCATTTACCTTTTCTGGAGCCCAGTCACTTAATCTATAAAATAAGGAGGTCAAATGGATGATCTCTTGGGTCTCTTCCAACTCTAACATTCTCTAATCTATGCCACTTCCAGGAGAGGGTAGGGAGGGGATACAAAGAAGAGATAATGCTGCCAACTGGAGAGAGAATAAGTCTTGCAAAACATTAGGTGTGGCAGGCTTTCAAAGGTACCAGAGACAATGAAGTCTGTGATTTATTTGTGGGCTTCATTTTTCGACACTTTCCCTCTCCTGCATAAACACAAATCATCCAGAAAGTTGATTACAAGGAACAAGACAAGGAAAAATGAGAAAAGGTGATTGTTCTTGCTATGGTTGTCTCTGGCAAGAGTTCATGCTGAATGAGAGCTAGAAGGGAATGGAACACAGAGAAAGCCTGTGGTTTGTTTGGGGCTACATTGCTAGTTTTATTATCCAGGTCTAAAGTCAAGTTCTCCCTAACTGTCAGCCTAATGTTCTTGCTGCTACACCTACACAATTATTTTTGATGTGGAACTATAATTTCAAATAGAAGTTAGATGGCACAAGTAGACAGACTGCTGGCCCTAGAGTCAAGAAGACCTGAGTTCAGATTCAATCTCAGACACTAGCTATGTGATCCTGGGCAAGTCACTTAACCCTCTTTGCATCATTTTTCTCATCCATAAAAAGAAGAGGAAAAGGACATGGCAAACCAGTTCAGTATCTCTGCCAAGAAAACTTCAAATGGGGTCACGAAGAATCACACATGACTGAAATGACACAACAAAACCCAAACTGTTCTCACACAGTCCTCTTCGATACTCTTCATTGTGGTCCAGCATGGCAAGCTGCTGTCACGGTTATAGGTTCAGTCCCTTGGCTTGGCCAGCTCCGTTCTATGATACAAACTAGGCTCTTAATTCTGGCCAAAGCATACAAGATGGTCCCCAAGTAGGGGCAGGACTGGAAAGGGGAATGGGGACACTGGCTGAGAGAATGAGTTTGAAGAGTTCATCTCAGCTGCTAGAATAGCAACTCAGGCTCAAGGAAGTGGCAAAGAATTGGAAACTATGGGAGGATCCCCACCAATTGAAGAGTGGTTGAATGACAAAATATAATAGTGCTTTAAGAAATAATGAAGGGCTGGTCTCAGACACTGCCTTGTTGTGTGACCCTGAGAAAGTCACTTAACCCCCATTGCCTAGCCCTCCCCACTCTTCTGCCTTGGAATCAATACTTAGTATTGATCCTAAGACAGAAAATAAAGGTTTTAAGCGAAAAAGGAACTAATGAAGGGGATGTTTTCAGAGACACCTGCCTCTGATTTACTCTGGAGCCTAAAACCTTAAGGAAAAGAACAAGCCTGACATCATCACTACATCCCAAAGAATCCTATGATTCCCCCAAAAGGCCTCTTGTCCATTCAACCCCAACTAAAATAGGCAGAACATAGACCTCCTTTCTGCAAACATAATCTTCAGAAATAACATTCCTTAACTTCTCTAGTAGAACGTTGAATTTTTAGAATAGAACAAAGAATATAGAATAGAACTATTATCTCAGTGCAAGTCATATCATTCCCATTTTACAAATGAGCAAACTGAGGCCCAAGGAAGCAAAATGATCAGTCAAGGCTGCATGGCTTCTGACGGGGAGAAGACTAGAAAGATCCCTAGCTCCTTCTGCTCCATTGCTGTTGTTTCTTGCATTTCGACTTTATGAACAGCAAGAACAAACTGCTTTCCAAAGTCACTAAGTCTTATTTAATTTCCTCTGGGAGGGCTTTAAAGATGCATCCGGGGACCCTCGGCTGGCAAGGGGAGCTGGCTGCTTGGAGACGTGCTCTGCCATTGGTCAGGCCTTCCATTTAGGGCACTGCAGAGAGACACACAACTTCCCAGATGGTACCACTGCGTTTCATGAATTCACAAGCAGCCTGGGAGGCCACTGCCCGGAGAGCCTGCAGCAGCACCCCAGAACCGAGGTGACTCCAGCCTAGCTGAGTTTAGCTCTCCGGGAGGGGGACTGGCAGGGCTGATGCCGGGGGAGGGTGGGCAGGATGAGGCTCGGATGCCTTGGATGAAGGCATGTGGCTAGGTTGGCTCCCGTTCATAGAGTCCATCTTGCTTGTTCGGATGGTACGAGGATATTTCCAAGCCTAGTATTTTGACAAATCAGCCATGTATTGGCTGTACTGGTGTCTGTACAGATAAGTCAGGCATTTATTTTGTGCTGTTCCCAATATGCTAGAAATTTAACTTCCTCGTTGCTTAGGCAGGCTCTCCTGTCAAATTTATGGCAAACAATCTCCCATCTCAACCAGCCCCAGAAGTGAGTGGGATGTTTACCTTTGTGTATTCTGGATCATATTATGTGGCTATAAAAATATATTTGTTATTCTTCTGGCCATAAAACTCGATGGGTATTTCTCTCCCCTTCCCTACCTTCCCTCCACCCTGATTCTAGGCCATTCTCAATAGCTATGAAATGCACCATTTTGGAGCTGATTTTATGTGCTGAGGGAGGGGAGGGGAGGACAGCTGAGTGAGGCATGCTCAGACCTTCAAGACCTTTTCCCTTGGAAGTTTAGTAATACTTAATACAATACTTAGGATCGGTTCTAAGACAGAATGTAAGGTTTTTAAAATATTAATAATAAAAAAATAGTTTGGCACATTTGACTGATTGACTAAGTATTGGTTCCAAGGCAGAAGAGCAATAAAGACTTGGCAGTTGGGGCCAAGTGACTTTCCCAGGGTCACTCTGAGGCCAAATTTGAACCTAGGACCTCCTATCTCTAAGCTTGATTCTCCATTCACTGAAACTCCTAGCTGCACCGATTTATGGTCATTTAAAGGAGATTGGGGTGGTCCTTCACATAGGAAAAAAAAACAAGTGGGTGAAGGCTATATTCTCATTGGATTGTGACATGTATTTATAAAGAACTTACTATGCACCAGGTACCGTGCTACAAAGAAGGGGGGGGGGAACCCTATCAAAAAAAATCTCTTAAAAGAAACATAGTTCCTGCCCTCAAGGAGTTTACATTCTAATGGGGGATACCATACATAAAGAGCTCTATACACAAAATATATAAAGATAATCTGAAAGGGAAAGTTGGGAAGAAGGACAAAGGCATTTTACATTTGAGCTAAATCTAGAAGAAGCCAAGAAAACTAAGGCAGAGAGCTGACAGCAGAACACGGAAGGGACAGCCAGTGAAATGCAACAGAAGGAAAAGCAGTGAGAAATGCATTGCCTTATTGAAGGAATGGCAAGGAACGTCATTACTATAATCCAGAAGGAATGGAAGGGAGTACGATGTGCCAAAGCTTCAGGAAGTCAGGAAGGGGTTGAGTTATGAAGAACTTTCAGTGACAAAGAAAGGAACTTATAATTTGATCCTGGGGGTCATAGGGAGCCAGTACAGCTTCTTGAGCAGAGGGGTGATATGGTCTGATCTATTCTTCAGGAAAATCATCTTGGTAGCTGAGTAGAGGATGTACTGTAGAAGGGACAAGACCCAAGGAAGAGAGACCAACCAAAGGCAGTTATAACGGATGTCTAATATAACCTCCTCATTTTGCAGAAGAGTAAACTGAGGCCCAGAATGCTAAAGTGATTTAGCCCAGGTCACTCAATACCAGAGCTGGGATTAGATTCCAGGTTTTCTGACTGAATTCTGCTTTCCTTCCATTGCACTAGGACCCCAGCCACTGTTTGTCCTAATTCTAGCAGTCAGGCATTGTAAAGGGACACGTTACTAGCCTCAGATACTCTCTTCTTGGTGCTTGTATGTATGACAGGCACTAGGTGTCACAGTGTCATAGAATATGAGACCTGAGTTCTAATTCTTCCTCATACAGTTAATAGCTGTGTGACCCTGGGCAGGTCATTTAATCTCACTTGGCCTCAGTTTCCTCATCTGTAAGATCAGATAAAAGCACCTACCTCCCATTGGTGGGAGGATCAAATGAGATTATATTTGTAAAGCACTTTACAAACCTTACAGCACTATGTCAATGCAAGTTATTCTATAAACACTGGCTATTTTCATTCCTGGCAATCTTTACTATTGACAGTAAACTCGTACTTTGTTTTCTTCTTTTTTAATCCAGTAAACCCCCCCCCATTATATGTAAAAATAATTGTTAGCATTCATTTTCTAACATTTTTGAGTTTCAAATTCTCTCCCTCCTTTCCTTCTCCCCTCCAGAAAATAGTAAGCAATTTGATTTAGGTTATACATGTGCTATCATACAAAAGATAACTTCCATTCTCATAATGTTGTGGAAGAAGACCTATATTTAAAAAAACCATGAAGAAAATAAAGTGGAAAATGTGTACCCTGTGTTAAGAAGCAGATGAGTAGAGAGGGGAAAATACTAGTTCTATAGTCAGAAGACCTAGGCTCAATTGCTCTTTGATTCTTAACTATCTCTGTGATTTTGGTCAAATTGTTTCCCCTCTGTGGACCTCAGTTTCCTCATCTGTAAAACGAAGAGTCTGAACTGGCTTTAAATGGCTTGCGAGATTAGTTTTATTTCAATGGTCCATCTTATCTCCAAATAAATATCTTTTCCTGGAGTCTCCTCCAAAGGTAAGTGAGAAGACTGGTCATTAGGCTGTGGAATGTGGTGTCAGAATAAATGAGCATCACGAAAGGCTGCAGCCCTCTATGACAGGCAGCAAGGCCTGGGAGACCCACAAGCACCCCATGCCCATGTTTACTATGCTCTTTAGCAAGCATGTTTGCACAGTAGGGATTAAGTGTCTCCCAATGAGATTAGGGAGATTTGGGCTATAGTCACACTGGGGGATAATTCTCCCGATGGGCATCATGCCCCACTTCCAGAGACCCAGAAAGTTGCTTTCTCTCTTTCTATCAAATGGAGAGGATTGGCATCACCCCATACTCTTCCTCTGTTAGAGGTTAAAGAAGGGATGTTAGAGGTTAAAGTGAAAAGAAAACCCAGGTTTGTAAGGAATGCAGTGAGGAAAGGAGTCCTGGACAAATCATAAAAGGTCTAAGCTTGAATGAAATCAAAGGGGGTCTAAATAGCAGCTGGCTTCAAGAAAAAGTAAAAATGGAAAAAAGAAAAGTCTAGCAGTATTTGGGGCATCATTCGGAGGCTTTGCCCATCAGCTAGTTGGTCCCCAGCATCAGCAGGATGGGGCAGATATCAGGGCAGGCTGGCAGCTGCTTTGGAAGCTATCCGCTAGGCAGGATTATCCTACCGTTTTACTGGTGCCTAAGGAAGTTTCCATCAGATAAACACCGCTGTCTAGTTACAGCATTCCTCTGCTGCAGATTTCGTTCTTCTGCCAAATCAATACAGAATGATGTCTCCATTCATTTCTTCTTAATTTTCCCACCAGTTTCTCCCACTAACAAGCACAGGAAGAGTCATAACAGATGAGCAGGTGGAGGAGAACACCCAAACTCTTCCATTTTCCTCTTGGTCACATGGAGATGAAATACCATTCCCCGAGACCCTCAAAGGCAATTAAGTGAGGTTTTTAATATAATACATCCTAGAATTTTACAGTACAGGATGGCATCCCTGTTAACCACTTAATAAAAATCAAAGGCAATCCACCATCACCCCTCGTATAATCTTACTTAATTCACCGTTGCTATGTATAGGAGGCAGCCGATAATTTAGTTATGGAAGGAGAGTGTAATTACCAACAGAGGTAAGCATTTAAGTCGAAAACACAGTTTTATAGGGAAGCTTTTATTGGCTTCGTTGCTCCGGTTCTTTATAAGGCATTGCTTTGGCACTGTATGAACTGAATGGAGATAAATAAATTATTTAGCCTGCTGACAAGTTACTTTCAGCTCGAGGACCAGAGGACTGTGTTTTTCACCCCCACTTGCTTTGCAGCTTCAGTGACCTTCAGGCTTCCTAGGGACAAGTCCAAAGAGCTGGTCTTCAGGGAACTTCCTCTGTCCTTCTCCCAAAGCACACACATACACAGGAAAAGAAAAAAGCATTGGCAAGTAATCCCACTCACAGAGAGCCCTGGGCATCATCTCCAAACACCACCTGGGAAACCATAACATTGTAAGGGTCAGGGGCTGCTTGGATATTCTCTAGCCTTCTCTTTCGGGGTGATTTTGGGCTGCAGACATTTCCCCACATTTCCTGTACATGCAGGTGAGATGGAGTGGGGTGGAACTCCCCTAGAAAGGGCTGGATAGGCACCTGGCCGGTAGTCGGGATATTCTTATATATCTTCAGGGAGAGCTCTATAGATATTAAGGTTTTCCTGTTGTTCTTGCTGGTGGAGGGCATGCTTAGTCCTGGAATTCCATATGACCTTCTATAAAAGATTCATGGTCATTAAAAAAAAAACTCTCACCTTCTTGTCTTTGAATTGATACCAAGTATTGGTTCCAAGGCAGAAGAGTGGTAAGGGCAAGGCAATTAAGGTTAAGTGACTTGCCCAGGGTCACACAGCTAAGAAATATCTGAGGTCAGATTTGAACCCAGGATCTCCTGTCTCTAGGCTTGGTTGCCTAATCACTAAGCCATCTAACTGCCACTCATTAATGATCATTTAAAGGAGACTGGGTGGCAATTCAAATAGGAAAAAAAAACCAAGTGGGTGAAGATTGTCTATTCCTTGGATTATGACATGCAGTGGGATGGATAGTATGTTGAATCAATTCCTCAGTATTTATACATTGTACAAATACTTTGGAGCAATGGTAACTGGGCCTGGAGTTAGATATAAGGAGTATCAGGCTGGACCAGTTTTGGGACACTATGGAATTAACAATGATCTGAAGCAGCTCCCAATTTACAGGTGTCCAATATTTTAACACCAAGAAGTTTCTGGTGATATCATATGGCATGCCAAGATCTAATTCAATTCAATAAGAAATTTTAGAAATTATTCATTGATATTTTTAGCTTTGAAATTACTGTCATACTTGAATATAGACCTCTTCCTTCCATACTTAAGGAGAAAATACATGTAAGAAATGATTATTAAGAAAGAGGAAAAAAAGCAGTTCACTTAACACACCAACAGATCAACTGAATCCAACTGAGTAGGAAATGTCTCATTTGTACAAGCCTCTCCTTTGCAGTGATTTTAAGCTGCAGACATTTCCCCACATTTTCTGTATGTATAGATGAGATGGGATGGGGTAGAATGTACCTAGAAGGCAATGGAGGTAGGCACATATTCAGTAGCCTGTGGCATGCCTGGCCATTCATGTACATCTCT
Organism: Gracilinanus agilis; assembly: GCF_016433145.1. Lineage (NCBI taxonomy): Eukaryota > Metazoa > Chordata > Mammalia > Didelphimorphia > Didelphidae > Gracilinanus > Gracilinanus agilis. The sequence goes on from NC_058130.1 coordinate 65,646,499, forward strand.
AGCCTTGTATTTGTACAAAGGGCAATACCACAAGAGAGGGATTCCTATAGGTGTTAAGTTTTTCCTGATGATCCTGCTGATGGAAGGCACTGAAGGCTGCACTGAGTCCTGGCACACCACAAGACCTCTTATAAGAGATTTATGATCATTTATAGGAGACTGGGGTGGGGGGCAGCTGGGTGGTTCAGTGCATTGAGAGTCAGGTCCAGAGACAGGAGGTCCTGGGTTCAAATCTGGCCTCAGACACTTCCTAGTTATATGACCTTGGGCAAGTCACTTAACCCGCATTGCCTAGCCCTTACCACTCTTCTGCCTTAGAACCAATACCCTGTATTGATTCCAAGATGGAAGGTAAGGGCTCAAAAATAAATGAATAAACAAAAAAACAAATAAATAAAAATAAATCAGACTGGGATGGTAATCCTGCAAAAAATGGAGGAAGGTAGATTTGCTCATTTCTTCTTCAGGGACAAGTTGAGTCGCAATTCAACAAGTTTTTTAAGTGTTTCCTATGGATGGACACTGTGTCAGGTGCTGAGAATTCAAAAATAAAAATTAATTAGTCCCTTCCCTCAAGGAGTTTTCATTCTACTGGAGGTAGTAGGGAAAGGGAAAGGAGGAGAGAGAAATCACATAAAAGTAAAAATCTACAAAGGACCAGAATTACAAGCAATCCAAAGGGCAGTGGAAAGGCACATGACAAGAGCAAGTACGTTGTAGTAGATTGTCTAGGATGATATGAACATGAAATATTATTTAAAAAAAACATCAATGAGTGTGAGTATTTCCAGATAAATACATCTGGAAAAGATGGCAGAGGTGCCAGATAACAGACAGATGACCCATGAAACATGAAGAGGATCAAGGGGAAAGACTCCAATGTGTTGGATGGATCCTCCATAGTGAACTTATGGAAACACATGGACCAAAGGTATACAGGATGAGAAGCAAATGATCCAACTTGGGTCATTAAGAGTTGGCCATAACTGAAAAACAACTGATCAAAACAACAATGGTATGACAATTGCCAAAAGGGGGAAAAATCTAATGGATACTTAGCAGCATTAAAAAAAAGTCTAGTTCATGGCACTGTGTGTTAAGAGGTACATAGATGAGCTAATGCTTATCCTTAGCAATGTAACTAGGGAGGGTAAGAGGACTTAAAACCAGGCTCTATGAAAATTGATTAAAGAAAATGGAGATTTTCAGGCAGGAGAAATAAAGACTTAGGAGGGGCAGGAAAATTTCAAGTATGTGATGGGCTGGCATATAGAACAGGGATTAAAATTATTCTCTATGTGACTTCAGAAGGATGAATGGCTGAAGGTCCAATGAAGAGAAATTATAAGGAAGCAAATTTTGATCTAGGAATTTTTCTAGTTATGGAGCTAAAAGAAAATGAAATGAGCAAGATGATCTCTAGCATTTCTTTGACCTGCCAATCTAATAGTAACCTTGTCAAGAAAGGAAATGAAGTTATCTAGCAAGACTTGTTCTTGACAGAGCCATGCTTGCTCCAAGTAACTGCCTGGCACATAGTAGGCACTCAGTTGCTTGCTGAGATGAATTGCTTGAATATATTGAATTTATCAATACTGATGAGCCATTCCTTTCCTAACTTCCTAACTTCTGTTCATTTCCCTTTGTGATGAACTGCATGTCTTTGGCCACAGCTGGAGAATAAATTTTCCTCTTCTGAATTTAACTGGACTGATGGAAGTAGATGCTGTGACCTTGCTCTCATTAGCTTTACATTCTAATGAAGGAAGCCACCCCGCTGTAGACACATCTTTATAACCTGAGCTATGGGTTGAAGTGCTCAGTTCTAAACTGAATACTACATGAAGATGAGAGATGGGTTGGCAAATCTGGAAAAGGAATTGAACATGTTCTTTCTGCCTGCACCAAAGGCCCATCAATTCCTTCCAAAGTTAGTTTGCAGTAGCACCAATTAATCAATAGCAGGATAGATCAGAAGAAGAGACAGAGAGGCCATTCATGTGGAGCCTCTAGCAAGTCACTAATACATCTAATATCTCATATTTTAAGTGAGGGGGTTGCTAATAAGATCTCTCCAAATTCTAAATCAATATTCTAGGATGAGGAACACCACCAGTTTAGGCACACTCTAGGCATCCTAATTTGACCAAGCTGTGTCTGAACTCCAAGGAGAAAAGTCTCTGACTTTTCTGAAAAGTTTCTGGGGTTTGGTGTACCTCACCACTGCCTCCATCCTTCCTCTTTCCTTGTATTAATTTTCCCTTGGCTAGATGTGCTAAGTATGGCTGTAATGTAACTTGGGGGCATGGTTGAAATTTACTGCTTGCTCCATTTTTAATAAAGACCATTCTGAGTCATGAAAATTAATTTCCCTGAGGACCAAAATTACACGTCAAATAATACACACACTGAGCAAATAATTAAGATAAAATCTAGTTAAAAGACTTTCCATGGGTTGATTTTCTGATAGCAGAGCCTGACAGAACTGCCTTCAAAGGTTATTATGATGCTGTAATGAACATAAATGTTCAATCAGTGAGAAAGAATCAGTTTTTAATATTTGTTCTCCATCATATTTTATTTAAAGCCTACAAATGATATCCATTTGAATGCCTTCCTGTTTTATCTCCTAATAAAATGACACTCCTGCTGTTTACATTTGGCTATTGCAATTGCTTACATTTCACCTGTTTTTATTTTACTGGTGTGATTCCTGAAAAAGATATTAGTGTCAAGTCCCATGCATGACAGGAACTATCTTCCACCTGAGGGAAGGGCTATTTAATCCTTGCAGCTTCAAAAAGAGGCTGAATCAAACTCTGCTTTGATGAAGTTTGCCACATGCCCCATTCTGCTCTGACCCTGACACCTTGAGAGCTGGATATTGGCTTGAACATTTGATCTTGGCTCTGGCTCCACCCAATCCTCCTCACTTTGTCCTTCTGAGTCACCTGTTGATTCTTAGCTTGATCTTAACCCAATAGAAGTGAGTGTTCCTGACCAACCAGACCTCCTCCCTCCTCCCATTCTGTCCAGGGATCTACCCTTTCAGCATCTTCTTCAACTTCTTACCTGGTTACTTCCTTCTGGAAGTAGTTCTTTGGTTGCCTTCTTTCTGAGATGCAATATTAATGGTTCTCTTTTCACCTCCTTCCCTGAACTCCATTGCATTTACTTCCTAGGTATTTTATATTTGCTTTCCATGTCCATATTGTTTCTCCCCCCAAAATGTAAATTCCTGAAAAGGTGGGATTATTTTTTTTCAATCTTCACTGCTCATTATGCAGTAAAGTATCTGGCAAATATCTCACTCTGAATAAAGACTTTGTCAATTGGATTGATTGTAACAAAATAGTCTGGATTCAGAAGAAAGGGAATCTCTGTTCAAATTTTGGCCCTGGTACTCTCTTTGTGAACTCAGGGAAAGCGATTTAATCTCTAGAAGCCTAGACTGCCTTATATGTAAAATGGCTTAACCAGGACTAATCGATCTCTAACATCTCTTCCAGTTCTAAATTATATATACCTGAGCCTCTTTCTGACTTTTGATATTCAGTCTCTGGACAACTGCTTTACCTTTCTCTCTAGCTCCCTCCCGACCTCTAGTACTCAAAAGTACCACGTCTGGCTTTATTGTAAGTCACCAGCAGCAGTTGCTTAGAATTGACATTGAGAAGGTCACATTTAAATGGGAAAGGGCATGAATCACTGGTATTTCCAGCTTTAATAGCCCAGTGCCATGTTCTACTCATTAGCCCCCCTTCTTAGCCCCACTTCTAGTGCTGCTATAGCCACAAAATAACAACCCATTAAATATGGCCATCTCTGCACCCAAGCACCCAATTCAAAATGCTTTCAGCACAAAACATGTAATCAGAAGTAGCACACCTGCAAGGTAATGGAGGCTTTAATGAAGAGGCATGTAAGCCTTTAACACTTTTCTGATATTGGAAGCCAAGTGTAAAATTTATTTCAATTTTTAAATGAATTGAACTGTCTTTAGAGAATTTTAAATGTAGGTTCTCGAAATCTCAAGTCCAAAGGGATTGGCTGAGGGATAGTGAACAAAGGCTGGAGAAATAACTCAGGGCCACCAACCCAACTGAGCCCAGTCAGGCTGGCTAACCTGGGGTTCTTCTGTCAAACTTCAAGAGATGAAAGGTGAAATTACCGGAAAAGCTTCCAGTAATTAATGAAAGTTCTCATGGTCCCCCTTCATAGAAAATAGAAGAAAACCTCAACTTCTGGTTAAACAGCATGTGGGGATGGAAAAAACACCAGACCAGAAATCAAGAGACTTCATTTTGAGTTCTAATGTTGTCATTAGTTGTGGCAAGTCATTTCAATTCTCAACACCTTTCCTCTCCTATAATATAAAGGGGTTGGCTCACTTCATTTCCAAGGTCCTTTCCAGCTCTAAAACGATTCTATTAAATGGACTGCTATTTTGTGGCAATAGCTACACGGGAGGGGGCTGATGGATGGAGCATGGGGCTTGACAACTGGAGCTAGTAATGCTGGCAATTTACCCTTTTCCCACTTAAATGTAACCTCAATATTATTTCCAAACAAATACTGCTGGTGACTTGCAGCAAAGCTGTACAAGGGGCCCTAAGTACTAGAGGACGAGAGAGGTAAGGGTATGTTGGAGAGACAGTATGTGTACAGTGGAAAGAATATTGATTTTTTGGAGTCAGACATCTTGAGTTCAAATTCCATTTCTGATAATTAGTACCTGTGTGAACTTGGACAAGTCACTCGATTTCTCATGGTCTCAGTGCCTCCTCATTTGTAAAATAAGAATGCTGGTCTAGAGCACCTTTGAGGTCCCTTTCCAATTTAAATCTATGATATTATAATTCTGGTATAGTTCAATGATTGTATTAAACAATTATTAAGTTTCTATGTATACAGGTATTAGGAATAAAATAATGAACTCAATCCCCTTGAGGAACTTAGAAATGAATGACAGAGATCAAACATGCACTGCTTATGAAATACTATACTATAATCATGTTAAAATAATCAAGGAAAGATAGGGACTGGATCTGTGATTTTATCACACGGGGAACTCCCTGACTGAGGAAATCCCCATAACAGTGTAGGTAGATACCTTCTCTATAAATTAAAGATTTAAATCATTGCCTACAGCACTGAAGACAAGTGACTTTTCCAGGGTTATAAAACTAGTCTGTGCCAAAGGAGACTTGAACCAGGATCTTTCTGGTCCCAGGGCTGGCTCTGTCTCTCCTCTCCTCCCTGACTCTCGTTAAGGAGAGGTCCCAACAAAAGACAGCAAAAATTTAAGGAATAAGGACTCCCTTATAAAATCACAGAATTTCAGAGGTGAAAATAGACTTCAATATCCACTTAACACCTATATTTAAGTAAAAATTCTCTCTATAACATGCCCTATAAGTGGTCAGTCAGAATTTTAATTCTCCAGTGATAAAGAACTTGCTACTGCTGAGGCTGTCCATTATGCTTTCATGCAGTTTTAATTAAGAAGTTATTCCTTAGGGTAAGCTTTACAGATTTTTTTCTTGCCTCTGAAAATTATATCTGTTGCTCCTAACTCCATTCTCTCCACCTGAGCAGTAAAAACCTGCTTTCCTTTTTATGAGACAGCCCTTCAAAAAACTTGGAGATAGCTATCACTTCCCCAGGTAAGTCTCTTCTTTTCTAGGCTGACTGTAGTTCATATAGCTGATCTTTTGGGGGTATTTCCTCATTGATCTGGTTATCCTAACTGGGACAGGCTCTAGCTTATCAATCAATGTCTTTCCTAAAATATGGTACCAAGTAATCCAGATGTAATTTAGCCAAAGGGCCACAATCTCATTAATTTCCTGTGTTTTGCTAAGATTGTAGTGATGCTTTTGGCTGCCATGTCATAGCACTGTCAGTCAGATCATAGACATTTATAAAGCACCTGTGAGGCACTGTGCTGGGAATACCAAGCCTTATTCAGAGCTTATAATGTGCTAAAGTGCCCAGGTTGCTCCATGAACAACATGTTGTCTAGTCAAAACTTCCCCAACTCAGGATATATGCAAATGTTTTTTTGGAATTGAGAGAAAGAATTTACATTTATTCTTTTAAATTTCATCAAATAAACAACAAGTATGGAGAATTTAAAGAAACAAGAAGATATGCATAAACTGATACAGAGTAAAATAATCAGACCCAAAAGAAAATAAAAATACACACAATAACTACAACAATGTGAATGAAAAATTGCTAAAAGGAAGCCAAACCAACTGAAAGACCAATGCATGTCTTGGAGAGTAGTTAATGAAACCTAACTCTATGTTCAAGTCAAAGAGGCAGGGAACAACTAGGACAAAACGTCATATCAGTTTTTTTATTTTTGCTTAATTGCTTTTGTTCATGAAAAAAGAGAGGGTTCAATCTGGAAGGTAGTAAGGTTTTATTTTCCTCTCAGAAAAATATTGTACTATAAGGAAAAAAGCATCAATAAAAGGTATTAAATTTTAAAATTTCATTTTATTAGGTTGCATCTATTATAATCAGTCTTTCAAAATCTTTTGGGATTTTTCAACAGCTAATCTTTTTCATCTAATGTTCTACTTTATAACCCTTTCTAGTTCTGTGTTATGTGAAAATGAATCAAGTTTGCCATGAATGACTTCATCAGAGTTATCAATAAAAATGTTGACAAAGAAGAGACTAGGCCAGAATCCTAGGGTATTTCACTAGAGACATTGTTTTACAGGTTGACATTGATTTATCATTAATCACCATTCTTTAGGTCTGGTCTTTAACTAGTTCTCAATACACTTGTTAGAGGATCACTTAGCTCAGATAGCTACGGTTTGTCCATAAGGATATCAGGAGAAACTCTGCCAATTTTCAAACTATAATCTAGGCATTCTATCATCTATCAGTCTAGTGACCCTGTCAAAAAGGAAATGGACTTAAGCTGGTATGACTATTTTGATGAAATCATTCTGGCTTGTAGCGATCATTGCCTCCCTTTCTAAGCACTTACAGCCATCCCTTTAATAATACATTCTAGAATTTTATCAGAAATGATATTGTTAGTTTAGATGAAGAATCTGCCTCATTCCCCTTCTGGACAATCTAGTTGCCTTGGTTCTCTTCTGAAGCTCTTCCTGTTTCTCTCCTAAAGCTCCTATCACTTCCAGATGACGTGATTAGGAATAGTTTATTAGAGGAAATAATAAAACAGTAAATTGGTGTTGTAGGGAGTGGAATTGTGGGGTGGAGAGCACGCTTTCCTTTACTGGAGTGTGAGCTCCTGAAAGGAAAATGTATATGAGACATGGGCTTTCTTTTCTCTTTTCTTTTTTCAGAGAGCAAAAACTGGAGAAAAAAGGAATAAAGAGAAAAAGGCAGAGTCAGAGAGATGGGAGGAAAATGATAGCCAGGACCTGACCCTCACTTGGAATGAAATAAGACCTAGGTTCAAAGTGAACCTCAGGCACTTGCAGTGTGAGATCCTAGGCAAGTCATTCGACTTCTTTCCCTCAGTTTTCTCATCTACAAAATGGGAATAATAATAGCACCAACCTCTTAGGGTAGTTGTGAGGATCAAATGAGCTAATAATTGTAAAACTTTTAGCATAGCATCTGGCACACAGTAATTGCCATAAAAAATGTTAGTATTATTATGATAACAAAATGCACAAGAGTGGTACTTTTCTCTCACGTTAATACCCCAAACTAGAATTCATGTGGGTGTTACTCTGTCTTCCTAACACCAAGATAGTTTAAAAAATCTTTTGTTTGTTGAATTTTTTTTGTTCTTATATCATCTTTATATCCAAAGAAGTCTTTTACTACTCCCAACCTAGAGCGCCACTCCTTGTAAAAAAGAAAATAGAAAAGAAGGAGAAAACAAAAGTTTTGCAAAACTAACTAAAACACTGAGTCTGGTAGTAGCTGTAATGTTCCACACTTACAGTCTCTGATCACTGCAAAAGAAAGAGGACAAACTCTTCTTGGGGAGGATAAACTTGATGATTATAGTCCCGTATCATTCAGTTTTATTTTGCTTTTGTTTCAATTTTCATTGTACAATGAAGTCCTTCTACACATTGTTTTCCTGGTTCTATTTCTCTCATTTTGCATCAGTTCATATGTTTTCTCCTGTTTTTCTAAGCTCTTCAAGTTTGTAATTTCTTATGGTACTTTAATTCTATTGCATTAAATCAATGGACATCTGTTTTTTTTTTTTAGTTATTTTCTACTTCAAAAAATGTAGCTCTATCAATATTCTAGTATATGTGGGAATCTTCCTTTCAATCTTTGCCTTTCTCGTGATATGCACTTAGTAGTGCTATCTCTTGGTCAAAGGGTATGAATATCACAATCACTTTTTTAGCATTATTCTAAATTGCTTTCCACAATGGTTGAACCAACTCATAGCTATACCAAGAGATAGCACCAGCATTCTAATGGAATCTATTGAGCTAAATGTGTCTTTTAATTGAACTTATAACCACTCTGAAATTCATACCCATAAAGTGTTTACATTAGTCATGCAAACAGTGTCCTAGGCCTACATGTGCTTTACTAGAAATTAAGAACATGAATTTATTCTTGAATATCTCATATTGTTTATGGAGGCAATGGTCATTTCTGAGTTATAATTAGGATTTTTTTTAAATTATAGATTATAGATTAGATGAAGAGTATAAGGATGATATTAGAAAATAAGTATTTTTTTTATTAGTTTAAAGATAAGTAGAGAAGCTGGTTTGAGGAAGAAATGGAGTTAGAATCCCTTAGAATTAGAAATCCTTTTCTCCTTATATATATTTAAATAAATGGTTTATTTTTACTAAACAAGAGTTTCTTTAGCATTCCTTGCACCTTGCATTGCTCGCCATTATTTTATTTTTACAAGAGGCAAGATGGTATCATAGAATGCTTGACTAGGAATAAGGAAAATGAGGTAAAATTCTCTTTTACTTCTTCTTGCTGACTATTAATCTAGGCAAGACACATTTTCAAATTCTTTAGGATTCATTTACTAAGGGGGAAATGGATTGCATTCTACTGGGATCTTGATTAGATGACCATAACTTGCTTTCTTAAAGCATTTCTAGGAAGAAAAGGCCCAGCTTTGGGGAGGAATGATAATTTTTCACTATTAGGATAAGAGAGAAAGCATTACAGCAGGACTATAAGGGAAGAAAAAGATCACATATGCCCATTTTGTTCATCAATGTCTCCGCTTACACGAGGGGTCTGTAGAGGTACCCCTTTTAAATGTGAATGGCATCCTAACCAGTGTTGATATTGATAATATTGGCTTTTACCACTTTGTGGATTCACAGTAGCCCATTGAAGAGTGAGAGAATGGTCAGAGCAGGTCAGACTCTTGAGACAGCAGGTATATGATGGTTTCCATTTATTGGGCACTTTGATCCCTTTGTATGCTGGGAGCTAACCAATCCAGGGAGACAATCAGCAGGGTATATACAAGGAATGTTTCTCTAAGTAAGGGAAAGTAGACTGCTATGCTTCGTGCCTTGCTCTCATGTTTCCTGGAGGGTTGGGCACCATATACACCAGTGGTTCCCAAACTTTTTTGGCCTCCCGTCCCCTTTCCAGAAAAAATATTACTTAGCCCCCTGGAAATTAATTTTAAAAGATTTTAATAGCAATTAATAGGAAAGATAAATGCCCCTGTGGCCATCACCACCTCCCTGGATCGCTGCAGCACCACTAGGGGGCGGTGGTGCCCACTTTGGGAATCACTGATATACACCATTAGCTAGCTGGGCTGGGCTGATCCTGTGTTACTGGGCTTAGTGTGAGTTTCATGCCTGATATAATGATTTCCCTTCATGGCTTATCTGGTAGGGGCTGGGTCCAAGACAGGATATTCTTGGTGATCTCAGTAGGTCATTTATTCTATTTCATAAAGTTGGGGAAGACTACACCAAACCATGCTAGAGAATTCTTTCTGTCTCAACTCTGTCAAGTTATTCTAGAGCAGGGGTTCTTAACCAGGGGTCCCTGGATAGATTTCAGATAGCAGGTGAACATAAATGGGGGAAAAGGGCACCTCTATTGTCAATCACTTTTGGTTTCCTTAGCAATCACATATATGTACTTAAAAACATTACTTTGGGAACTCCACAAATCTTCACACACTGCCAAAGGGTATGGATCTAGGCTACAAAAAACATTGAGAACCCCTGCTCCAGCGTGTGACATCATTTTCCTGTTGCTCACACCTCAACCCCATTTCCTTTTGCAGCGCTGCCTAATCATCATTCCTTTCATAGTGGAGTTTTCTTTGAAAGAGTCTACAAAAGATAACATTAATTACAGACTGGCATATGGTGCCCATGAGTACTATCTTGATAATTCTAGGTCTTTCTGAGATCTATCCTTGGAGGGCCTGAAGAATCAGGAGATTCCCACCAGAACAGGGACTGGTGGCTTTGGCAGGCATGGCAGAGGAAGGGAACTGCCACTGGGACATTCTTCATACTTTGATGTAGCATTTAACCATCATGATGCAATTATGAAACGAAGCCCTAAGCAGCAAAGGGAGATGGGAGGCCATTGGGATGCTTGCTGCTGCTTTAGGAAATGCCCCTAGCCCTCTTCTTCAGTATGTTTCTTTATTATCTTGCAAACCGTCTCTCTCTCTCCCCACTCCACTCATCCCCTCCCTCCCCAGGCTTCCAGAGAGGCTGCAACAATAGAGCTTCCCCTCCACACATCTTCCTCCACCCAGGAAAATCATACAAACATGGAGCTCCCCTGAGGTTGGTTATGGGCTCTGATGGAGGAGTGATTGGCAATCCTGAAATTACACTGACAGGGACGCTCTGGGCGCAATCTGCCGAGTGAAGTCCCCCATCTTCTAAGCTCTCTTCATATTCAGCCTGCCAACTGTGGCACACTCAGGTCCGTCCCAGCCCATTAAGCACCAGGTGGCTGCATGCTCATAGGCTAATGACTTTCCTAGATTTCGAGGGGCAGGGGGGGCACACATTCTGTGCTTTGGTGCTCCAGTAATTAACAAGGACTGGCATCTGCCACGTGAGAATCTTATCTGATGTACTTACTCAGTGTTCACTGCAGCCACAGATTTTAATTTAAAAGAATATCTGTAAACCAAATGCAGAGCTCTCCTGTTCCTGACCTGCGGTTTCTCCTCAGCTCTCAGCATGGTTAATTCACAGCTGACTTCTTCCCACTGGCCCACTGCAGAAGGGTCTTTCTAAAAGCCTCAAAGGTGGCTTGGATTTTGCTCCTAAGAGCTGTTGTTTTTTCCCCCGTCCAGGAAAGATTGATGGAGACTTTGGATCAATCGAGCAGACAACATTGTGTGTGAAAAACCAAGGGGCTGACCTGGAATGATCTGTGTAGTGACCAAGACCTGATCAGAGACAGAAATGTCTTAGTGAGACAAGTCTCAAAAGTCAGTCTGTTGGGGGCAGCTAAGTGGTTCAGTGGATTGAGAGCCAGACCTAGAGATGGCAGGTTCTGGGTTCAAATCTGTCCTCAGACACTTTCTATCTGTGTGTTCCTGGGTAAGTCATTTAACCTGCATTGCCTTGCTCTTACTGCTTGTCCATCTTGTAACCAATACACAGTATTGATTCTAAGACTTTTTTTTTAAAAAAGTCAATATTGCTTAGGAAGCCAAGTAAATAGATTGGATAAGATTTGGCCATGTCAGTATCCCTTTGTAATTACCTCATCCCCTAAAAATCAGGAATATCAGGATTGGCAGGAACATTTGAGCTGATCTAATCTTAGCTTCTCCTCTTTTTTGTAGATGAGGACCAGAGGCTCACACAACTACATAGTAGTACAGCAGAGAGAGGATTCAGATTTCATCTACATCATGAAAATCAATATTTTTTGTAAATAAAATCCTATTTTCCCCATTGAATTTACATTATATTTTCAGAACTATTTAATCTTCATTCCTGATTGATTTTCAATTGGCTTCACTTGAAATCTCTTCTCCCCAGCCCAGTCTTTCTGTCAAGTAACTCATGATCTATAAATCCAAAATTAAATGCAATAAGGGAGCTCACTATTTAAAGGAATCCTCTACTGAATCCTTCTCTAAATCAGAGTTCTTATGTAATGGGAATAATCCCCTGATTTATCTCTTTGGTAGGTGCAGATTTTCAGGTATAAGAGACAGAAACCTTGATTAACTTGGATCTTTTCTGTTTTCTACTCTTAGGACATGATGCCAATTAAAATAATGGATGATCTCATGGGAAGAAGGTATTAGAAGGTTTGACTACAGCCACTAAGTATAAAGTACTCCAAGAAAAAAAAATGTCTAATACGGTAAACTTCGAATGAACTAATTAGGGACACAAATTCTGTGGAAAGAGCTTACACGCCTTAAAAATCAAAGACAATACTAAATTTAACTGAGATTTTTGCCATCCTGTCACTCAGTCGATCAGTAAGTAAGTAGTACCTGTGCCAGGCATTGAAGGGAAGTTCAGAGAAAGGCATACAGTCTTTATCCTTGATAGCATCAAGTCTAGGCATTGAGGATCTACCCAATGTACTGCATGTCTTCACTTCTTTGAACATGCATTGGGTACCAGTGCCACCTTGAAGTGCTCCATCTGTTATGTGTCTCTAATGGCATGACCTCTCCACTTCCCATTCAAATCATATTTTATTGGGGGTCCATGCATCTTGATTGAGTGAGTACTGAATTTGGAATTATGAAAACCAGGATTCAGATACTGCCTCAGAGAAATACTGGCTATGTGCTCATGAGAAAGTCACTTATCCTTTTTGAGCCTTGGTTTCCTCATTTGTAAAACATGGAAGACAACAACTGAGCTATCAGGGTACTTTTTGTGAAGACCAAATGAGGTAATATATATAAAATGGTTTTTAAACCTTGAAATATTATATAAATGCCAACTTTTATTAGTGATGGATTTTAAACTACTCCTTTCATGCCAAACATTGCCAAACGTTGTTGGTAGAATGCTTGAAGCCTGCTCAACATTCACCATGCATCTCTCCATCACTCACTTATAAATGATTCTTCAGAGACTGTGATGGTTCATGATTCAAAGTCAAACAACATCTCTGGAGAACATGGTGTTAACTTGCATTTATTTTATTCTGATTGGTTCCTAGATCTAGAAGAGGGGACCTAAAAAGCTGCATTGTCCAGCTCCATTCATTCTACATATGAGGGACAGAAAGGCAGGAATGTTAAATCAATTGCCCAATATCAAAAAGGTAGTAAGTGTTAGAGGTAGGTTCCAAAACCAGATCTTCTGAGGCCAGAGCCAATTTTCTTTTCATTTTACTATACTGCTCTGTTGAAGTTTTTTGAGAGGAGGGTCTCCACTTTTGACTGATGGAGTAAGCTATGGAATGGTTAAAAAAACCAAACAAACATGGGACAGATGGTAGGAGCTAATAATAAGGATCTTCTCATTGGGAGATGGCATGATGCAACCTTTGGGTATATGATCTTTGGACAGAGAGGAACCTCCAGAGGACTCTAAAGACCACCTATATACTGCTGGATGACTTCTCAAACATGATGGAAGGCCTGCCTCTGTGCATCTCCAAATGGTCTCAGCACACTTGTCTTTGTGGGGGAATAGGAAGACTATGAGAAACTGCATTCACCATGTATCATTGTGTTACTACCACCTGTTTGGGTACCTGGGCTCCAAGTACTGCATTCATGTCAGTTCTGAATGCTGCCTGATACAGTTTTGTGACTGCCTTCTGGCACACTATCTTGTACATGTCGTGTTGAAATTTTGTAGAAGTAAGAAGGTAGATATATGGATTAGTAAATGTTAATGTTTCCTTGGTTATTTTAAAGAATTGTTATCATCATCATTGTCATCATCAGTCTTCATTGTCATCATCGTCGTCGTGGCATTATTGTCTGAAAAGGGTACATATTCCTTTCTAATCCCATCCAATATCCTTCAGGTCTATCATACCTAAATTTTCTAAGATTCTATTCATCTCCTTGACTTTTTATATTTATTTCATGGTTAGATTCATCTAGTTCCAAGGGGGAAAAACTAAGATCTCTACTAGTATAGTTTTATAGTCTATTTATTCCTATAATTCATTTTACTTTTCCTTTAGGGATTTGGATGCTAAGCCATTTGGTGCATATAAGTTAGGATAGATATTACTTTATTGTCTATGGCACTTTTTAACATAATGACATTTCTCTTGTAATCTCTTTTAATTAGGCCTATTTTATTTTTTGCTTTTGCCTTGTCTGGGATCATGATTGCTATCCCTGCTTTTTTTACTTTAGCTGAAACAATAGATTCTACTCCAGAATCAATATGAGTGTTAAATAAATATTAAATGAATGACTAGACCAGGGTCTGATGCAAATACTTGTAATGCCAGGCTACTGCATAGAATCTCTCATGTATGGCAGTCCAATGATGCCACCATTCTTGATCTATTGAAAAGGGATTCAGAGAGGTAAGTGATTTGTTTCACAGGTTTATAAACTTATTGAGCTGGAAGAAAAACATTAAAAGGGCACAGGGTCAGAGTTGGGCTTAGAACCCACAGTTCTTAATTGCCTAGACTATGATTATGGTTTAGTAGACTCACTATCCTTTTTGTTATTATGATTTCCTCTTTGAGAAAGTATTATCACTTTTAGTAATATGACTCTAACTTCCTTCTATTGCTCCATTCTAGGCAAAAAAATATGATGGTTTCCCTATCACCAAAGTCCATCAAATGCAAGCTGTGATTTGAGAAAGAATTGGGATTTTAAAGATTAAAGTAAAAAAAAATCTCCTAGTATTCTTTAAGTTGGTTTTGGATGTTCATTTACTATCTTCCTGCAGCAGGTAGTTTTGGAGGAAATTGAAGCTATTGAGTTTGGGAGATACTGCATTATGAAAAGTACCTCCCTAAGCTATCTTGAGTCACTATTGAGAATATGGAAGTGAAGTTCCCTCATATAGAGCTCAGGGAAATGGAGATTGAAGTTCTATTCTGAGGCAAGAAAATGTTAAATATTTCTCCTTTCAGTAACTAGATATTAAAATTTTAAATTGAGGTCCTTTTAGTGAAAAACTGGCACATCTCAGATCAATTTCAAGCACGGCCATTCAGGCATCAGACAGCTGGTTGGATCAACTAGGCTGATCCCATTAGCCCTTGTTCTAGAATTTGTATCTCTCTCTCTCTCTCTCTCTCTGTCTGAGTCTGTGTGTGTGTGTGTGTGTGTGTGTGTGTGTGTGTGTGTGACAAGAGACAGAGAGACAGAGAAACAGAGACAGAGAGAGCAAGAGAGGAAGAGAGAAAAAGACCTGAGTTGAATGTTTCCTCATGCTCCCTAAATCAGCAGATATTTGCTATGGAACAATCCAAAATTTTTAGCTTGGTATTCAAAGGACCTGAACAACCTGGCTGCTATTTATCTTTTTCCATGCTCTAAAATCCAGCCAAATGGACTTTTCTGTTGCTCCCACAAAGTACTCCACTTTCCCTTCTTTCTGTCTTTGTAATGGCCATCCTCCTGCCTGGAAAATACTCACCTCCATTTCAGAGAATGCTTTTATTTATTCAAGGTACAACTCAAGTATCACTTTCTATATAAAGCCTTTCTTGATCTCCTCAAATGATGTCCTTCCTGCCTAACATATTTATTCTTTTTAGATTTATTCAGTATATACCTTGAAATATTCCTTTTGAAAGGTTACTATCAAGATAGCTAGGTGACTCAGTGGATAGACAGCCAGGCTGGGAGATGGGAGGTTCTAGGTTCAAATCTTGCCTCAGACTTTCTTTAGCTGTGTGACCTTGGGGAAGTCACTTAACTTAACCCCTCCATTGTCTAGCCTTTACTACTCTTACCAATGCACAATATTGATTCTAAGAAGGAAGGTAAGGGGTTAAGAAAAGAGTAGGTCAGAACTGAATATATACATATATGTTTCCTCTCCTCTATAAGAATATAAGCTCTTTGAGAGCAGAGATTTTTTCATTCTTTTCCTTTGTTGCCCTAGCACTTAGTAGGCGCTTGTTGATTGACTGCTTCTTGATCTTTTCTCATCAGTCCTTTTCACTTACTCTATGTACTAGTCGAACTGAAGTGCCCATGCTTTGCCAAGCTTTCCTACCTTTGAGCTTTTGCTTGTGCTATCACTATGTCTAAATCTCTCCCTGTTGACAGTTTTAATGCCACCTTTTCCATTCCATTCTGCTAATAGGTAAGAAGAGCTTATTTTGTAAATGGTGCTGGAGATGCCAAGATGAATATGCCACATAGAGCACACACATATACTTTCAAGAAGTTTTTAATGAAATGGAGAAGGCAGTATAGTAATATGGGAAGACACTGGTATAGTGGTGGCTAGTTTGCATAGTGGTCCTGCCACATACTATATGGGCAACCTTGGGCAAGTTCCTTCATCAGATTCCTCACTTGATTAAAATGATGATAATGAACTAGATGACCTTTTAGTTCTCAATCTATGATCCTATATTCCTAATGGGGAGGAAAAAAACGCCTAAAGTCTAAATACTCCTCCCTAAAGGGGAGGGGAAAAAAGCAATGTATAGTTAGATAATAATCACGTCTATCTAGATGTTATATGTATATAGATAGATAATAATGGTATTGGGAATAGGTAAGGATCTAGCAAGCGTTACAAGAAATCTGAGAAAGGAGACCAGTTTCTTTTGTGGAATTAAGGAGAGAAGTATCATGGAAAGCTTTCTGGAGAGGGTAGTACCTGATTCTGTCCTTAAAGGAGGGGAGAGATATCAGTAGACAGAGATGGAAGAATGGTGTCTCATTCCCAACAGAGGGGATGGAATATGCAAAGAGAAAGGGAGATTAAGACGAGAATGGGTTGGCATGCAGAATAGGTAATGGGAAATCCCATAAGATGAGGACGGAAAGATAAAATGTAGCCAGAATATGGTGAAGCTTAAATGTCAGGCTCAGGAATTATTTTACTCAATATTTGTTGCATTCAGTGGGGTGCAACATGAATTAAGCAGTATGGAAGGAAGATTTCTTGAGAAGCAGTGTGAAGGATGTATTAGATATGGACAGAAAGCATGAAAAGGAATTTGGAGGTTATTTCAGCAGTCTAGGTGAGGAGAGATGAGGGTCTGAAATAGGGTGATGGAAAAGGTTTCATGTTTGAGATACTGAAGAAGTATAATCAGTAGAACTTAGAAATGATTGGCTATATGGGGTGAAGGAGAGAGAGAAGAGTCAAAGGTTATAAAACTGAGTGACTGAGTGAAATTAGGGAGATGGGCAGTTACTTTAGAGAAGATGATTAATCCAGTTTTGTACATATTTAATTTTAAGTACAAGCAGGACATCAGTAGGCCTAATGAATATGGGAGTGGAAACACAGATTTGAGAGTTATCTTCATAACAGGGATTTTTGAAGCTTTGAGTGTTGAGATGATGACCAAGGAAGAGAGTGTACAGAGAATATGGCCAAGAAAATGACTTTTAAGAGTGCCACAACTTAAAGATCAGGAGAAAATCTAGGACCAGCAAAAGAGTCAGAAGAAAGGTGAGATAGACAGGAGGAATAACATAAGAGATCCACGTCTTAGAAACTAAAGGAAAAGGTAATAAAGGAGATGCGATTCAATGTCAAGGAGCATGAGGCAGAAAAGTCAAAGTGCACAAGACAAAAAAAAGGCATTGGGTTTAAAGACGAAAATGCTTCTGGTTACTCATGGCCTTGAAGAGAACTGCTTTAATAGAGAAGTGGGGATTGAAGGCAGATTCAAGGGGGCCAAGGAAGAAGTGGGCAGTGCCTATACCTTACTGCTCTTCTGCCTTGGAACTAATACACAATATTGATTCTAAGACAAAAGGTAAGGGTTTTAAAAAGAGAAGAATAAGAGCAATGTGGACATGTTCATAGCTGAAGGAAAAGTGCAAATAGTGATGGAGTAATTGAAAATCCATAAGAAGAGCATAGAAATGATTGGTGGTATGAGGTCCTTGTGGAGGTAAGAGTCAATTGGAGGGGCAGCTGGGTGGCTCAGTAGATTGAGAGTCAGGCCCAGAGACAGGAGGTCCTAGGTTCAAATCCGGCCTCAGACACTTCCCAGCTGTGTGACCCTGGGCAAGTCACTTGACCCCCATTTCCCACCCTTACCACTCTTCCACCAAGGAGCCAATACACAGAAGTTAAGGGTTAAAAAAAAGAGTCAATTGGAGCAGGCATAGGTGGCACAATGGGTAGATCACTGAGTCTGGAGTTAGGAAGACCTGAGTTCAAATCCAGCCTCAGATATTTACTATCTGTGTGACATTGGGCAAATCACTTAATTTTTGTTTGTCTATTTCCTCAAATGTAAAATAGAGATAATTATAGCAGTTATCTCTTGAGACTCAAATGAGATATGTGTAAAGTGCTTAGTACTATTTATTGTGATAGCTATTTATTATCATCATTATCATTATTATTATTAACAAGATTAGCTTTGTTTGAATAGCAGAGACACAAAGGGGATGGCATTGAGGGCATTGGTCATAGGCTGCTTTGGCAAGGAGGAAGGTCACTTTTCTCTCTGAGCCTGGAGAGAAGTGAGGACAGTGAGAGTTTAAGAGGAATGGAGGAGGGGAGGGATGAGAATTTATATATAATAGTCCCTTTCTGCTCATTAAAGGAGGAGGAGTAGATCATTTGCTGAGAGTAAGGGAAGAGGGAAGAGCTGAGGGGCTTGAGGCAAGAAGAGATTTGAAGCATCCACTATAGGGAATGTGATAGAAAATCGATATGCAATGAATAAAAGGATTGCTGCACAGAGGTAAGGGCATGGCTGAGATTAAGTAGCATCAATTTGTAATGAACCAAGTTAGTATCATTTTGTGATTTCTTCTGGCAACTCAGAAGTAGAAGGAGACTAGGTGGATGGTAGAAATGACCCAAGGTTGAGGATTAACAGAAAATGAAGATGAAGGACAAGACCAGGGATTCAAGGGTAGCAGAGAAAAAAATAGTGAAAAGAAAAGAAGGAAGGAAGGAAGGAAGAGAAGAAAGGAGGGAGGGAGGCAAGAGGGAAAGAGAGAAAAAGGGAAGGAGGGAGCAGAGGGAAAGAGGAAGGGATAAAGAAATAAGAAGTAGTCAAGGACTGATGGGCTGGTATAAAGAAGCAGAAACAAAAACTTCTTTATTTTGAATGGTTAGAGGTTGGATTCTTAAAGGTCCAAAGCTTGGGCTGATATAGAGGCCATGTCTAAAGATATCCTGAAAAGTGACCACTGCCTAGGAGGTCTATCTCACCAAATTATAAATATTCACCATTTGAAATCGGTGTGAGTTTACATGGAAGATATTGGCTAAGCAAAAAGTACACTGAATGAATATACTATTTCCCTAATGCTGGGTCTCTCCAAACCAAGGCTACCTTTGTAAAGTATCTGTGTTCCAGGCCGTTGCACATGGCTTTATTTACTAGTGAGTAGGAGTTGCTAGCAGGATTTTTTTGCATCTTGAAAATCAGACTCTATAATAAACTGCCTTTGAAGTTCATGACCAAAATATTTTGAATAGAGGCAGGCAGGGTTTGAAAACTAGTTCAAGGTTATTTATGATATTTCACTATTGTTGGTGTATTTAAATACAACACAATAGGAAAACTTTGTCTCTAAATATTTTCTTTCAAAATGTATTTAACCCCCAACAGACAGAATATGGCTGTTTCAGTACAACAGAGAAAAGATTCTCTGGAAGGCCTTCTCTCTTTAATCTCTAGGTATTGAAGGCTACCTATACATCAAGGTCCAACTCAATTGTTTCCTCTTCCATTCAATCCCATTTAATTAGACAACTATCCATGAAATATTTACTCTGGGGCAGGGCACTGAAGGAGACCTCAGGAAGACAAACAGTTTGAATAAGGCAATATGTGCCCATGCTGGGGTGGCTAGGTGGTATGATGGATAGGATACCAGGCTTGGGGTCAGGAAGACTCATTTCCCTGCATTCAAGTCTGACCTCAGACATTAACTGACTGTGTGACCATGATCAAGTCATTTAACCTTGTTTGCCTCAGTTTCCTGATCTGTAAAATGAGCTGGAGAAGGAAATGGCAAACTGTTTCAATATCTTTGCCAAGAAATCTTGAAATAGGGTCATGAAGAGTCAGGCAAAACTGAAAAAGGCCTGAACGACAAACAAGTTGCCCATGCCATGGCTAGATCACATTGTTACTTAAAGTGTCAGAGGTAGGATTGGAACTTGGATTTTCTGACTTCAAGTCTAGTTGTCTTTCCACTTCAATAGAGCTCTTCTATGATAGACTGTAAGATCCATTCTTTGCATTTTTCATAGAAAGCACTGAACACATGTTTTCAATTTAGTAGCTATCCTACTTGTGAATGAATGAATGAAGTGAGTCTTTTTTTTAAAAATTCTTTCCTTCTGTCTTAGAATCAATACTGTGTATTGGTCCCAAGGTAGAAGAGTGGTAAAGGCTAGGCAACTCAAACCCAGGACCTCCCATTTCTAGACGCGGATCTCTATCCACTAAGCCGCCTAGCTGCCCCCATGAATGAGTCTTGATGCCCCATTGGCTTGGCTAGTACCTTTGTCCTTCTCTAATCCCCAGGGCTCCTGTTTCCTTGAGTCACTCTCCCATAGTCTGAATGATCTTCACAGTATTAGCCTATATGATTAAGTTTGAGCCAGTTGGTCCAGTTTCAGAGATTCCAGTAAAATCTTAGACTCCAATATTTCTTTCTAGTAATCAAATAAAATCAGGTTCACAAAGCGCTTTACAAACCTTAAAGAGCTATAAAAATGTCTCTCTGCACCTGATGAAGCTTTAGTGGCTCTCCGTGGCCTCTAGGATAAAATACAAATTCTTTTTGGCCCTTTAAAACCTTTCATGGCCTGGCTTGGATCCATCATTCCATCCTGAACATTCCTCCTCTTCACATCCTCTAAGCTCCGGCCAGATGGGCATCCTTGTAGTTCCCTATATATGACAGTCCTCTACTGACTCAAAGCCTTTGAAGGGGCTGCTCCCCCATGCTGAAAATGCTTGTGTACCCTCCTCGCCTCTGTCCCTTAGAATTCCTCGCATCCTTCAAGGCTCATCAAGTATCCCCTCGTATGAAAGGCCTTTCCTTATCCCCCATCTGTTAGTAAAACTCTTTTGCTCAAATTATTTTTATATAATTTGAATCCACTAATTTGTATGTGTTTCAATGAAATAGAATATAAGTTGCTTGAGGGCAGGTGGGATTGTTGTTTTTTTTTAATCTATTTATCTTTATATTTTCAATGCCAGGCATACAAGTCTGGTGCTTAATAAATGGTGGATGACAGGAATGAGAATGTCTCTTTTATTGGGTCAGAGACTGCCCGTAGGGCTTTGGGTGGCAAGGAGGGTAACCTGATCTGTAATTGCCACAGAAAGCAGCAGAGGGCAGCCTAGTCTTAAGTGAGCAGGATTCAGAGACTGAATTTAGTCCTAGAAGGGACCTTGGTGATCAGCTACTTACTCACAGGATACCTGGGACTTTGGAGCTGGAAGGGACCTCAGCGATGCTATGGGATGATGCTTTAACTCCTCATAACTGAAGGTGCTGAGACCCAGAAAGAATCATTTGTCCAAGAACACACAGCCAGAATTCAAACCTCAGACCTCTAATTCCAAACCAGGTGATCTTATCCCTGAACAAAATACCTGGAGCCCTCAGCATGGCCAGCTGTGGAAGTGCTGCCCTCAGGCTCAGGAAGGTCCATTATCTCAGTCCTGAGGACCTGAGCAAGTTCATAAGGACTGGGAAACAAAGGCATCACATACAAGAGGCAGATGATGGATGGACACCGCCAACTTAGAAGAACCTCCTCTAACAATTAGGACCAAAGAGGAACCTCTTGGGTCACCATCAGTTATTAGAGAAAAGGACAAGGGCTTGGAGGTTCCATTGGGAGGGGTGCCCTGTGTAATATAGGATTTTTAACCTTGCCAGGTTTGCCCTAAGCCAACATGGTTGGCAAGGTTATTGCCATATTGGCTTGGGGCAGTGATTCCCAAAGTGGGCACCACCACCCCCTGGTGAGTGCTGCAGCGATCCAGGAGAGTGGTGATGGCCACAGGTGCATTTATCTTTCCTATTAATTGTTATTAAAACTAAAAAAAAATAATTTCCAGGGGGCTAAGTAATTTTTTTTTGGAAAGGGGGCAGGAAGCCAAAAAAGCTTGGGAACCCCTGGCTTAGGGCAAACCTGGCAAGGTTAAAAATCCTATATTACATCTGCCAGTTCCTACAGCATAGAGAATGCTCAAGCAAATGATGAGAGCTCCATAGCGTTCTGCACATGCCTTTTGCATTTAGTCTCTGAAGCTCTCTTTAATAGAGAGTGTCATAGAGAATGGCTGTGCCGGAACCCACTAATAGGAGCTGATATGCATCTACCTATGGGACTTTCTAACCATATCAAAGCAGAAATCTTAGCTGTGAGATAGTCGTGTTTAACAAACTCTAGTCTTGGCATGAGTGTAAAGTCTTGACACGATTTCCAGGCTGTTGCTGCTGCTGCTTCTTTTTGAAAAAATTCTTCGGCCCCCTGAGGAGTGATGAATTATTAGGTCATTTAACTTGAAGCATATGAACTGCACATGGGAAGTTTACAAGGTTGAAATACAAGTAAACTATGAGGATGAAGGCTGCAGTGGCTAATTGAAACTCAACAGCTCCCCTTGTCATCACAGAGAGTTAAATTCAAGGAAACATTTCTGCCTAGGCAGATCTTTTTGTTTTAAAAGACAAGAAATAATAACTAAATTTAGAGAGAAAAGAAGGCAGAAAAGAAGAATATGTAAATGCCCCTGAGGAAAACTGTCATGCAATGTCATGCCATTCATTCATTCAATAAACGTGCACTGAAGGTCTGCTATATACATAACGTCCTGCACTAATCATGCTGGGCATAAATAAGACCCAGTACCCATTGTTAAGGACTTTTATAGTCTGACAGGGACAATATAAAGCATAGATGAACTAACTTGAACCAATACTCCCTCCAATATACCCTTTACTCACCTACCAGAATCCCATTTCTTTTTTTTTTCTTTTTTTTTTTTAAATTTTAAACCCTTAACTTCTGTGTATTGACTTATAGGTGGAAGAGTGGTAAGGGTAGGCAATGGGGGGTCAAGTGACTTGCCCAGAGTCACACAGCTGGGAAATGTCTGAGGACGGATTTGAATCTAGGACCTCCCATCTCTAGGCATGGCTCTCAATCCACTGAGCTACCCAGCTGCCCCAGAATCCTATTTCTAAAGTGTAGCTCTGAACATTCCACTGCTCAAGAAGCTTTGGAGGTTCCCTATTATCACCAAGATCAAATAGGATCTCCTATGTTTGTCATTTATAACCCTTTATAATCTGACTGCAACCTAATTTCCTTTTTCTTTTTTAGCTCTCTCCTTCTGTCTTAATATCAATGCTAAGAGAAGAGTGGAAAGGGCTAGGCAACTGGGGTTAAGTGGCTTGCCCAGGATCACACAGCTAGGAAGGTCTGAGCCCAGATTTGAACCTAGGACCTCTGGACTCTGGGCATGACACTTAATCCACTGTGCTACCCAACTGCCCCTTCCAACCTAATTTTCAAGATGGATTTGCAACTTCTTTCCATCATGTACTCTGCATTCCTGTCAAACTGTTCTCTGTCTGTTCCCTGAACTCAACCATCTATCTCCCACCTCCAAACCTTTGCATAACATTTGCCTGGGCTTTCCTCTATGTTTATGATGTTCTTCCTTATACCCATTTTTGGAATCCTTTGCTCCCTACACCACTCAGCTCAAGTGCCATCTCCAATAGATGGGCCTTCCTGACCCTCTTCTCCCAGTTGCTAATGCTCTCCTCTCCCCCAAATTATTTAGTATATGTTATGCATTTGTTAACTGGGGTGCACATGTTGAAGTTTCTTCTTTTCCATCCCCTGCTCTTTAAGAACATGAGCTCCTTGAAGGCAGAGACTATTTCCTTTTTGTCTTTGACTCTTCAGTGCCAAAAAAAAAAAACGGTGGGGCAGCACATAGTATGTACTTAATAAATAAATGGCTTTTGAATGAATTAATGAATAGGATATCAAAAGTGAAGGCTAACAGGTAAACAGCCTTAGTGTTTCCATGTGATCAATGAACTATTAATCATACAAAACAGGAAATGGAGCAAAAATTTCTAATACTAAATTATCAGTGCTTCAGGAAGACAGAGCAGGAAGGGCTCATTGGGAGTGATAACAGTCAGGCTCCCTAGGAGAAGAGGGACTTGAACTGGGTCTTGAAGGGGGAGTAGAATTTGAATAAGGCAAGAAGAGGAGTTGGTAATTCAGGTGGGGGAAAGAGGGTGCACCAAGGTAAAATTGAGCATAGCCCATGAAGAGGACTGTGAGGAGACTGGTCTGATGAGAGTGAATGTTTGGTCCTGTGGCATTGCAGTAGATAAGATCAGTCCTGCAAGTAGGAAAAGATCAGGGAAGGACTAGAATGTCAGGAAAAGGCATTTAGACATAAATTTGAGACACTGGGGAGCCATCATGGCTTCTATAGCATTGGAATGACCTTTGGTCTGAAAGGAAAAGAATCAGCCAGTGTCACACTCAGAAGCTCAGAAACGAGAAAGGCATCGTTTAATAATAAACTTTAATTCGATGAACCTTTATGAATATATCAACATAATACCATAACATTTATCAAATACCTACTTACGTCTATGCTTTCCACTTTGGGTCCCTGGCACCCTGATGGCCAACCTATGCCACGTGTCACGCGTAGCAATTCGATGACACATACAGAGAAGAATGGGGCTGCATGCTGAGTTATGCTAATTTTTTCTCAAGGTGACACACCACCCGAGTTATACTCATTTTTTGGGGGGGAATTTTGACACACCAAGCTCAAAAGGTTGCCCATCACTGCCCTAGCATTTAGCATGGTTCCATATAGTTCCATCAGGGCAACTAGGTGGTGAAATGGATATATTTCCAGGCTTGGAGTCAGGAAGACTTGAGTTCAAATCCAGCCTCAGATTAGGTATGTGACCCTGGACAAATCACTCAACCCTGTTTTCCTCAGTTTCCTCATCTGTAAAAATGAGCTAGAGAGGGAAATAGCAAGCCACTGCAGCATCTTTGCCAAAAAAAAAAAACCCAAATGGGAGTCATGATGAGTTGGACACAACTGAACAACAACTTACAGTCAGTCAATGAGCATTTATTAAGCAGAACATACTACAAAGTACTACAATACAGTAGGTGCTTAATAAATTCTTGTTGATTTTTCATGGCATCTTGCTAGACGCAGAGGACACAAAGACAGAAGTGAAGCAGTACTTGCCCCTAAGAAGCTTCCTTTTGACTTGGATGTAGGGCGGGCTAGAGAGAAACAACATGTGTCTGGCCCCTGAAAGTGTGCAAAGCAACACTCCAGGGACACAGGAATTACAGGTATTAGCATCACTGCCATCTTGTCCCCGGTGACTGCCTGAAGTTAGCCTTGGTGTTCTATGGCCTCAAGAGCATCATATTTAACCTGATTTCAGAAACAGGTAGCTAACAAGAGCATGTTCTCTGATTTATGTCTACAGCATAATTGCTTACAAGTCTAATGTTGGTGACACATATTTGTCAAAAATATCTTTAAGTCATGCAGCTCTGGTGAGGATTTATAAGTCAAGTGAAGTATCTCCAAGTAAAAAATCAGAAGGATCTATAGGGGAGAATTTGCATCTTAACTCCTTGGCATTGCCACTATGTCTTATAATTGAGTGCCACTTCCTGAAGTTCACTGCAGTTTAGAATTATTGGAGCTTGCAAGAAAGAGAATGATTGGGCCTGTCCCCATGGAGAGACTTTTCCTTAAATTCACTCAGTAAAAATCACTCCACACTGGCGCTTTAGCCAGTTGGGCCACTTTCAGGAAATGCTGCATCATGGAGAGATAGACCTTTTGAAACCCAAGATCAGGAAGACAAAAGCCAGAGTTCTCCAATGGCCATTATTGGAGGCTAAATGAGATAGACACTGTGGTAGAGAGATAAGAGACGCGGATTTAAGCATTGTCTCTGCTACTTTTTAGCTGTTTGACCTTGAAAAAGTTATTAAACTTTCTTTGCCAGTTTCCTCACCTAGGGATGCTAATACCCACCTTGCCCACTTCACAGGTTGGTTATGAGGAAAGTACCCTGGGTAAATCCTGACTATTATAATTAAATTAGCTTAAAAAAGCAAGAAAGCATGAGGTTTGATTTCAAAAGAGGAACAAGATATATTCAGAAAATGTCATGCTCAGAATTTCAACAACTTGGACCACATTTTTATCTAAATGCACAGACTAAAGGCTAAAGGGGTAAAGGAGCTTTCTCCAGAGCCACGATAGCTTTGATACTGGTCTTTAGGTCAAGGCTAATACTAAATGCCAGGCTCTTTTCTGAACTTGTGATTGTTTTTCCTCTCCAGAGCTCATCTAATCCCATAGGATCATGGCTAGAAAAGCTTACTCCTTCCCATTTCCAAATGATGAAACTGATATACAGAGAAGTTAAGAGTGTTATACACCAGGAAGTATCTAAAGCAGGACTGGAACCAAGGTCCTCCTGCCTTCATGGCCAGTGCTCAATCCATTACACCACACAGTCTTCTAATTCCTCTGAGACAGGGACTCTCAAATGTATATCTCAATTCAATTTAATTGCTCATTGGATCATAGATCTAAACCTCAGAGACCATCTAATCCAAGATCGTCATTTTACAGATCAGGAAACTGAAGTTTAGGGGATAAAATGATTTGTCTAAGGCCATATGTATAAGAAGTATTAGAAAAAGGACTTGAACCTCTGTCACTACAGGCTGTTTTTTTTTTTAAGTCCTATCATTGCTATATACAAAGCACTGTATTGGACATTGGTAAGAAGCATGAGAAATAGGAGTTGACCCCAAGTCTAATGACTGCAGCCAGTTTGGGGTTTTTTTAAATCTTAATCTCATTGCTATATACAAGGCATTGGGGATACAAGAGCGAAAAATAACATGTTAGTATTCAGCACTATGCTAGGAATTATAGATAATATAAAGCCCTAACTGGTCTTTCTACCTCCAGTCACTCCTTCCTCCAGGTCATCGCCCATTTCACTACCAAAATAATCTCCCTCAGGCATAGGTTTGACCATGCAATTTTCCTTATTTATAAAAGTGCAGCAGCTCCCTATTGCCTCTAAGATAAATTACCAAGTCCCTAGTGTGACATTTAAGGCCCTCTATAATGGGAATCCAACCTACCTTTCCAGCACTCATTCACAACTATCGAGAATGAATGTCTCATGGGTGATACTATAATTAACTATCAAAGGATTTCATACTTAAATTGGAATAATTAAAATAATCCTGGGCTGGTTTCTTTTTTCAATAAAACAAAGATACTAAAAAAAGTTCCCCCACCCCTTGCCTCCATCCCCCATCCCCATTGTTTCAAAAGAACTGGACAATGAGCTGAGGTTTCCTGTTCTTGTCCTACTTTCTTTTGACTCTCACTCACGCAGTCCATGTGCCCTCCTCCCTTCATAGCCCCCTGCCATCCCTGCCTGCTGAAATCCTCTTCTTTCAATGCAACTTGAAGGCGAGCTCTGCTTTCAGAAGCACCTTCTCTGATCACTCCAAGTGAAAAGTTTCTCTCCCCCTAAGGTGTTCTTTTCGTTCTCTACTGTGCATTACCCTTGTGTGTGCACATGTCACAGCTCCCTTGAGAAGCAGCATGTCAGAGTGGAGAGGGGGCCAACCTTGACCTCAGGAAAATTTGGGTTCAAGACTCATCTCTGATACATATTGGCCACAAGACCCTGGGTAAGTGACTTAACCTCTCAATGCCCCAGGCAGCTTTCTAAGATTTTAAATTGTACATCTTTATAATAATAATAATAATAACATTTATGTAGCACATTCATAGTTTCTAAAGGCTTCATATATTGTTATTCATTTTATATATTGTTATTATATTTGATCCTCTATGAGTTATTATTCTCATTTTACAAATGAGGACATTCTAAGATTTTAAGTCAGAAGAACAATAGGATTTAGGCAATAGGGGTTAAGTGACTTGCCTAGGGTCACACAACTAGGAAGTACCTGAGGCCAGATTTGAACCCAGGATCTCCTATTTCTAGGCCTGGCTTTCAATCCACTGCCCCTAAGATAAAAATATTTATTAAGGGCTATGTACTAAGCACTGAGGATACAAATGCAATCAAATACTCCTATCCTTACAGAACTCACTTTTTAATGTGAGTAGACAATATGTATAGGAAAGACTGAGGAGATAAAGTCCAGAGAATGAGTAAAGTGAGGGAGTGCTAGGACTAGTCATTAAATGGTGGTCCTGAAAGGGTATTTCTGTGTATGGTTGGAGAAACTTAAAACTACAATGAAATCACAGGTCGCCTGCAAAGCCAGTAAACCCTAAATCATCACATTTTACCCAATAGATTATAAGCTCATTGAGGGCAAGAACTGTTACTGACTCACACATATTAGGTACTTAATAAAGTTTGTTAAGATGAATAAATGAGACATAGGACCTGCCCTCATAGAACTTACAATTTAATTAGGGTGACATAAAGGCGGTAAATTCTGAAAGCTAAAACATAAATCAAAAAATGTAGAATCTGAGTAAGTTCAAAAGAGATGTCACATAGATGGGGGGGACACCAATTTTTTCTTCATTGTACTTTCCGTAATGCCTAGGCTCTTCCTTAAGCACATATTTCATGGATGTTCCTGAGTACACCTTCTAGGATGCCTTTGGCTCCTGCTCCAGGTGTCAGTCCCTGGCTCTAATGGATCTCTGCCATTCCCTCTGGACCTTTATCTGTGATGGGAACCGTTGAATAACTGCTTGATAGACCATTGTTCTGAGATAGGACAAAGTGAGGACAAGTGGGTAGGAGATCTAGGGAAGGAGATTTCAGTGAAGTAGGAAGAAGATCTAACCATCTAGGATATTCAACAACAGAACTAGTTACCTCAGGACACTGTGGTCAGGACACTGTGTTAAGATCCTAGAACTGGTGCATGGTTTTTCAGTGTAGGCTAGATGAACATCTGTCTGACTGTAGTTTACTCCTCGTGTATGACCTTGAGCTAACATCACCTCTCTAGAGGACTATCAGGACTTTTTACTTGCCCTAGTGCTGCATCCTAAGGATATCTGGCCCTTACTATCTGCCTTCTATACCCTCCAGATTCTCAGTCTTGTCAACTGACTAAAGTCACCTAAGGATTCCTGGACCTTTCCATCTAACTACAACTGTCCCCTTAGAACTTCCAGGTCTTTCAATTTGTCCTATAATTGAACACTTTAATGTACTGTCTCCCCCAATAAGAACGTGAATTCCTTCAAAGAAAGATGAGACTCATTTTTTCTATTTGTATTTCCAGTGCTTAATCCCTAAGAAGTGTTTATTAAATACATTTCACCCACTCATGCACTCATTCATTCATTGATTCTCAATTTCCTCATCTGTAAAACGAGAAGGTTGAAACCTCTGAGGCTCCTTCCAGCTATAATCCATGCTCCTATGCTCTAATGGGGATGCAAGCATCAAGTGGGATAAGGTGATTTCTGAGGCCCCTTCTTACTCCAAGAGTCTATGATTCTCTACCTTTTGGCAAGAAAAACAACAACAAAAAAAGAAATTACTGATGAGGCCCAGGGGATTTTATTCCCATTTGAACATTAAATTATGTGTGCGAACACTTGAACAAATGTATTATAACATTCATGAACATATCATAAGCATTTGATTATGTGTATGTAGGTGGCACATTGAGAAAAGGGCTGAATTTAGAATCAGAGAACCAAGTTTGAATGACAGCTATGTCATTTACTATCCATCTGACCTTGGAAAAAAACTCTTTCCTCCCCATAAGCCTCAATTTCCTTCTTTGTAAAATGAACAAGTCGTAGGATATGCCCTCTAAGGTCCTTATCAGCTCTAAATCTATCTTAGGCATATTTCTCTCTTTTATTCTAGGAGCAGGCTCTACAAATTTCACAGTCTTAATGTTGCTATCTAATAAAACTCAGTATTGATCAAGATTTTATTGTTCATTTTCATGGCGCTTAGCCATCATGACCTGATATTTTAGGGAGAGTTCCCATGTCACAAGTTGCCCTTAGAGGTTAGTGATTTATGCTCTTGGTAATACTGTCTAGTTCCTACGAAGTTGAGAACTTCAGTACTCTAGATTTAAGAGAATTCATTTCTAATTTTTTGACTGATGCCACTTCCTATTTCTTGTTAAAGTCTATTTCTTAATGACTTTTTAAAACAAATCTGGATGGTTGAAATTTTGGGGTGGCTAAGCACACAATATAATCCATGTCTGAAATACTGTTAGGATATTTGCTTTTTCTTGTCTCTCCCCTTTTACCTTGGGGTCAAAACAGAATATATTAATTCTTATTTATCCAGCATTTTGGGGGTACATTTTTGGCACTAAAGATCTACTGTTAGGACCTGATTGGTGCAAATAATAAATCCCCTGACATGGTGGTATGTATACAATTTGCACTATTTTAAGCTAAAATTATGAAGAATATGGCAATTGGTTCCAAGCCATTGGAAACATGTAGTACAAATTTAAATAATACAAATATTTGGGATTTATTATTCATAAAACTAGTCAGGACCCAGCTGTACTTTGCTGCCCCAATATCAGCATAGCACAAGCTGTAAGAGGCCCTACCAAATTCAACAGGCTTCAAGTAATGGTATAGCTCAATGCCTCTCATCCCAGGCCCATCCTAGCCATGTTTGGAGAGGGGCATCCTGAAGGTATCTAATGAGTGAGGCACCTGGCAACCATAGATGCCCACCAAGTTGGCATATTATGGCTTAGAGGTATATTAAAGTTGGAGTTGGTGAGAATATTACACATACTGATGAAGAGCACAAATCTGTAAGGCACTGCAGCATCATGTCCAACTACCCACCCTGGGAGGTAAGATGTATGAGTATTGTCCATCCCCATTTTGCAAATACAGAAACTAATTTTGAGAAGGTAAGTGAGCTGTCCAAGTTAAAATGCTGGTCTCCTACTTTCCAGGGCTATATTTTTACTACTGTACCATGTTGTCTTTTTGTGTAGTAGTAGTAGTAGAAGTAGAAGTAGAAGTAGTAGTAGTAGTAGTAGTAGTAGTGATAGTAGTGATAGTGGTGGTGGGGGTGGTGGGGGTGGTGGTAATGGCAGTGGTGGTAGTAGGAAGAGGAGTAGGAGTAGGAGTAGTAATAGTATAGTACTAGTAGTAGCGTTTATATCTTCCTTTAAGGTTTGCAAAATGCTTGCAATGCAGGGGGATAGATGCTATTATTATGTAGTATGACAGCAAACAAGAAAACATGTTATCCAAATCAAGGGCAAGCATATAGGATCATTAATTTTCTTTTTTTCTAAATTTCTTTATCAATATCTTTTTTTGTATCACCAGTTTTCTCTTAGTATTCCTCCCTTTTCCTACTCAGAGAGTCATCTTGTATAATAAAAAATATTTTCAAAGAAAAATAGAGGAAGAAAATCTCAAAAAAAAATCAGTAAAACTGATCAATACATTAAAAAACCCTGAAAATACCAGGTGTTCCAAAATGTCCTTGTGTAATTTTAAGATTTTTATTGAAGCTGTTAAAACTTAAAATTGCACAAAAACTTTTGGGACACTTTGCATATGCCATGTTCCACATCTTTGGACTTTACACCTCCCCAAAGAAATGGAGTTGACAAAGTGAGCATTCATCTCCCTTTCCTAGTCATGCTTTATCTTTAAATTTGGCAAACATTCACTTTATGAAAAAAACATGATTGTTACATTAAAATACCTTGTTAACTCCCTTCCTTCCTCCTCCCCATTAGAGAAGACATCATTTGACAAAATGATATATGAATACATAAAATTACAAGCATTCTCTTTTCATCATTTCCATCTTTCCATAACTTTCTACTGAGTTCATTCAATACTTACAAAGTGACCAATGTGTTCTGAGCCCTCTGGGGCACTATGCAGACCTACTAGTTACTATGAAGATATGGGAGTTGAAGACACAATCTCCAAACACAAAAAGTTTTTAGGTTGGCAGTGGGAACCAAGATTTACATATGGGAAACAGTCAGACAATAATACAAGCTGTTAGAATACTTATTACCAATGTAACATTGGACAAATCACTTAACCTCACTGGATCTCAACTTCCTCAACTGTAAAATTAGAGGTTGGACTAGATGTTTTCCAGCTCTAAACCCTCTGATCCCAACTGTTTATAAATTGATTGTCACTGAGTCCCAATGTCAGTTAATAACATCGGTGCTGTGGGAGATCAGGAAGCCTGGAGATAGTAGTTCTTAGAGCAGACTTGCCTGATATGTCCATCCTAGTTATAAACAGTTTGTGTCTGTGTGCAGGGTGCTTCTTGCCAAAGCCCCAACCAACAGACTCGACACCAGATTCCTTCCCAGATGGCTCTGCCTCCAACTTAGACTCCCCAACAAACCCTGGTGATGTTGAGTCCGAGCCAGAGCATCTTGGGTGGCCCAAGCATCAGAGAATCTTCTGGAAATGAATTATATTGAAATAAAGTCACAATTTTCCCCTACCTATGGAATCTAGAATGGAAATCAATCTGTAGACCTTTATTCTAGGGGCAGCTAGGTAGCTCAGTGGATTGAAAGCCAGGACAAAAGATGGGAGATTCTGGATTCAAACTGTAAAAGGGAATTATTTGTTCTCTCTGAATTTACACTTGTGAAAGGGAATCCTTTATTCCCTTTGTCTATTTTGAGTTAATACTTTGGTTAACAATGATTAACTCTCCTTTGTCTACTTTTGAATTGAATCAACAAAAGCTTGAACACCCTACTTAGCACTAGGTGGAGGAGCTCTCCACCCTTTCAACTCAGTCAGCCTGGAATCTGTGAACTCTTTTGATGAATATTCACCTCTCCAGAAAGTGAGAAATGGTTCCCACAAACACTTCCCCCTGGGAATTGCTGGGTGATTTGAAAGTTGTGATTGGCCCATGTGAAAAGGGGAAGGGACAAGAAGCTACTATAAAAGGCCTTGAATTTCTGGGGCTA
Source organism: Gracilinanus agilis (assembly GCF_016433145.1). Taxonomy (NCBI): domain Eukaryota; kingdom Metazoa; phylum Chordata; class Mammalia; order Didelphimorphia; family Didelphidae; genus Gracilinanus; species Gracilinanus agilis. The sequence goes on from NC_058130.1 coordinate 65,679,636, forward strand.
GAGAAGTTGACTCCAAGAAGGAAGTCAGCTTGAAGGAGTTGGACTTTAAGAAGGAAGTCAGCTTAAGGAAGAAGGCTGGCTAAAGGAAGAAAGTGGGCCTCAGGAGTCACCTTCAGCTCTAGTCATCGTTTTGTCCTGACTCTTGCAGGGAACTTGGGTGAGTGGATAGCTGGCTTTCCCTTCCTGTCTTCTGGAGAGAGTTTAATTCTGGTTGAAGGTCAACACGTCCTGACTGAGTCAAGAACCAGAGCAATATTTAGTTAGATAGGCCAATGTCTTCTCTACCCTTTTGTATTTCTCTGCTTTCACCCTTTCCATCTCTTTTGTAAATAAAAGCTATTAAAGTCATTTTGACTTTGAGCAATATTACTTTGATTTTTTTCTTTTTTTAGAAAAAATTTTACCATGGTTACATGATTCATGTTCTTGCTCTCTCTCCCCCAATCCTGAACCCCCCAGTAGCTGATGCATATTTCCACTGGTTTCTTCCTGTGTCATCCATCAAGACCTATTTCCGTATTATTGATAATTGTTCTAAGGTGGTCATTAAGAGTCTAAATCCTAATCGTGTCCACATCAACCCATGTGTTCAAGCAGTTGTTTTTCTTCTGTGTTTCCACTCTTGTAGTTCTTCCTCTGAATGTGGGTAGTATTCTTTTCCATAAATCCCTCAGAATTGTCCTGGGTCATTGCATTGCTGCTAGTACAGAAGTCCATTAAATTCGATTTTACCACAGTGTATCAGTCTCTGTGTACAAAGAACTCCTTTCACTCTGCATCAGTTCCTGGAGGTCTTTCCAGTTCACATGGAATTCCTCCAATTTATTATTCCTTTGAGCACAATAGTATTCCATCACCAGCACATACCACAATTTGTTCAGCCATTCCCCAGTTGAAGGGCATACCTTCGTTTTCCAGATTTTTGCCACCATAAAGAGCACAGCTATAAATATTTTTGTGCATGTCTTTTTCCCTATGATCTCTTTGGGATCCAAACCCAGCAATGGTATGGCTGGATCAAAGGGCAGGCATTCTTTTAGCTGAGCAATATTACTTTGAATTGGCAACCAACATTATTATCATAATCTTCATATATTTTAGTCAAACCATTAAAATTTAATTCTTAAAAAATCTGACCTTAGTCACTTCAACTTCCTAGGTGTGTGACCCTGGACAAGTCACTTAATCCCAACTGCCTGGACCTTACAGTCTTTTGCCTTGGAACTGACCTTATAAGAGAGAAGGTAAGAGTTTAAAAGAAAACTTTATCTCTATAGCGGCAGAGAACTTTATCTCTGTGGAGGCAGAGTAAGTAACCCCAGTATTTTCCAGTCCTATCCCATTGCTGTTTCCTGTACACATCTTCCACCCTCAGGACCTTGGACAAAGAACTGTCAATAATTCAAACTCTACGCCTGTATCCATGCATGAGAAAAAATGCACCCAAAGGCCTGCTGATGGGAAGTCGCTGCATTGTCAAATCTTAGTGTTATAAGAGATCTTGAGGCTCATTTCCATTTTTTTGTGATTATTCCTGAACTGGAAGTGTGATTTCATTGGTATAGAACTCTCCCAATGTGGAAACACCCTCTCCCAATGCAGATCACTGCTTACAGTTTTAAAGAGTTGCTTGGAACAACGAGCAGTTAAATTCTTGCCAGGGTCACATAACCAGGACCAGGACTTAAACTCGGTTCATCCCAGCTCTGAGATTAGCTCCCTGAAGGCAGGGCCTATCTTTTGCCTTTCTCTGCATCTTCAGCACTTAGTACAGTGCCTGGCACTAAAAGGTGCTTCAGAAATACTTATTGATATAACAGCATAGGCTACTGTGTTATTGCAAATGTTTGCATTTTGAATTTCTGTAATTGTAATTTTTGGACTTGAAAATCTGCAAGTATTTTCTTTGATTTCTTTTTTCTGTTTCTTGAAATTCTCTTTCTATCTTTAGCATAGGTTAGTTTAGAATAGGTCTAGAATAGTGATAGAATAAGATACTGTTAAATTAAGGACTATGTTTGGGGAATAGAATAATAGTTTAAGCATAGATTAAGAATAGCATAGTTTGCTAAGATCCATTGGGAAAGACATTTGTCTTTCCAAAGGACCTCATGAGGGAGGTTATTAGGATTAAATAGATTTGGGTTTGGTAAGCTAAAGACAGGGTAAAACTGCTGAGAGGAGTTTTACCTTAAAGCCCAGTTAGAATCTTAGACAGGGTTCCTAGTAAGGAATTCTATAGAACTGGAAGTCTGCTGGAGTCCAACTGACAACTCTTTCTGGTTTGTTTATCTGCCCTGGAAGAAGGATGGAAACTTGGCTCTCTGGGGGAAACCTGGAATCCCAAGTGGCAGTTGGGAGAAGAGAAAAAGCTGGAGCATTTGGGAATAGCTGGAGAAAGGAGACCAAGAGATAAGAAAGAAACCTGTCTTTTCCCCTCTGAGCAGCTGCAGAGTAGAGCAGGTCTGGTTAGACCTACCAGGCCAGAAGCCTGACTAGGCCAAGAAGCCTGACTAGGCCCAAAAAGAGTGACGGTTGCAAGAGGAGCTGGGAAGGAAGAATTCAAGGAAGCATTGATTTTAAAATATATATTTAAGGAGATTATTGATTAGAATAGGATATTTAGCATAGACTCTGGGGATTTAGTTAAGTGATAAGGAGTTATAAGTTAGGCTCAGGGAAACCTGAGCAAGAAGCAGATTCTCACAAATCAGAGGGGAATTGAGATAAGTTAGATGCCTTTTTAGATTTAGGGATCCTATCCTCAACCTTTGTTATCTATCCTTACCTTTCCTTAATACTTATTAAATAGAGGTTTTTGTTTCATAAGCTGTCTCCAAGTACTCTTACTTTCAGCCATTTTTTATTAGGCCCAGACATGTTACACAGGGCCTCAGCTCAACTGCCCTTACAGCAATAACAACCAGAGCCATAAAGAAGATATAGCATCTCATTTTAAACTTAACACTGACCACCTGACTGGGCCATGCTATGATCTACTCAGTATAGGTGATCTTTTGTGGCATTCCACTGATTCATGTCATTATTCTTCTCCTTGAGCATGTCTAGCAGAGACACACAGCATGGCTGCATATTTGGGAAACAGCTTATTCTAGTGTCCATCTCTAGTACACTATCAGCACCCCTCATGGCCTACTTCTTCCCCTTCTGAGGAGTTTATGGTGCAGTAGAAGACCAAGAATATGACCAGGCTGGGTTAAAATACTAGGAATTGACTTATATGAAGCGATGCAAAGTGAAGTGAGCAGAACCAGGAGAATGTTGTACACAATAACAAGAAGAATGTATGTTGGTCAACTGTGAATGCCAACTATTATCAACAAGGCAAGGATTCAGGATACCTCCAAGGGACTCAGAGCCTATCCACTACCACAGAAGGAAATGGTGGGGTCTGAATGTAAATGGAAGCACACCATTATTCAATTTATTTCCTTCATGAATTTTCCTCTAATGGAAATTACATGTCTTCTTTCATAACATGATGACCATGGAAATATGTATTACATGATAGGACATGTACAATCTATAGCATGGCCTGCCATCTCAGGGAGGGGTGAGAGAGAGGGAGAGAGCACGGATCACAAAATGTAAAAAAAATTATTAAAATGCTATCTGTAATCTGGAAAAATACAAAATAAACAAAATGAAATAAAACCAACATATTAGGAATCATAGAACCTATTATAGGAAAATCATAACATAGGATTTAAGAACTCAGAATGGAGTCGGAAATAGGCCATCAGGAAGGTCAAACAGAATTATTTATAATTCTCTTTGCCTCCCCCTCATTCTTGCTCACTCCCTGGGGAATGGGAGCACACACACACACACACACACACACACACACACACACACACACGTGTGTGTGTGTGTCAGTATATATAAACACTGTGTATATGTACATACATCTATAAGTACCATGTTTATATATACACATAAACAAATACCATATTTATATATATATACAAACATATATGTTTATATAATCCTGCGTGTGTGTGCACCTATGCCCCAGGGAGTAGGCAAGAATGAAAGGGAGGCATTGTATGAATGTCAGTGGATAGACAGATAGATAGATAGGCAGGAATCTAGATGATACAGTGGACAGAGAGAGCTGGGCCTGGTGTTAGGAAGATTTGAGTTTAAATCTAACCTCAAATACTTGCAAGCTATTTGACTCTGGGCAACTATTTGCCTTACTTAGTTCCTCATCTATAAAATGGGACAAGACTGAAGAAGAAAATTGCAGTTGTCTCCAATATCCTTGTCAAGAAAACCCTATAGAGAATCCATCAGGTCATGTAGACTTGGACACAACTAAGCAGCAACAAAAAGATAGATGAATGAATGGATGGGCAAACGGACGGACAGACAGACAGACAGACAGACAGACACACACACACACACACACACACACAATGGTCCAAGGTAGTTTTGGGAGGAAAGGCACCAATAACTAAGGGAGATCAGTAGTTCAAGATTGGGGTCTAAGCAGAAGACCCTTATAGACTGAGATAGCAACCCACAGCAGTTACAGGGGGAAACAGCATATAATATAGCAGGTATAACATCTAGATTAGCTAAATATAAGCCCTAGGAGGGCAAGGAATGTATTTCTCTTGCAGTGCCTTACAAATCGTAGGCATTTAATAAATGCTTGTTGAGTTAAATAGCTGCTGCCACAGAGACTCAGGGACAGCATCTGAGTAAAGAGCCAGCCAGACTCTGACAGATTCTAAATGAGTTAGAACTCGACAAGTATGAGACAGAAAAAAACCAACTCTAAAGAAGAAATAATCACTACTTATCTCAGTAACAGAGGAATTTTACCCTGGAAAGGTAGAAGTCCTTGGAACAAAGGGGAAAGGTCCCTCCAAAGTCTCTCTCGCATCACAGAAGAACACTAAACAACTCTTCTGTCATTAGAACAGATAACACATCGACATGGAGGAAAAAGGAAGATGGTTTATGAAAATTCAGGTGATTTGTCTTTAAAATGAGAGTTGGAGTGATGAGGACAGACTGCAAGAAATAGGTGTGGCACATTCAGGCCCCTTAATATGAAAGAGACAGAAACCAAAGCTTTAATTCCCCATTCCACTGTCTAACTCAGTGATTCCCAAAGTGGGCACTACCACCCCCTGGTGGGTGCTGCAGCGATCCAGGCAGGCAGTGATGGCCACAGGTGCATTTATCTTTCCTATTAATTGCTATTAAAATAAAAATAATTAATTTCCACGGGGCTAAGTAATATTTTTTCTGGAAAGGGGGCAGTAGGCCAAAAAAGTTTGGGAGCCACTGGTCTAACTCAAGCGAGCCCCAAGACAGAAATAGGAGAGGGAAGTCTTGACTCCTTCATGATCTTAGGAGAGGATTAGTTTCTTTTTATTTAAAAAATAAGACATATTAAGCACCTACTATATGGATAGTACTGTGTAGAGCTGTTTTTTTTCTGCCTCAGACTTGTTGAGTTCTAAACTCATTTAGAATCTGTCAGAGTCTGGCTGGCTCTTTTGAACACAGAACAATTTTTATACTTAAGGAAGAATGTGGGATAAGGTAAGTAGGTGGGTCAGTGGATTAGGAGACAGGCTTAAGGATGGGAGGTCCTAGGTTCTAATTTGGCCTCAGACACTTCCTATCTGGGTGACCCTGGGCCAGTCACTTAACTCCCATTACCTAACTCTTACCATTCTTCTGCCTTGGACCCAATACAAAGTATTGATTCTAAGACAGAAGGTCAGGGCTATTTTTTTAAAAAGAAGAATGTGGTATAGTGGAAAGAAATAGATTGGGAGTCAGAAGACCTGGTTGCTTGGTTTGGTTCTTCTCTTTATGAGCTATTCATTTGTGGGCAGATTTGGTCTCTCTGAATTTCAGGAGTTTCATCTGTAAAAATCAAGATAATATTTGTACTACTTACTTCACAGGTTTGTGGTTGAGAAAGTGTTTTGTAAGTTGCAAAGCTGATAATAACACAATATTATAAATGTGAGATATTTATATATCAGTTAATTTTGTGGTATTGTTGAGTCACTTTTTAGTCGTGCCAGACTCTTTGTGACCCTATTTGGGGTCTTCTTGGCAAAGGTATTAGACTGGTTTGCCATTTCTCATACCAGTTCATTTTATAGATGAGGAAACTGAGGCAAAGAGGAGAGGGGAGGTAGTAAGAGAATCTAGGATCCCAAATTAAAAAAATATTTTTAAATAATTTTTACAAGTAATTGTGGAGGAAATAAAATATAATTAAAAAAAGAAAGAAGGAAACTGAGGCAAACAAGGTTAAGTGACTTTCTCAGGACCACACAGCTAATAAGTCTCTGAGGTCAGATTTGAACTCAAGAAGAAGAGTCTTCCTGATTCTAAGCCTGGCATTCTATATATAGCACCACCCAACTGCTTCTAACATGAAATATGATCCATGTTTTATTATATTTTAGTTTCTTTTGTAAAATATTTCCCTATTATATTTTAGTCTGGTGCAAGACACCCTCAGGAGTGTTAGATGCTTCTGTATGTTTGACATCCTTGGCCCCAAGCACTAAAAGCACTAGACTAGCTTGGAGGACTGACTTGCCTCGGTACATCCAGCCTGTATGTGTCAGTCAAAATTCAAACTCAGTTCTTCCTGGCTCCGAGGCCAGCTAAATTCCCGTATGAGGAGGTGTAAGTTCCATGAACTGAAAGATCTTTCCTTTGTGCCATAATTGCTTTGCCTTATATCCATTCATCATTTCATTTGTTACTGCTTTCTAACAAATATCACAAGGAAAGGCCAAACTCACACTTCTGCAGAGACCAAATAAAGAGGCTGCTCTTTGCGTGTGCCTCCTCGGCTTTTATGAGGAAAAGACAAATGACAAGTCAACAAGTCAACATCAAAGAAGCATTTGGATCCCACATCCAATATGAAAGGCAAAATCGTATACCCAAATCCATAGGAAAACCCAAAGAATGAATAAACAAGAAAAGGGAAAAGCTTTTGTCTTTACATGTGTAAATGCACATCGTATGCATGTACATGTATAGATATATTGATACACTTCTACATAAACACATACACATGTATGTATGCTTTGGGCATGTATATATATATATACATCTATGTGTGTGTATATGTAGATACAGACAGAGACAGAAAGAAACTTGTTCCATCCCTCATTAGAGTGTAAGCTCCTTGGGGCAACTGGGTGGCTCAGTGGATAGTGCCTCGTATTGTACTTTGTACTGTTTCTCCTTCTAGGTCTGCCAAAGCTGTGAAGCTGGTTAAGCTGGATGGGGCTGTGTCTCTGCTGCTGACCACCCAATCCATACAGAGTCTGTCCTCTGAGGTTACTCACACAATGTTGATGCAGATGCTGAAAATAAGAGCTAGCATTTATAGAGCACTTTAATGTTTTGAAAGCACATTACAAATATCTCATTTGATCCGTTCAGCAACCCTGGAAAGTAGATGCTATTATTTCCCCCATTTTACAAATGCAGAAACTGAGGCAGACAGAAGTAAAGTGACTCGCTCAGGATCTCACAACCAGTAAGCATCTAAAGTATCTTGGATATGAGTTTAGGTCTTCCTGACTCTAAGTCTAACAATTTATCTATTTATCCATTTCGCTGCCAATAAAATAGTTTCTTGACTCCTACTTGGAAAACTGAGTGGATGTTCATACAAATGGTTCATTGTGCTACAGGGGTATGCACAGGTACAGAGATGAAAGGGACCTTGGAGGTTATTAAGTCAACTCCCCCATTCTACAGACAAATAGGTCAAGTCCTACTGAGGCTGAGATTTGTCTAAGGTTACCCAGTTAGAAGATATCTGAGGTAGATTTTGAACCCAGATTCTCTCAACTCCAAGACTAATGCGCTAACCATTACACCAGGTTCTGTCTCACTATGCCCATGCTGGGTGTAATGGAAAAGTAAAACTCCACGGGGAGACTTCCAGGGCCATGATATAAACAGGATAAACGGGGCCAGAGCACAAACTTCAGAAGTGACTCATGAAGAGTGGAAGAGGCCTAGATCTGTAATCAGAGGACCTGGAGCTTTAAAATGTGTCCAGCCTTGAGCAAAAAAATTTGGTCTGGCTGAGCCTCGAATGCCTCCCTTATAAAAGGAGGGGACTGAGCGAGATGCTCTCTCCTATAACCCTCTGCCTGAGCACGAGCAAGGTTTCGACCCTGTTGCTTCACTTTCTCTATCCAGTCTTATATAGTAATAACTAATGTGCATGATGAAGATTCCCTAAGGCCCTGCAAGATCCCAAATTGCTTTCTGAATCATCAAAGGAAGATTCAGGAGCATTCGTTCTAATTTTAGCTTCAGCTAGTATAGATGCACAACAGTGTAGGCTGGAAAGAAACTGGAAATCTCCTTTAAGATTATAAGCTCCCCATGTGAAAAAAAGGCTTTCCTCCTCGAATCATCTTGGGTCTGTTTTAAATATAGATTATGCGGAGGCAGCTGGGCAGCTCAGTGGATGGAGAGCCTGGTCTAAAGACAGAAGGTCCTGGGTTCATAGCTGAACTCAGGTATAGCCCAGCTGTGTGATCCTGGGCAAGTCACTGGACTCCCTTTGCCTAGCTCTTACCACTCTTCTGACTTAGAGCCAACATAGAGTATTGATTCTAAAATAGAAGGTCAAGATTTAAATACATATATTTCTAGATATACATACACACACATACACATATATATTATGTATCTACTGGCAGAGGCATATAGAAATAAACATGTCGCTTCCTCCTTCACGAGAATGTAAGCACCTTGAGAGAAAGAATTGTTTCATTCTTTATATTTGTATCCTCGGCTCCAAGAACAGGACTTGATCCATAGCAGATACTTAGCAAATGACTAATTAGTAACAACATGGGAATGGTGTCAGTGAGACCTGAACTACAACAGTCTCTGAAAAAATAATTACGAACATTGAACAGAAGGAAATGGAAAGGCTCGTGGTGGGTGTCAACAGGCTCTAATATATGACTTGATAAGCATTTATTAAGCACCTGCTCTGTTCTAGCACCTGCCATTGTGTGTGTGTGGGAGGGACATTAAGACAAAAATAAATAGTTACTGCCCTCAAGGACCTTAAACTCTTTTTTTTAAACCCTGACCTTCCATCTTAGAATCAATCCTGTGGATTGGTTCCAAGGCAGAAGATAAGGGCTGGGTAGTGGGAGTGAAGTGACTTGCCCAGAGTCACACAGCTGGGAAGTGTCTGAGGCCAGATTTGAACCCAGGACCTCCCATCTCTAGGCCTGGCTCTCTGTCCACTGAGCCACCTACTTGACCCAAAGAGCTTACATTCTAACAAGGGAAGCAACAAGTTTATACCTATCTCTGTCTATATCTACATATACACACACATAGATGTATATACACATCCAAAGTATATATATATATATATATATATATATATATATATA